>NC_092802.1:2238977-2554781 GCF_918797505.1 Bemisia tabaci
ACAACTGTACAACTTGTTCCTCCCTCTGAGTAGGAAGTTCGGATCCCTGACGTCGGTGGAAGCGTCGAAAGTCTTGAATACTGGGCAATCATCGTGCGCTTTGGAAGAGACTCGACCCCGAGACAAGTAGTCTATGTAGTGCTGAGCGTTACAAGAAGTACCTAAACAGGGAAAAATCACGTTTTGTACCGATTTTTGATCAAGAGTAGGGGCCACCCCTAAATTACACAATGTTGAAGGGCCGTGGGTCCCTTAATTACGTAACGCTCTAGGGGGGTCGATGATACATCTGGTGTGAAATAGTTGCTTCAAGCGCCGTGGCACGCTGCGGTGCAGCAGGCGGGCAGCCAGCGCGAAACGCGCATTGGCGCCTACAAACCTAACAAGGATACTTCACGCGTTGCGCAATGCGTGAAGTATCCCTGTTAGGTTTGTAGGCGCCAGTGCCACGCCGCGCCGCTCCGCTTTGTGTTAGTATTTAATCTGGCGGAGTCAGCGTTATTCAACTCATGATTTTGAAGTTTTTGCACATCCTGTGTGGATTATTCTCGTTTTAATTGATGAAAAAAAAATATGTATTAAAGGAAAATATAACGTATGTTTAGTAAATATGAAGGCGGTTCCGTATCAAACTTAATGATTTCCAAAGCACACGAATTTCTACACAATTTCTTATAGCCTTTCATAATCGATGGCGAAAAAGCAACAGCCAGGCGATAAAGTGTAAAGCCCGGCGATAGGGACTATAGCCCGGCTGCATAATTTTTTATCGGTTTGTATAGCCTGGCCGTATGATTTTCTCCACATTCTACAGCCAGCTATATGATTTTCTGTAGCCCTCTTTAGCCGACTATAAGAATTCATATGGTATTTTGAAACGCAGCTCTTATTGCTAATTTTTACCAGGGATAAGAGAGCGTTTGAGCGGATTCCGTTGAAAATTTTAAGGAATTTGCCTCGTGCCATGCAAAAAAATTTCTGAAATTTGCACAAAATGCACTCAACCGTTTCCATGTACAAATTAAAGCACCTATTTAAAATTGGCAATGGCTGACGTGGCTTGGTCCCTGTCCGCTTAACGCGATCTATTTTTCTCTAGATGGAAGAATAAGAACAAACAAATAAACTTGCCATAAGGTAGAGAGATGCCTTCGAGCCTATCGGCGAGTTGCTCTGCTCTTATACCGGTGCTCAACCCATACTTCTTGATGGTACATAGATCGTTACGATTGAAAGTCAATTGTGTATTGGGCGTGTAGCTGTTCACATGATAGATCGTAGCCATGGCTTGTGGCGCCGTGGCACTTGTACATTGCAGATAAAAGAGTTTGTTCTTCTCTACCGCAAGAAATAATCCCTGCGTTGATCCGCACCACCTCTGATAATTGGAACTGGCGGTGACAATCCATCCCTCTGGGACATCTGTTAGGTCCAAACAGGGGAAGGGTAGCTCGGAGTTGGTTTGCTTGGTGTTGGTTCGCTTGGTGTTGGTTCGCTTGGAGTTGGTTCGCTTGGTGTTGGTTCGCTTCTTGGCGGCCTCGACTTGCGCTCGAAGGATTTCGCTAAAACAGAGGAATACCAGGAAGAGTGTGACCGCTGAAGATGCGGCCATTTTGCCGCTCCGATGAGAGCCGGCGGTAGAAGATTGTTACTCAGGGCACTGAAAGGAGGTCACAAAGGGAGGTTAACATACGGGAAAAAATGGATTGCTGATTTAACAATTATAGCAGGCAAAGACATAAAGACGGAGCGGTCGTATAATAACACGGAGGAGAAGTGAAGCCGCCTTGGCCTTGGCTAGAGTCCCTTTATATCCAAGTAGCAGAGGTTGCAACAACTTGAAACAAAATCCTTTGATTCTTGCAACTAATAGATTGATGTGCAGATTGCCTACTCTCTCCCCCGAAGGAGCTATTATTGTTGGAACTAGATGCAATTAAGTTGAAACATGTTTCAACTTCAAAGTATTGCTGGTTGCCTATCTTTAGATTTTAAACAACTTTGGTTCAGCAATTTCGTAATCTCAGCAGGTTGCAACTTTGTCCTCTGATCAGATCGTCGAAAATCGGCACTTATCGACCGAAAGTTGACCGAAAGTTGCAACTTTGTTGCAACAAATACCAACATTGTTTCAACTAGTTGCAACTTTTACATTGAAAAATGCTACTTGGGTACTGAGAGTTAAGACAATGTGCATCCATTTCTTATTGGTTACCGTATTTTAGGCCTCCACAGTTTCACAAACGGGAATAAAGATTACATTTTCACCAATTGCAAAGATTATAATCTAGAATGGACCGAGGAATTGCGGGTTCGACAAGAGACAAACGGAATGAGAGAAGGAGCGGAGAAAGGAATTTGAGAATGAGCCGATCAAAGATTACGAAAAACGTTCAATTTGTGTAATCTTTATTCCCGTTTGTGACGCCATGAGAGAGTGTTATCTTAACTCTAGTCGTAACAATTTCTTCGCAATTACTGGAAAAATAAATAAATTAATGAAACTAGACACATCCTAAATAATGCTATACATCGGTAGAAATTATTGGTTGAATTGAGGCTGTGTAGATTTGGTATAGGTCAACAGTTGGCCTGAAAAAAGGGATAAGAAAAAGGCGTTTTGAATCAAGTCTTCGTTGTCTTGGTTTAAAAAACTGGCGTTGTTTTGATTTTAGAATAATTGGAAACTCGGAACATGCCATGATAGTTGTCTTGTTTTATGTCAACAAGACTTGCTAAAAGAGGTGAACGGTAATACTTTTATTATTGCAATTTGAATTATTGCATCATTTAATTATTGCAGTTTGACGAGTCCAGGAACATGCCTCTTGCAAATTGCCGCGATTGCTGACTGCTTGCGTCGCATAAAACTCATGAATCCCCGATTAAAAATATATTTAGTTTTGTTGTCTTCGATCAGAAAAACCAGAATGCTTTCATTGAAGAAAAGAAGGGTTTGTAACTGGCTACAGTTGTCTTGTGTCGAGACAATAAAATTCTTGGATCCAGAAAACAATGTTACTTCAATTGAGGGAAATTATAGTTTCGAAACATGACTTCGCCGTTGTCCTGTCTCCTGAACGTGAGGAATGTCAGGAAGTGACATGTTTCAAGAAATAATAATTACTTGAATTGAGAAATATTTTCTTGTTTCAAGAAAAACGTTTCGAGAAAACGTTCTTGGCCTCTTTCAAGACAACTTTTTTCCGAATATAAGTAGAGAAGGCGTTGATTCAATGCAAAATTGTCTTGACCTAAGAAAACCATGATCAAGAAAACGTGTTGTCTCAGTCAACTCAAACCATTTCTACTGGTGTACGTAATATTCAAATGAAACGACCTCAGCAACTAGGGAACTCCAATTTTTGACACAAATATTCTACCCTCAAATCTTTAAGGGTAAATACATCTAAATCCTGCAAGAGAGAATGGGTGTTTCGTACCTTTTCCGTCTATTTTTCTGAGTTGGGTCACAAAAAATATACGTGGTTTTTGAACACATAAAACACATAATAACACATAAAGACACCTCGAGCACCCACTGATTGGGCACTGGTTGTGATGCGGGATGTTTTATACTGTAATGTTGACGTGCATAGGCTATTTTCAGTCGCACTTTTCAAAAAACCTCCGACGAGTTTCTTGGAAATCTCTCTTTCTGCGAACCAAAAGAAGGAAAATAAAAGTATAATTCGTTGACATTCTGAGAATAATGCTCCCTGCGCATGTACGGAGCTGATGAGTGACATGCAACGTCTCCATGTAGAACATTTGGAAAGCAGAGAAAAAAAGGACAGCATTTGCGTCATAATGGGTTTGCCTTCCTCAGTATGGTACTCATTATTTCGTTGAAACTTTTTTAACCGTAAATCTGCTAGACAATGAAGACAGAGAACGCTCTAAGCTACACAAAAATCCATATAAGTACGATATGAGTATAAGTAACTTTCGTTATTTTTTTATATAAAAAACGTTTTCCTAACTTTCCTTAAGAATAGTTTTTTTTTTTCGAGAGACTTTTGGCAACATTCGCAAAAGGCAGAATCGGCCAAAGAGAATCACAGGTTGAAAGTGCCCACCATGCTCATGGCTTTGCAATGAAGTCTCCTTAGACGCCTCTCTAATACTGCCGTGCTGAAGAAAAACGCCATTAGAACCTTCAGGCGTTGCCAAATGGTGTTTGATAAAACATGAATTCCCTGGTAAAATTATGAATATTTATCTTCCATTTTTTCAGAGAAATTTATTCGTATTTAATCTAAAGTTTCTGAACATTTTAAGGAAACAAATTCACGATTTACCTCAAAAATAAACATTTTATCGGAAGAGACTTGGCAACTCTCGAATGCTCATACGACGTGTTTCCTTAGCACGGCAGTATACCGCCCATGACCAATTCAGGATGCGTAGAAACATCCAGGATACAGCCAATCGATAGATGCAACTAAATTATAACTTCGGTGTGGTGTTGGGTTGCGTCGTCAAATTTGAAGGCGAACTAGCGGCGGATTTGTTGCCAGGCAATGCAGAGCGCGGCGTGGCGCACAGTGTATCGAGTAAATAGGAGAAGTCGGACAAACTTCGGAAACTTTAAACGCTTATAACTCCGTTTAAACAAAATTTGGTGATTTTAAGAGTGGTTTCATCGGTTTCTTCGTGAAATTTTCCTCTTGGAACGCCCCTTAAAACTTAAAATGTGACGAAATATACATCAAAATTTGCAGTTTTAGTCAAACATTTCATGTCCGACCTCTCTGATTCATTCAATCCACTGTGCCCCCCAGCCCCCCCAGCCCCCCTGCCCCTGGCCCTGTGGCCCTTCAGCTTCAACCTGCTCTCATCATGCTGGAACCCTCCCATCTTTTGCGCAAAGAAAACTCCTTGATGGGACACATCCTTTGGAACATTTCGCGCATGCAAAAGCCACAATACTGTGAGCCCAAAAATAAAAAGAGACGATTTTTAGTGGCAATCTTGCTTTGAATAACTGATTATCAATATGTTGGAAATTTGAGGCTATTTTTTATCAAGCAATGAATCGTAGGTGATGAATGCCGAGATAAGTATACACATTATTAACATCCACGTCAAATTAATGTCTCGGCTTCAGGAGTAACCTCGTGGTTGGAGACATTGACATTAGTGACGAAGTTCTAATAGATGGGAAAACTCGAAAACACGTGTCTTGATATTTAACATCTCAGATTTCTCGTTACAATTTCTTCTGTTAAAGGTATTATGTACAAATATCATGATTTAAAACAATAAAAAGTGGCCCGAACTGTATGTAACAAGGTGGAGAAATGGTGGAGAGAGAATGGTGGTCATTAGAATTTAAAAAAAAATTATTTTTGACTCTAATTATACTTTTTGGAATTTCTTGGCTTTGTTTTCCCCGCGAAATGATGTGGATGGCGTGGATCAAGCACCATTTCTCCACCTTGTATCATGATTTATTGGTATTTTACTATATTTCCCTTTTTTTCGGTATTACCTGATATTTTTTCAAAATGTCAATTGCTAAAACATATTCTTTTTCCTTGAAAATAATGATTCAATAATAGGAATTTTAAAATTCCGCAATCGAGTGACGAAAAGGTGAGAGTTAGAGCAGTTTAAATGAGTTGCACCGTCACAAAGTTTTATTAGATAAATCTCTCATATTTTTCAAGAATGCGTGTAAAATTACTTTAATATTAAGTTTTTGTTCTTCTTGGTGGTTTGGCTAAAATTCCTTAAAATTTTCTTGTAACCAGAACCACCGCTTAATGTGTAAATTAAATAAGTAGTTGTCAGGTGACAATTTGAAACGTTTCAATATAATTTAGCTTTCCGAATCTCAACCCAACATACGACTTTTCTTTACTTTCACTATCATAACCTGTTTTGTTATTGTAACAATACGGCGCATTTTACGTTCATCATTTGGTTTTTTCATCTAAAAACTGTGCGTACACATATTTCATAAAAATTTGGATTTTAATTCGGTTCTTTGTTAGAAATTTTCCGAATTCTACCCTTTTCTCCAGAATAATTTGCGTGCTTTAGGTCTAAAAGAATCTTATCATTGAACCAAGAAGTATGAAAACCACTCTAGTCTTGATCATGATTATTTGTATATCCACTGTAAGTATGACCCATTATCGCTGTCAAATTAATCCTGTTCTGAGTAGGATAATTTTATGCAAAGGGAGTTTTTCTACTTCGGAAGATTCAAGTAAGGATAATGCTTAGGAGTGAGTTTGATAACGAGAAGACATCTAGTTATGCCTACATTGGGAGTTCAGGAGTCCAAATCCACCCAACTGCATAGCTATTCTGCCGTGCTAAGGAAGAACGCCGTATGAACATTCGAGTGTTACCTAGGTTCCCTTGATAAAACATGTATTTTTGACGCAATTTAAGTATATTTTCCCTTAAATTTTGCAGATATTTTAGATTAAATTGCGTACACAATTGTCTGAAAATTTTGGAAAATAATATTAAGAATACTCCTAGTAAAATTCGGTTTTTATCGAAGGTAATTTAGCAACGTCTGAAGGCTCATACGACGTCCTTCCTTAGCACGGCAGTATAATTTGGTTCTGAAAATCTACTGAGGCGATTTTCATAATTTCTCCGGCTATGGATAGGATGCAGTCCCTCGATGAGTAAGCTTATTTAAATTAACTCACAGGAGTCCGCGAAGCGCTTTCTGAGGGCTTAACTGCATAGCGGACAGGGGGCATACCTCCTAATGATTTCATACGCTGGAAAAAAAAAGTCTCTTGGATCCGGAGCTCAGACCAGAATTATTTTTTTAAAAAAAATAGTACTCTTGATTCAATCGGATTTTTGCTTGAATCGAGAGCCAAGCCTCTTAAGTTAGCCGGATGTCCTTCTGATTCAAGCAAAAGTCCAGTGGCGTGGCGTGCTTTGCGATACATCGATTGATCTGACATTTAAACCTGTGGAAAGAATCAATAATCAGGGTGCTCGCAACGAACACCTTATTAATCGATTCTTTACCATAGTTTCAAATAGGGAAATATCGATAATCGATCATTCACGCCACGCCACTGCAAAATTCGGATCCAGACACCTTGGACGGGCGGCGCACTATGCTGTCGTGCTAGGGAAAAACGCCGTATGAGCCTTCAGGCGTTGCCAACTTTCCTCTGGCCAGTCACTAATCTTCAGGCAAATATGTGCATATTCGTCTACCGATTTCTCAGATAATTTTGTTTCTAATTTGATCTAAAGTGTCTGAAAATTTCGAAGAAAAATATTCATAGTTTTCCTCAAAAATAAAAATTTTATCCAGAGAAATTTGGCAACTCTCGAATCCCTGGTAAAAATTGGCGATAAGAGCTGCGTTTTTAAAATACCATAGGAATTCTTATAGCCGGCTAGAGAGGGCTCCAGAAAATCATATAGCTGGCTGTAGAATGCGAAGAAAATCATACGGCCGGGATATTCGAAGCGATAAATAATTATGCGCCCGGCCGCTATAGTTCCTATAGCCGGGATTTACACTTTATCGCCTGGCTGTTGCTTTTTCGCCATCGAATATAAAAGGCTGTGAGAAATTGTGTACACCGAAAAAAGTAATATGCTGCATTAGCACCTATATTGTCAAAAATGTGTCTGGTGATCCCAATATGCTGCCTTTACTGCACTGAGAAAAAACTATGGTTTATAAACCTATTAGAGGTAAATATGGAACACCTATAATAGTCGTAAATAAACTAATGATTCTCGGTCTGTGAACCATACTAAGGTCTCTGTACCTAATTAAGGTACCCCGTACCATAACTAAGGTATATGTGCTATTATTATATGTAGAGGTACTACTATTAGTGGTGTTCCATATTTACCTCTAATAGGTTTATAAGCCATAGTTTTTTCTCAGTGTGCCCCGGCAGTTAACTTTATATCCTATGAATGTAAATTCAACTGCGTGGGCAATCAAGGCAGCATCATAGGATCACCAGACACATTTTTCACATCCTAGGTGCTAAAACAGCATACCATTTTTTTTCAGTGTAGAAATTCGTGTGCTTCGGAAATCATTAAGTTTGATACGGAACCACCCTAATATTTACAAAACACACGTTATATTTTCCTTTAATACATATTTTTTCTCATCAATTAAAATGAGAATAATCCATTCAGGATGTGCAAACATTTCTAAATCATGAGTTGAATAACGCTGACTCCGCCAGATTAAATACTAGAGCCTAACACAAAGCGGAGCGGCGACGTACTGGCGCCTACAAACCTAACAGGGATACTTCACGCATTGCGCAACGCGTGAAGTATCCCTGTTAGGTTTGTAGGCGCCAATGCGCGTTCGCGCTGGCTGCCCGCCTGCCGCACCGCAGCGTGCCACGGGTGGCGCTTGAAGCAACTATTTCACACCAGAGGTATTGCACAGCGAACGTATACGAACTGAAGGCGCTCTAATACATTAGGAATGGCAGGCATCCTTCAAAAGTACGGAGCTTTCCTCGCAAAATAAATCAAGATACTACGGCCCAAAAAGAGAACAGTGGTCCAAAAACTCACCAAGTCCTAGCATCCATAATTAGTAACGTTTAGCATACACTTCATCGCCTGGCTGTTGCTTAGTCGCCATCGGCTATAAAAGGCTATAAGAAATTGTGTAGCCGGCTACAGAAGCTATTGGAAATCTTACAGCCGGCCGGAGGTCTGTGGTATTTTGGAACACAGATTCTACTGCCAATTTTTACCAGGGATGTTCATACAGCGTTTTTCCTTCGCACAGCAGCATGGTTCACGGACTGGATTTAACGGAGCTTCATTCGAAAATACAATGCACCGTTATAAGAGTTGATGAATCTTATAATTTTTGGGTCGCTGTTTTCATTTTACATCTCAGTCCGACAAAATATTAACATCCTACCCGAGAAGTTTGACTTCAAAAATGGTTAGTGGCGCTTTTAAGACTATAATGATTTTTTTCACCCTGTTCTGACGCATCAATAAGAACACGTATAAAAACGAGAAAGTAAAAATAACACCAATGTCTCCCGGTCGAGATCAGGTGACTGTATTCGGCATTATCGGAGAACTGAAGCGTGAAAAAGAAACCGAGGTCATATTCGGATTTATCAGCATAAAATACATGAGAACTGCTCTACCGCAGGTCCAGGAAAATGTATCAGAAGGTATTGTATGCATGACAAAAATACGTCAAATTTGTTCGTTTTCTCGGGAAAAGGTCGCTTTTTTGTAAAAGTGAAAGGTGGTAGGATAAAACGAAGGTAATTTTCAGACTCAGTGACTGAAAATACAGCAGATTAGTTTTTTTTCGTGGCTGAGAAAAATTTTACCTACATGCTGGGGGAGTCAACGATCGCAAAAACACCAAAAGAGCATGGAATATTCCACATTTCGATGTATGGAGATGCAATCCGAAAAAAAAATAATTTCGACCGTTAGGTGACCAAAAGGCGACATTTAAATCGGCATCACTTTAAACTTAAGGATACGTGGAACAAGAATTTTCAATTCTCAAAGCGTCAACTAGAATTTAAAAACAGTTTAGGGTTTCCTAAAATTTACAAATTTCACTGACTTCTATAATATTTCGGCGTTTGTTTGCAGCGTTGAAAAGCATAAAAATTTCGGATGAAAATTAATAAAATTGAGGAGCATTCCGGAAAAGGGGCACATGCGCGTATGTCCCCTTTTTCCGGAAATGGCAGAAACGGATTCCTCGCATCCCAACGTACCAATGTCCCGAGTTTCAGCTTAATTGATCAATTTTTGGAGCTAAGAGACCAAGTTTTGTGAGGCTAAGTCAGGCGTATTTCATCTTTTCGCGAGGATTAAGACTAAACAACTGGTACGGAATATAATAACAAAATAATATGAACTATGCAAAACGATAATCCGGGTATCAGAACTTGGCTGTTTTGAAAACGCCTTCAAATGCGGCGTGATACCTCACGCATTCCGGGGAGTTCAAATAGTTGTATCATTTCGCCGTAAGAATGTGACGGAAGATTACAATTGAAATAGCCTCCATGCACGCTGGCCTTTTCGATTTCCTTTGACATTTTTGCAGTGGTGAATGCATAGCTGAATGGCGCTCCAGCTAGAATTCAGGAGCATTCCGGAAAAGGGGCACATACGCGTATGTGGCCTTTTTCCGGAAATGGCAGAAACGGATTCCTCGCATCCTAATGTACCAATGTCCTGAGTTTCAGCTTAATTGATCAATTTTTGGAGCTAAGAGACCAAGTTTTGTGAGGCTAAGTCAGGCGTATTTCATCTATTTGCCCCTGGGTACGGTCGCCGCGACGCGACGTTTAGGAGATAGCGCGCAGGGCGCAGGCAGACAGGTGTTGGGTACTGATATAACTAAGGATCCCTCATTACAGATGCATCGCACTGTTTCTACTAATCAATGCAATATCATTGGGTTGCAGGGATTGTCTACGCGTTTTACCGGTGACACATGAAATTCTGTAATTATTAATAATTCAATTTTTATTGGTCTCCTCTGGGTTTTAATTTTTCGATTTTTTCGCGTGTTTTGCTGTCTTTTTTATTAACGATGATCGAAAATGATCCACCCGTACGTTCGCGATCGATGATTTATTTTCGTTTAGAAACTCGATAAAGTCTTGAAAATTTAGCTTTGAAAGCCAAAACCTATAACAACCGGTCCATTTCCGGAAAAAGGGCACATAACGGAAAATTTTAAAAAATTCCTCCCACAACACTGAAAGAAGTGTAAGTTTTACCAATGGTCGTTATTCATTCTAGGGTGTATGAACGTTGATATGAGTGCCCCACTGCCCCAGTTCCGATGTATGTCATCATCAGTGCCCAGAAAGTAGGAATGAAAACTTCAAATGCGTTTTTCTCACAACGTGTTTTTTCGGTATGTGCCCTTTTTCCGAAAAGCTCCTCAATTGAGTAAAAATTACGTCATTTGCCATCAGGTGGATCCATGTTTCCCAAAAATTCACGTGAGGCGTAACTTGGTCAAATAAACACCTTCCAACGCACTACCAAATGCGGCCCACAATTAGCTAATGAAGACCTGTTGCGGGTCGCGCGCTCTGTTCTTAGGGTCCGTCGCAGTGATATAAATCATTATTAGTTGATGAAAAGTCAGGTGACGATCCCTCAGAGTATGTATGATAAAACTGTGGTGCCAAACTTTAATTTTTTGCACCTTCAAAATTTAAATGAAGTTCCGTTAAATACGGTCTGCGGACCATAGTGCGGTGCAATGGGGGTCTGGAGGTGTCCTCCAGAAAATTTGTGGATTTTTAAAGCATCCAATGTGAAGATTGAGTCAATTTCGTCATGAATAGTTACCTCGAGTCATGTTAGGTTTTCCTCCTTTTTTCCTATGTTCCTTCCTTTTTTCTTCTTCTCATTTTCCCCCTTTCTTTTAGGTAGACGGAGGGGGGGGGCGCACCCCCCCCCCATCCCCGTGGATCCGCCCGTACAAAAATCCCATTGAGTCAAGAGTATTTTTCTTGTCAAAATGTTGTCAAGTGTCTGGACTCTGGATTCAGGAGACTTTTCTGCGGTGCTAAGGAAGAATGCCGTATAAACATTCGAGAGTTGCCAAATTTCCTTCGATAAAATGTTCATCTTTCAGGAAAGTTGTGAGTATTTTCCCTTTAAATTTTCAGAATTTTTAGGTAAAATTGTGAACTAAATTATCTGAAAAATTGGGAGGAAAATATTCAAATTTACCCGGAAATTCGCGTTTCATGAAAGGAAATTTGAGCACGCCTCACGGAGAAAAAAACTTCGTGCGTGGGGCCCGAAGTTGAGGTCATATGGATCTCTGAAGTTTTCGGATCACGTATGTAAAAACTTGAGCTCCAGCTGCCGAAGTTCAGGTCACACATCTGAAGAATTCGGTACATACCGAAGTGCCTTGATGTCTGACCCGATCTTCGGCAGCTCGACCTCAAGTTGTCGGATGCGTGATCAGAAAACTTCAGACAACCATAATGACCTCAACTTCTGGTCCCATGCACGAAGTTTTTCTCTCCGTGCTCACGGCTCATTCGGCGTTTTTCCTTGGCACGGCAGTTTTCTCAAGTGACCCGATCTGGTGGTCGATTCCTCAAGTCCTGTTGCTTTGATTTCCGTCCTTTGCAGTTGGCCGGGGCTTGGGACTGGCACTTCCGGGAGCTGCGCCGCCTCCACAACGGTGAGGACACTTGTCTCAACCTCACCGAGTGCCACACGATCGAGAAGCGGCGCTACGCCAAGGCCCAATGCTACTCGTACTTCGTCCACTTCACCTATGTCCCCCCGGCGATGCATGATCGCTGCCCGCTCGCGCGCAACGCTCGCTGCCGCCTGTACGAGGGCGCGTGGCGCTGCACCGTCGACCTCTCAGACAACACCAACTCCACGGAGGTCCCCGAGGAAATCGCCCCGCTTAGCTTCTGTATAGAGCATTATCGAGATTGGGATCAACTCGTCGAGCGAGGTGCTTAGGAGAATGTAGGTGAGTGTGGCTATGCCCCCTGGCCTGGCCGCTTCGCGGCCTAACTACAAGGGGGCGCTTCGCGCTCTCTTAGGCCCGCGTCGGCAAAAAGACGGCCAAAAAAATTAAAAAGATTTTCATAACCGACTCTCATTTGCTGAATCTCCCTCTGGCCGGGAGCGATTGGACCTATAAGAATCGAATGAAGAAACCGGCATTTATTTCGAACTTCACGCCAATCCAGTGTGATTTATTATTTCAATTGCACTGGAAAAACAACACATTGGATCTAGAGTCCAGGCTCTTAAAAACATCGACAAGAAAAAGTACTCTTGATTCAAGAAAAAGTACTCTTGATTCAATCAGATTTTTGCTTAAATCAAAAGGAAATCCGCTTAAATTAAGAGGCTTGGTTCTTGATTTGAGCAAAAATCCGATTGAATCAAGAGTACTTTTTCTTGTCGATGTTTTTATGAGTCTGGACTCTAGATCCGATGTGTTTTTTTTTTTCCAGTGTGCTAAGATTAGTCGCTTCGTTTGTAAAGCACGTATTTGGCTTGGGTCGCATTTAGCAAGAAGGAACCATCGCGATAACAGTGTTGTAAAAATGCTGCTTCTTCATAATTATCTCAAATATCTCCCAGAAAAGCAAATGGTTTTTGCTTCCTACCAAAAAAATTGCTAATTTTAAAAGAAAATAATTGTGTAAATTCTATTACTGTGCATTTATCAAGTATTTTTAAAAGTAAAGAAAAAGTTGCACGATTTTGAAAACACGGTAATCGGGATGGTTTCTTTTTGCTAAATGCGATCCACTTAGTGTTCGCGTGAATTTTCATTTTTGGGGAAGAACTCTCATTTATGAACATTCTTGGCCATCTTAGTTTGATATTTGAAATCGAAGATTGGCAGCAATGTATGGGTTAGAAGGGTGGCTGCCCTTGTGAGCCCCAAGAACTCCACATTTTGACATGTACTTTCCTTATGGGTACTCTAATCCTGACAACCTCAACATAATTACGTAAAATTTGCCATGGCATTGTGATAACATTGTGAGTTCTCTCATTTAAACAATGTAAATGTTCATTTCTTGACACGGTTCTCTGAAGATAGTAATGTCTTCAATCGATAGGTGATGGTCTCTCAATAGGCACGTTTTGTTTAGATAAACTTGCGGGGGCCTGCGAAGTGGGCCGTAGGAGGCGCAAAGCGCCTCTTGGGCGTAAGGTCATGTGACGGCCAGTTCTCTAACACTATACACGCCCACTACCTAGTTTTTCGATACAGAGCTACTACTCCGGCTCAACCATAAAAGCACCTTCCTAGGAAAACAAATGACTTACATGTTGTTTTGCAAAAGTTTGCAACAAATCCATAGTATGTGACGGTTTCGCATCTCCCCTCCTCCAAACACGCACGACATAATTATACGAAAAACTAATCTCGCGGAGAAAGAAAAAAAATTACTCAATTTTTGCAGTGAGCCGTCATCATAGTCACGGAGCTTAGACGCATCGTACAAATCATCAAGAGGGAAAATGATTTAACGCGATGCCGCAGTCTTTGAGCCCCCTCCCCCGCGCACCCTCCCCTTCTGTAAGCATGTGCTGTTTACCTAAGTGGGGGTCAGTAGCTCCAGCGATCCTAGGACGAAGAATAAGAACAAGCACAAAATCCACCGAGCAATTAGGAGACACGCCGAAACATTATATGATAAACTACAGGTTATTTTCGGCGCCGCGCTTCGTTGTCAAAGCGCTGGAAAATACAAAATTTAAATGAAGCATGAGTCGAAAGGGCAAATATTACACTACACAATGACAAACTACATTTCGACGGTGAAACTACCAAACCACGTATCTCGTTTGCGGTGTTTAAAAATCTACGCTCACATTTTATTTTTTTGGAGGAGAACAAATCAATACCATTCCTTGAAATTTTCACGGAATTTTCTCCGCAATAAAAGGAAAAATCACAGAAATTTTCAAGACTGGATGTTAAGTAGTTTTTCATTTAAAAAATAAAGTATGACGGGAAGTCTGCGACGTCGCAAACCGAGATACGTGATTTGGTAGTTTCACCGTCGATTTACAATGAAGTAATGTGCGGTTGATTACATGGAGTCGCGTGGGAAATCGAGAAATTGACATCGGGTCTCAAAATATTCAAAATGGCCTGAAACGCCAATATTCAACATTAAGTACAGTTTTTGCGCGAGAATAATGGATCGAAAGACGAGTCAAAATTCACATAATTAATTCAATTTTCTAGAGGGTGAAATTTTATGCCAGTCGGAAATTCGGCGCCATTCTTCCAAAAAGAATTATGAAGACACAAATTTTCTCAGAAGGCAATATATCGATAGACTTTCAGGTGCAACAACAGCTCCTTTCGGTTAAATTCGCTTTTATGAATGGATCTTGTCAGCATAAATGAGCTAAAGGAATAAGGAAAATCGATTCAAACGAATCATGGAAAAAAACGATATTTTGAAAGAGGACATGCGCACATTAAAAGAAGTTGATTTGGAGGAATAGTAATAGTAACAACAGAGATCATATTCAATAAAAGTAGTATGAACCCAACGGTTCCGACAAGGAAATATAACAATAATTCAATGTGTATAGACTATGATAGATATTAGATTAGAAATAAGATGTATTGTAATTATTGTAAAGTAATTCAAAAAAAGAACGAAAATGCTTATTTGTACGTTTAAATCATTGCAAATCACTCGATTGTGATGAATACAGGAACCGCGACGTAATTTGCGTGACTTGATTAGGCGCTCGAATTTCTCTGCGGTCAAAAGAGTAAAACGCCTTCAATTCATTATGTATGCAACCAAGACATCTTCGGAGTAGAAATAGTTGCATCCAAGCGTAAGTACAAATACCACGCTTCGTCCTGATAAGGGGCCAACTGAGGACGCTTCTTTCCGATAAATCCTCACACTGGAAAAAAAAAACACATTTGATATAGAGTCCAGACTCTTGAAATCATTGACAAGAAAAAATACTCTTGATTCAATCAGAATTTTGCTTAAAACAAAAGGAAATCTGCTCAAATTAAGAGGCTTGATTTTGATTTAAGCAAAAATCCGATTGAATCAAGAGCATTTTTTCTTGTCGATGTTTTTAAGAGTCGGGACTCTAGATCCAATGTGTGTTTTTTTTTCCAGTGCACCGTATTCTGGTCGCATCATAGTCCTTCTTCAGATGCTAAGGCCTCTTTAATCCGTATATCTCTCTAACCTCTTCGGTCGTTTTCATAGTCGTCCTTACACAGATCCGTTCCACAGCGGGCCGACTATTGAAATTGATAGACAAAGAGGAAAAAAAGGATATGGAGGGGTTCTATTGGTGAAGGCGAGTGGTTGCAATAGACAGGGGAGGTAGGTAATAGACTAACCAACAGCAACCCACGAGAGACCCTATAATTCGTCGGTTGGCTGACATAAAGGCGTAACCACACATTGAGATGAGCCCGGAAAAGCATTGAAACGTATAGAAGACAGGGTTCATTGCATAAAGCAGTTACGCCCTTATGTCAGGTAGGCGACGAATTTGTCCATCATTTTCTCCCTTAGTCTATAGGAACCATGCATTTCATCCAATAGGATCCCTCCATACTCCCAATGTCTTCTTTGTCTATAGCTTTGTCTTTCAATAATCAGCCTGCAGAGAGGCTCCACGATTCCACATAGTCCAGTGGCGTGGCGTGAATTGCGATGTATCGATTGTAAAGCCGTTTAAACCTATGGTAAAGAATCGATTATTTAGGTGTTCGCTGCGAACACCCTGTTTATCGATCCTTTTCCATAGGTTTAAACGGCATAGCAATCGATATATCGCAAAGCACGCCACGCCACTGACATAGTCCACATTGCGACTGAGGGGGGTTTAAAGAAGCCTTCTGTGTAGAATCATAAAAGGATAATTGTTGGTAACCTTAAGTAAAAATCATCAGCATTGTAATTTGGAAATTGATCATCGCGAGGGATTACAAAGATTGGTAGCTACAAAAAATAATAGGCACAGAAGAAAATATACTGACGGTTTTGCTCATTTTAAGGTAGTAGTTTACCTTTCTCAAAATTATTTTCGAATCATGTGTTATTGTCAAAATCATTGACTTTTTTCTTTTCAGTTGGAAAGAGGTCTTCATTGACTTCTAAAGAAACGTATTTTATATTCAACTTATTTTTCCACCTTTTGCAATTTCAAGACAAGTCAATCATTTTGTCGACGTCGTCAAACACAATCTTCACTCAGAAAAGAGAGATAGAAAGGATTTTTTTTTTTTAAATAGAAACAAAAACAAAAAAAGGAAAATTTTTCCGAGTCGAGGAAAATTTTCTCTGAATAAAAAAGATTTTCCTTCAATTCGGCGACAGTTTTTTCAGTAAAAAGCAAAAGTAACCATTCGAATAAAGTCCAAAATGTGCTCAGTCACAAATGAGATTTTTCTGAATTAAAATAATCCATGTTTGCTGTGCAGTATTTTATTTCACTTTTATCAATATATATTTTTTTTTTTTTTTTTTCAAAACCCGATTATACTCAAATGACTTACTTTTTATTCTTACGCACAATGGCCATTTCGGGCGGGCCGCCCATCTTCAGGTGACAAAAATGGCCCGAAATGACCATTGTGCGTAAATAATAAAAAGTAAAGCATTTAAGTATAAAAGGCTTTTGAAAAAAAATTAATTTATATTGAAAAAAGTGTTCATAGTGCCGATAAAGTGTTGGTAAAATTGTGCAGTATGCTACAACATATTTTATTTGAGTATGATCAAATTATCATTTTTAATAACTTATTCCAGTGGAAAATTGGCAACAGGGTAACGCTGCGTCGTTGCGTCCCCTGGAGTCTGAAACCTGCGCCCGCGGGAGAGATCACGCCCGAGCTGAAAGGAAAGGGGTGGAAGGGGAGGGGTGGAGGAGGAGGGGGAGGGGGGAGCTAGGCCGCTCGGCCAGAGATCGTGTCAAGCGACTCGTAAACGGTGGACAAAAAATCCAAACGAAACCCGAAATAAAAAAATTGAACGATAAATAAAGAATGTAGAGGGGGCGGGGCAGCGCACGTGCAGGGACGATCGTCGAGCAGCCGCGAAGGGATAAAAAATTTCGGTGACGCGTGGAATTTTTTCAGCGTCGAGAAAATTTCTCCCGGGGAAAATTTGAAGGAGCAGAATTGAAAATGAAAAATAATCATGAAACGGACGCGCACGGAAAAAATGAAATTCCTGATTAACAATTTTGTAGTTAAAAAAGTGTCCGGCATTTTTTAATGTAGATTTTAAAGTTAAAACATGTTAATTTAACCAGCCCCGTGGCTGAATTAGCTTTGCACTATTGTAGAATGTACGTTTGAAATACGTCGGACATATCTTTTAATAATTTAATTGTTAGATCAGCAATCCATTGTTTTCCGTGTATGGTAAAAAATAATATACGCATAAGGGTTTCATACATGTGCAACATGTAGTACTTTTATCGTGGATGGACCGCGCTAAGCAGAAAGGAACCGAGGCACATCGGCTAATGTCAAATTTGATTAGGCAATTTAAGATTTTGCACGAAAACGGTTTTGTGGATTTTTTTGCAAATTTCAGTAGATTTTCTGCATACAACGAAGCAAAATCCTTAAAATTTTCTGAGCAATCCGCGAAAACTTTTTCTTGTACAAAATCACATCGCCTAGTTAAAGGCAATGACTAATGAGGCTTGGTTCCTTTCTGTTAACCGCGCTCCAAATACGTCCAAATGTGACGTGATGTGATGATGAATTGTGTGGACAATCGTCCAAGGGATTACAGACCGAGGTCAGCTATTCAAATTTTCAGCATTTTTTTATTTTTTGTTTTTGTTGACGCAGTAGGTGGTTTTAAAATTTCCAAAGAAACGCCAAGATCCATAGAAACAGTTTGGCCGTTTTTTTCGAGCTGAGTCGAAAAATCCGATTCTGAAATCTTGATTATAATTTTGTTGATAGAGGGCGCAAAGTTACATTATCGCCGGAGATTTTTGAGGGTTAATTAATAAATCGATGTCGAAACTTCCAAATCTCTTATCTCGGCTTGCGACAATTGCAACTTCTTGTCATACTTTGATTTTTAGATGAAGAGCAGGGTCGGACTGACCATAAGGCCAATCTGCCATTGGCAGTACGCACCTCTCAGCGTGCCGAAGGCACGCCCTTCTGCCGTCCGCTAGAAGGAGAAAAAGGAAAAAAGAAGAGCAAAAAATAAAAGAATAATAAAAAAAAGCAAGGAGAAAAGAAAATAAGTAAAGAAAAAATGCCGAAAAATTATAAGTAAACAGGAGAAGCTTTAATAATACTAATTACTGAAGAACCCCATTTCCCCATAAGAAACTGTGTATTTTTGGAGAAAAAAAGGGGCCAAAAAAAAAATTAAAGCAAACAGGCCCTACGCCATATCAATTCTACGTAACTTTTTGCGTAGAATCCATATTAGTCCAGGCGCCTGGTCAGTCTACCTGGAATTTTGGGTATACAGCGATTTTTTTGGCTTACGTTGTTTGGGTCGCTGAATCCAAATCTGAAGTTTCCTACCTGGTGAGTATTTTCCGCCATTTTGAAAAAATGGCCTGAAGAGGCCTTTTTGGCGGTTTTTTTTTTTTTTTTTTTTTTTTTTTTTTTTTTTAATATAGCGGCTACGCATGAGATAAAGTCCCGGGTTTAGTTAATGTTTTGTATAGCGGACATAATTTGGAAGAAAATGGTGTATACATATGCTAGGAAAATAAATTGAGTAAATAAATTGAGTAATTGAAAATAAATATGTAAATTGAGGAAGATACAGCATCGTGAACATCGCGCCCATTCACGTTTTCGCGGCGCACCCGTCAACGCGCGATCCGGCTCGCCGCGGTCAGCCAAGTTCCGAAGCGTTCCAAAGTTCCAAGATCCGAGGTTCCACAATTTTTAAGCAAACCTAGCATATTCATATACCATTTTCTCCCAAATTATATCAGCTATTCAAAATAGTAACTGAATCCAGGACTTTTTTTTCATGCGTAGACGCTATATCAAGAAAACCGCAGAAAAGGCCTGTTCAGGCCATTTTTTCAAAAGGGCGGAAAATGCTCACCGGATACGCGGTAGGAAACTTCAGATTCGGATTCAGCGACCCAAATAACATAAAAGAATAAGCCAAAAATATCGCTGTGTACCCGAAATTACAGGTAGCCCCATTTCTAGCTACCAGGCGCCTGGACTATAGAGGCAGGGTTGTATTTCGCAAATGGATAATTTTTGCAAAATAATTAAAAATTAAGAAGCAGGAGTAATTTCACTAAATAATAAAGGGAACTCAAGTAAACAATATAATGCAAATCAATTTGGAGAATCTCGTCTTGTAAATACAGAAGATTCGAAAACGCCTTCAATTGAGGTGTGATACCTCACGCGTTCCGGAGAGTTCAAATAGTTGTATCTCTGCGCCTTAGCAAGCAGGTGGAAGATCAATATTGAAGTAGCGTCCCCGCGTTGTTTTTCGGTTTTCCTGTGCCGCTCTTGCAGTTTCGACCGTTAAGGCCGTAGTTTAAGGGCGCTAAAGTCAGGTTATATTTCGCGAATGGATAATTTTTGCAAAATAATTAAAAACTAAGAAGCAGGAGAAATTTAACTAAATAATAGAGGGAACTCAAATCAACAATATAATGCAAATCAATTTGGAAAATCTCGTCATGTAAATACAGAAGATTCGAAAACGCCTTCAATTGAGGCGTGATACCCAACGCGTTCCGGAGAGTTCAAATAGTTGTATCCCTGTGCCTTAGCAAGGCGATGGAAGCCTCATATTGAAGCAGCGTCACCGCGCGCGTACGAGGGCTGTCCCAAAAGAAACCGGACTTTGGTCATAGAAGGCGAACCTAGCGTCGTAATGAAGTTTTCTTGGGCTTGTTTGAAAGCTGATAAACTACTGGAGAAGCTTGTTTTTACAGAATGCAAAAATTCGTCTTGGTAAGGAAACTACACGCTTTGGAATAAAGGAAAGTCAAACTCGAGTTGCGATTTTTGTCTTTATTTCAAGAAAAATTTGGATACAACTTAAAAAAAACCCAGGTTTTAAGTTCAAAACTTCGTTGCTCTCTTATTCAAATGCTTAAAAATAAGGAAATTAACATTTTAAGCAGCTTACCAAGTCATCACCTATCCCCTTCAAAATACTCGACAGCTTATTGTCGATGCATTTTTGCCACCGTCTCTTCAATTGCAAGAAACACTGTTGGAAATCCTCAGGTTTGAATGATCGCAATTCCTTTAAGGTGTTCTCTTGAATTTCCGGAATGGTTTGAAAACGTCGACCTTTCAAGGTAGATTTAAGTCGTGGAAATAAGAAAAAATCACACGGAGCCAGGTCAGGTGAATAAGGGGGATAAGGGAGGACACTCATGGCATTCTTTGCACAAAATTCGCGAATTTGGAGGGGTGCGGATGCATGGGCAGGTGCATTATCGTGATGCAGAAACCAGAAATTGGCTCCGTGTGATTTTTTCTTATTTCCACGACTTAAATCTACCTTGAAAGGTCGACGTTTTCAAACCATTCCGGAAATTCAAGAGAACACCTTGAAGGAATTGCGATCATTCAAACCTGAGGATTTCCAACAGTGTTTCTTGCAATTGAAGAGACGGTGGCAAAAATGCATCGACAATAAGCTGTCGAGTATTTTGAAGGGGATAGGTGATGACTTGGTAAGCTGCTTAAAATGTTAATTTCCTTATTTTTAAGCATTTGAATAAGAGAGCAACGAAGTTTTGAACTTAAAACCTGGGTTTTTTTTAAGTTGTATCCAAAGAGCCATGCACAAAGTGGCCCATTTTTGGGCCCGCGAAATTGGGGTCGAAGTGAGGTTTTTTTTCATCCTTAGGGTGACCCTTTACACATACTAAAATTTCAGATTGAGTATACGCACCGTTTTCGAGTTATGGGGGGGCAAAGTCCCCGATTTTCACCTATTTTTGCAGGTGTTTTAATGTCGAACTTCGGCTGTTACGAGGTACCAGATCTAGATATTGAAGCGCGGTTTGCGGTGATTTGTTCAGCTACTCCTGTGGTATTTCTCCACATCTTTCACAAAGCCCCAAATGTTTTTTTGGGGGCGGGGAGGGGGGCTTTATTCATACTATCATGACCGTTAGCGCATCTTACTGACTTTACTTTGTTCTCTTCTCTCTACGCCGCGGTCACGATGTTATTTTCTGTTGGGGATTTTTCTTCTTCTTTACATTTTACCAATTTTAATGTCCTCCCCCTCTTTTCCCCTTTTTACCCTCTCCCCCGCAATCCAAACACTTCCTCTCAAGTGTTCTTCCTGTAAGGCAGATATGACGGGTTCATATGTGGGGGATTAATTTACTTTCTTTACGATTGATAAACTTTGACCCAACTTACTTCTCCCTTACAGGGGTGAGGGCCCCCTTACCCCTGTATTATCCCTCCCCCCCTGCCCGCTCCACTTTACTTGAAGTATTTTGCTCCCTCCGCAGCAGAAATGATAAAATACTTCAAGTAAAGTGGAGCGGGCAGGGGGGGAGGGATAATACAGGGGTATGGGGGCCCTCACCCCTGTAAGGGAGAAGTAAGTTGGGTCAAAGTTTATCAATCGTAAAGAAAGTAAATTAATCCCCCACATATGAACCCGTCATATCTGCCTTACAGGAAGAACACTTGAGAGGAAGTGTTTGGATTGCGGGGGAGAGGGTAAAAAGGGGAAAAGAGGGGGAGGACATTAAAATTGGTAAAATGTAAAGAAGAAGAAAAATCCCCAACAGAAAATAACATCGTGACCGCGGCGTAGAGAGAAGAGAACAAAGTAAAGTCAGTAAGATGCGCTAACGGTCATGATAGTATGAATAAAGCCCCCCTCCCCGCCCCCAAAAAAACATTTGGGGCTTTGTGAAAGATGTGGAGAAATACCACAGGAGTAGCTGAACAAATCACCGCAAACCGCGCTTCAATATCTAGATCTGGTACCTCGTAACAGCCGAAGTTCGACATTAAAACACCTGCAAAAATGGGTGAAAATCGGAGACTTTGCCCCCCCATAACTCGAAAACGGTGCGTATACTCAATCTGAAATTTTAGTATGTGTAAAGGGTCACCCTAAGGATGAAAAAAAACCTCACTTCGACCCCAATTTCGAGGGCCCAAAAATGGGCCGTTTTTGGCCCTTTTTGTGCATGGCTCTTTTTCTTGAAATAAAGACAAAAATCGCAACTCGAGTTTGACTTTCCTTTATTCCAAAGCGTGTAGTTTCCTTACCAAGACGAATTTTTGCATTCTGTAAAAACAAGCTTCTCCAGTAGCTTATCAGCTTTCAAACAAGCCCAAGAAAACTTCATTACGACGCTCGGTTCGCCTTCTATGACCAAAGTCCGGTTTCTTTTGGGACAGCCCTCGTATTTTATCGGTTTTCCTGTGCCGCTACTGCAGTTTCGACCGTTAAGGAGAGCGACCCTGAGTCGATTCATAAAAATAAAAAAAAAAATAAAAAAAAAAAAAAACTTGCGTGGTTTTTCTTCTCTGTACGAAGCGAATTCTGAGAAAACTTCGAGAGTAGTAATGATTCGTTCTCCTGTAATAAAATAATGTAACAGAAGCGGAGTTTTTTTAGACACCGCATTCGATATTACATGGCCACGGTTCGTTTCAGAGGGAGGTAAATAAAATAGTGTTGCCCACTCAAAATTCCTTCGGGATCTGGAAGTAGGATGCATACACAGTCATTTAAGCCTAAAATGAAAATATTCTGTCGAGCTCTTCGAAAATAAAATCGATTTTTGTGTTTTTGACGCTAAAATGGCCTTCAAAAACGATCAATGATTCAATTCCGATGGGTTGTGCATATGCAAAATGGTACATGTATGATGAAATCTACGTATTTTTGGACCAGGAATCAATTGAGCAGGGTCCCGAATCGGTTCGAAGCTTCATTGACCGAAAAATGGGCCTTTTTTGGGATTTTAGGGATGTTTTGGGCCCATTTTTTCCCAATTTTGGCGTGAGAAAACCTGTGCTGTCATGGGTATTGATTATTAGGTAATTTCGGGAGAGAAATCGAATGCGCTTGGTCCTGAGTCACTCCGGGGCTTCCTAATCCAAGAATACGCTGTAGGCCCAGGTGGAGCTCCGGAAGAGCTTTGAAAATATGTTTTGTCTTTTATGTTCAAACTGGATGCTGAAATTGGCCTTTCTTTGACTTTAAAATGAGACTCCTGAATAAGTAACAAGAAACTTTTCTATAATTTGATGACCTTTGGCCTCCTTCAGCCAGTCCACTGTGTAAGCTCCTGCATGAAAGCACGATGCATATCTCAGATCTGATCATGCGCTGTGAAGAATGATATCAGTGCGCACGCATGCTGATCTGCACTGATTGACGGGTTCACACACATACACATCAATTTCTCTTTTTCAAAGACCTTCTGACGAGAAATCGTATGCGCTTTATGAAGAGACGGTATAAATTTGGACTCGAAAAATGAACTCCTCTTGTGGATTTATAATATTTATATGCAGAATAACTATTTTCCCTCCTTTTTCGGTCAAACAAATAATCTTAACCCAACCAAGCCGAGAAAAATTTTTCGGCCTAAGAAGCCCCGGAGTGACTCAGGACCAAGCGCATTCGATTTCTCGCCCGAAATTACCTAATAATCAATACCCATGACGGCACAGGTTTTCTCACGCCAAAATTGGGAAAAAATGGGCCCAAAACATCCCTAAAATCCCAAAAAAGGCCCATTTTTCGGTCAATGAAGCTTCGAACCGATTCGGGACCCTGCTCAATCGATTCCTGGTCCAAAAATACGTAGATTTCATCATACATGTACCATTTTGCATATGCACAACCCATCGGAATTGAATCATTGATCGTTTTTGAAGGCCATTTTAGCGCCAAAAACACAAAAATCGATTTTATTTTCGAAGAGCTCGACAGAATATTTTCATTTTAGGCTTAAATGACTGTGTATGCATCCTACTTCAAGATCCCGAAGGAATTTTGAGTGGGCAACACTATTTTATTTACCTCCCTCTGAAACGAACCGTGATGGTTTGGGAGTTTCAAATAGCTTTATTTGGAAATCATATGTTTGATACTCTAAAAGTGAATGGAATAGCCTTAGTTGCTGGATGTCTCTTAGTAAATTAACTAACTGACCCTTTTTGTTCTCTGTCGTGGTACCTCTTTCATAGTCGCCAGATTTTGCTGAAAATCAGCATTATTCCCATGTAAATCGAAAAATTAGATGTAAAATTATTTCAATGTAAATAGTGTTAATTTTTCGTTCAGTTTGGCGACCGCGTATTGGACCCCCCAGTTACTTGGACATTTTGATAGTATGGGGACATGCTAATTTCTAAACGTTCATGTATTTTGGTCATTTGTTTTTGGACACGCGTTGATCCCTTGCGGGGCGAAAATATTGGATGCTTGTTAGCGTCTCGCCTCGGGAACGGTTGTAAATATTAGCTTGTGTCATACTATCAAAATACTCCATCAAATTGTCGAGGACAAGCGCTGTGATTGGTCCAAGTCATCGAATAAGCCAATCACAACACCTAACCTTGATATTTTGATGGTTATCATTGATAGTTTGACACAGGCTGATGACATGGAGGTGCAAGCGGAAATGTTTTTTGAAGGAAACCGCGACTCATGCAAAAATGTGTAAACTATTACCGATTGAATGAGGCATTCAAGGTGATAATAATGCGGAACTAAGTATTTTCTTTGAAATGCAATCATCTGTATATTATATTTTTAAAGTATAAATAAAAAACGTGTTTTTCTTGGTGATAAAAACAATAAATATTACGAAAAAAACTTACACTAAGATTTTAAATTTAAATAAGCGTTACAACTCTTTCGGAAAAATGTAGCGAATTCCACACTACATGCATGTTTACTTTGATACAATATAAAAGTTTGTGCTGTAAATGCTTGTCCTGGATGTAAAATAAAGTTGCACTGTGAAGTTAGCTCCGAATCAAGTTTTACCGCTACCTTGCCTAAAGATCAGCTATGTACTTACGAAATGTGCCTACTCAATTTTCACTTCCTTGTTGGTTTAAAAAATTAAGGTTGCAATTATCAAACTAGGCCGAGAAGAATCTAACTGCATTATTTTTTTCATCTCTTAAACGAAAGAACAGAGCCTTGTTTTAACGCGGCAAAACTTTAAATTGTATGTTGAAGTTTTATTTGGACATTTCTAACTGAAAATTTTGATTGTTGTCTTCTGATCTTTCTATAAATTAGGAAAATCTTACGGAATTTTTTTAGGAATTGTATTGGTAATTCTCAAAAAAACTTAACGGCCAGAAAATCTAGAATTGAGTTTTTTGATGGTTCGGCACTGCTTAGAGCGTTGCCTACGAGAATGGAGAGGCCGTAACTAGTCAGTTCTGTGACGTCAAGCTAGTAGATATTTACCGAAAAGAACAAGCATCTCTGTTGAGATATGGCTAATTTTCATAATCAGTGCAACGCTGCACAGCAAAGCTGATGCAGAGTAATCATTTTCTTGGGTGAAGCGCATACGATGCGCTTAGAGGAGTTAGTCGTTGCGTAAGGTCTCTCTCACTAGCATGTACTCATTTCGCATAATACATTCCGATGTAGTTCAAAAACAGTCTTTTTCGTTTCCCCGAATTCCACAGCCTCAACAGGTTATACGGCCCAGTATGTTTTCGAAATTCGTGTTAGTCAAGCGGTTTCACAATTCAAAACATCGGAAATGCTAAATACGAGAAAGAAATGAGAGCACGGTAAAAACGGTCGATGAAAGTTAAAGTTCCGTCGCGGAGTGGCGTTGCAGTTTTCGTGAGTGAACGTCAAAGAAAAAGTTTCTTCCTTCCTAGTGAATCTTTGTCAATCTTTTATCATCATGAGTTGGTTCGATAACGATAACCAAATCACTATCACCAGTGATTTAGATATTCACGACATGATTCTATACGCGTTGGTTTTCGGATTAATAATGGCACTGCTATTGTGCTACGTAATTGGAAAGTGCAAAAAGCTTCGCCGCGAGATAGAAAATGTTCGACGAGCTGTGTAAATCGATCAATGTTGTATCCGCGCATGCATAAACTGTTTTTTTCTTCGACGGAAAATAAATTACAAGTGCTGTACCTAAGTACATAAACCATTCATGTTGTATCCGCGCATGCATAAACTGTTTTTTTCCTCTTCGACGGAAAATAAAATACCAGTGTTGTACTTAAGTACATAAACCTTTCGTGTCCGTACGTGAATAATTTCTCTTCGGGTTCGGTAAATAAAAGTTGAGGATTTTCTTCCGAATCATGAGCAAAATGGAGACCACGATTGAAGCCCCAAAAGAAAAGCTGAAAAACCGTGGAAATTTCGAGTTATGGAAGTTTCAAGTCAAAGTGCATCTCAAGTCATATGCGGCCTGGGAAATCACAGAAGGAACTAAACCAAAGCCGAGGGCAGACGAAACAAAACCTGAAAGGGCCAAGGAGATTCTTGAATGGATGAAACGGGATGGCATTGCACAGCGAGTCATCTCAGCCTCTTTGGAACCAAATCATCAAGTGCACATTATGACGTGTGAAACAGCAGCGGACATGTGGACCAAACTCAAAGGCCTTTATGAAAAACCAAAGGAAGAAAATAAAGCTGAGGTACTTCAAGAATTCTTCAGCGCCAACTATGAAAAAGGTATGTCCATGACTAATCATATTGGGAAACTTGAAGAAATTCATGTGAGATTAAAGGCACTGGACTCCACAATGGATCGGGATGATTCTATGCTAATGGGCAAGATTCTGGCAACATTACCAGATAAAATGAATTTTTTTAAAACTGCATGGGAATCAACCCCTAAAAGTGAGCGTACATTAACAAACCTGAAACTCAAATTATTTTCTGAAGATGAGCGCGGCGCCAAGAAACAAGAACCTGGCGTTGCATTTGAGGCCAGCCATAAAAAGAAAGGAAGATGTAACCGGTGCAGAAAATTCGGGCATCACAGTAAGGAATGTAGAGCGCCTAAACCAGATAATGACATGAGGAATGGCTCAAAAATGTGGTGTTCAACGTGTAGGATGAACAATCACACAGATTCAATGTGCTATAAAAAGAAGCAGAACCGCAAAGAGGGAACACAGGGATCGTCACAGGTACCTAAAGTCCGATTCTCAGAGGAAACTCAGGGATCATCAAATGCTAAAGTCAGTTTCTTCGCTATGGCTGCCCTGGCTGCTGTAGGGGATGATAAAAAGGAGTGGGTGGTTGATTCAGGGACGACCACCCATCTCACTGTGGACAAATCCATTCTGCAGGACTGGGAAGAAGATGACACCGAAATTACAGTGGCAAAAGTTGGAAGCTCAATAAGAGCTGAAAGGTGCGGGAGTGTCGAATTTGAGGAATGTTTTTTCAATAATGTACTCTACGCGCCGGAACTTCGAAAAAATCTTCTATCCGTCGGTGCGATTTGCGATCAAGGCGGTCAAGTTATTTTTTCTAAGGAAAAAGTGTCGATTACAAAGAATGGAGTCGAAATACTGTGCGGATATCGATCTGAAAATGGCATTTACGTTGTGCGAAATTCAGCTTTGAAGGCAAGTGGCGCGTCATACAGTGCGGAAAAAGCCAATACCGGTCAATGGCATGAAAAATTAGGTCATCTTAGTGCTAAAAATATTAAGCGCTTAAAAAATATGTGCGAGGGGATGACTCTAACTCCGCGGGAAGCCTCAATCTCGAAATATAACTGTGTCGCGTGTATTAAAGGGAAACAAACAAGATTACCGTTCCCATCAGTAAGGACCCGTGCGTCCAGAGTTTTGGAAATTATACACGCTGATCTTTCTGGTAAAATTGACCCCCCCACGTGGGACGGTCATAATTATTTTGCTCTAATCGAGGATGACTATTCAGGTCATTTTCACGTGTATTTATTGAAGCATAAATCGGAATTTTTTGAAATTCTACAACAATATGTGCGGTCCGTCGAAGCAAAGTGGAATTTACGCGTCGCGAAGTTGAGGTGTGACAACGCCGGTGAAAATACCTCGGACTCGCTGAAAGAATGGTGTAAAAACCGTGGTCTGGAGTTGGATTATTCACCAAGCTATACGCCACAATTGAACGGAAGAAGCGAACGCGGAATGCGCACCTTAGTGGAAAAAGCGCGTACCATGCGGATTGCATCCTCGATGCATCAAGAAATGTGGGGCGAAGCGCTCTATGTTGCCACATACGTCGCCAATAGAAGCCCCCGCTACGACAGTGACAGGACTCCGTTCGAAATATGGAACGGAAAGAAGCCAAATTTGAAAAATTTACAAATTTTTGGGTGCGCCGCATATGCTAAAATCCTCACTCATAGAAAGAAATTTGAAGAAAAATCGAAGAAGTATACATTTGTGGGGTATGCACCCATGGGTTATCGTCTGTGGGACAGCGAAATGCGAAAAATAATCATTTCTCGCGAGGTAATTTTCGTTCAGAATCCACACGACGGAACTCAAGAGAAATCCGAAGTTGAACGGAATATGTTGCAGTATTTTGCTGAAGACTCAGAAAATTCAGACAGTGAGGATGAAGGTGAAAAGGAATCTGGTGACGCAGCAGAACAGTCACTTGGTTCTCCGCTCGGTTCTGGCCAGGATGACACGCTGATACTCGACACGTCCGGCAGCGAGTGGCTCCCTGGCGAAGAAGAAGAAGAAGAAGCATCGGAGTTGAACGACACTATTGTTGACCGGCACTATCCTGACCGCGTTAGATTGCCGCCAGACTTTTACAAGCCGCAGGCGAATTTGGCAGAGAAAATCCCTGCCTCGGTAAAACAGGCAATTAATTCCCCTGATAAAGACAAGTGGATCTCAGCAATGGAAAGTGAAAAATCATCACTAATTAAAAATGATACATGGACTTTAGTTGATGAAGATAAAGCAAGAGGTCGAAAAATTTTAACAAATAGATGGGTTTTCACCATCAAAGACGACAACAAATTCAAGGCACGTTTGGTTGTGCGGGGATGTGAACAACGTGAAGGGGTTGATTTTCAAGAAACCTTTTCTCCGGTAATAAACAGCAGCCCTCTAAGGGTAATTTTTGCCTTCGCGGCAAATAAAAATTATCGATTAGCAAAATTCGATATAAAGACGGCGTTCCTATATGGAGAACTCGATGCAGATGAAGAAATTTTCATGAGAATTCCTGAATACTTCGAGCAAGTTCCAAGTAAAGTTTGCATGCTGAAGAAGTCCCTGTATGGCCTCAAACAGGCTCCCCTAAAATGGAACATCCGTTTTACAAAGAAATTAAAAGAAAGAGGTCTAAATCAGCTTAAAACAGACAAATGCATTTTCGCAAATGCTAACCGCACCATTCTCCTAGCAATTCATGTGGACGACGCCCTAATTGCTGCAAAATATCTACATAAAATTCATTTCTTACTTCAAGAACTTCAAACGGAGTTTGAAATGACTTATGAATTAGACCCTACCTCATACCTCGGGATCGAAATTGAAACAATTCAAGACGGCCTCCGTCTTACTCAGAAAGGATATGTTCAGAAAATTCTGGATCATTTTCAAATGCAAAATTCCAAAAGTGTCGTGACGCCGATGGAAAGTGCCGACCATGTCTCGGAAGTGGGTGAAAACGTAAAAATTGACTATCCTTATCGACAAGTTGTGGGAAGTTTGCTGTACGCAGCCAATAAAACCCGTCCCGATATCGCCTTTGCCGTGTCTTTCGCGAGCCGTCACCTTGAGAAGCCGTCCAATATCCATGTCCAAAACGTCAAGCGCACGTTGCGGTACCTGCGCGGGACTGGAGACCTGGGGATAAATTTTCGTCGTGGAGGGCCACTACAACTCGATGCGTGGGCGGACAGCGACTACGCAGGGGATGTGGAGACAAGGAGATCAACCTCTGGTTTCGTGGTGTTTCTGGCAGGTGGACCAATTCACTGGTGTTCAAGACGACAGCCAATAGTCAGCCTCTCCTCAACTGAAGCGGAGTATATCAGCGCGGCTGAGTGTGTCCGGGAACTAATGTATTTACGGGACTTATTACAGGAAATTACAGACTCAGAAGTGCCTGTTAACACAGTTGTTCCTGTCACGGTGAAAATGGACAATCAAAGCAGCATAAAACTTGCACGCAATGGTGTGCATAATCGTAGGTCAAAACACATAGATGTTAGGTACCATTATTTACACGAGAAAACGGTGGCTAAAGAGATAACTTTAAAATATTGCCCTACTAACGATCAGCTTGCGGATATTTTTACTAAACCACTTGGTAAAATTTTATTCATAAAATTGCGTGATCAGCTGATGTCGCCATAAAAGTTTTTTTTTTCTCTTATTTTCTGAATTTCAATTTTTTTGATATTATTGGTGAAAGGGTATTATTGTCTTTAACATAACTAGTTCTTAAGATTATTGTAAGAGAGAGACTAGGTTGAGTTTTGTTTTCTTACGGCCTCGTAAGGGTCAGGTCCCTATAGGGTGAAATTAACAGTTTTTTTTTCCGGGTCATCAGTGCATCGATGAGTGAGGCAGTCGCTGCGTGGACCAATCAGAGTGGCTCTCGATCGGCCGAAGTTGCGCGAGCGGCCCGTTTGAATCTGAGTGGAGTAACGATTTTCCGTATTACGCATTCATTTCCTCGATATTTAGACAATGTCACAAATGAACTAGTTAGTTTTCTAATGTGAAATTTCATCTTCTTTCTAAACGGTTCTTATGAAATTTTGCATCAGATCAACCCTGAAAGAGATATCGGCGAGAAATCATCGCGCGGCAAGCGTTCTCCCATAAGAACGCGTGTTAAACCGCGGCCGAGTTTCATCTACTAGTGTGACGTCACAGAATCGTAGTTACGGCCTCTCCATTCTCGTAGGCAACGCTTAGAGATAAATGAATTTTGTCACTAAGTGACAAGCAAAAAAACGGAATTTTTGGCTCAAAAAATATCTCAAAAGATCAGATATTTTCAAAGACACATTTGATCACTTTGAAGAGATTTCCGGTTGATCGCCGTATGGAGAGAAGCTCCTTTGGAGTCTCTAGATATACTAACACCACTCTAAACAACTAGGGGCTTGGAGGACAAGGCGCATGAGTGCAATTTTTGCTATATTTCAAGAAATACGTGTTTGAAGTTTCGAAATGACATGGATCCTCATGGCGGACAGAATGTTCAAACTTTAAGAGTCAAATGTATTAGTCTAAATGTAAACCTATGGAAGAAGATCGATAAACAGGGTGTTCCCGACAAAGACCTTAATAATAAATTCCCTACAATAGTTAAAATGGGGAAATATCGATAATCGTTCATTCACGCTACGTCACTGTTTAAAAAGTTACTTCATCGACGGTCCAATGTAAAGCGACTCTAATGTACTCCATGTCAAAGCTATTACAATTAGACATTTCAACACGGTTGGTCACTTTTACTATTTTGTTTATCTCTCCACTGTTTTTCTATGATACCTTTTTCTTAATTTAAATTTTATCTACTCTCTCTCTCTCTCCCGCCCTCCCCCTCTCCCTCTCTTGCCCCCGAATTTTATCCCTGTTTTTCCTCGAGTTTATCCCTCTTTTCTTAACCCCGTATCCATTCTTCATTTTTTCTCTTTTATTCTCTTGGTTCTTTCAAAATTGTCCCACAATGATTCAGTTCCTAATTTCAGACAAAATAATTCATTGCTCCTAAAAGAAAAAATTCTCTGTAAAAATTTGCACACATAATAGTATTTTAAACAATTTTTAACTCCTGAAGAGACACTGATCTTGACATTTTCAGCAGGTCGTAAAATACAGAATTTTTGGAATTTCAACATTTGAAAATATGAGAGGCAATTGAAGAGGAAGAGACCAAAAGAGTTCGTAGGTTTGATGAGTTATTTTTCCAAAAATAGTGAAAAATCCTGAGCTCTTCGCCATAAATTCATTAAATTTTGTGGACCGTTAAAATTTAACTATCTGCCTAGGCATTTAACAAAATGCCTGATTTCACTAATTGCCTGCGACATATCCATCATGATATTTAAATAATCACTGATTTTGGAGCCGGATTTAGCAGCGCGACGCGGTAGTACTGCTTTCTAACCACCTTAACGAGAGCCGCTAAGACGCGCGTACTGATATTGAGACGAAGGAGTGGGGCTATGTCCAAATGAGACACGGGAGAAGCTGCCCCAGAGATTACTCAGTTTCAATCCTCCAAAGGGCCTTATTCCACTCGCCCCACTCCGGGTGGGCCTCCCTGAATTTGCGCCGACCTGTTGGCCTGCCTGATTGCCTGTCGGGTAAGTTCCAGTAGTAGTTCCAGTTGCGGGCACGCCGCTGTCACCGCCGCCAGAAGAAACACCGCCACCGCGTCCACCACGGGACCTCCTCTCTACAGCTTGAACTTTTTTAACACCGGTGTCATTCGCATACCTAGTGTTGGGGGCCCAAGGAGTACCTAGAAGAGAATAAAAAGGAGGGTTGAGTAAGTCTCAAATCGACGGTGAAACTACCAAACCACGTACCTCGGTTTGCGACGTCGCAGACTTCCTGTCATACTTTATTTTTTAAATAGAAAACTTCTCAACGTCAATTCGTGAAAACTTCCGTGATTTTTCCTCTGTGTGCGGAGAAAAATCTGTGACAATTGTAAGGAATGATATGGATTTGATCTCCTTCAAAAAAATAAAATGTGAGTGGAGATTTTTAAACACCGCAAACGAGATACGTGGTCTGGTAGTTTCACCGTCGAAATGCAACAAGCTATGATTATAATACGAGACATAATTTCCACGATCAAAAGAGAACAGCTCTGTCGCGCTAAGGGAGGACGCCGTGTGAAGCTCCATCAGTTGCCTTTCCTTCGATCTAATGCGAATTTTTAAAAAAAAAACTCGCGAATATTTCCCGTTCAAATTTTCAGAGAATTTTCTTCGTAATTATGTCGATATCGTCTGAAGATTTCAAGGAAAAATACGCATAGTTCCCTTCCAAAATGAACATTTCGTTGGAGGAAATTTGGAAAGTCTCGAATGTTCATACGGCGTTTTTCCTCAGTACGGCAGAGTTACAAGCAGAGAGGGCAAAGCGTGTAACCAGAAATCAAAGGGAGATGTTTAACATCTGGATCGTATTTAGCAAAAGGGAACCAGCGTGATTACAGTGTTTTCAAAATCTTGCAACTTCTTCATTCCTTTTAAAAACACTAAATATATGCACAGTATTAATATTGACGACAATATTTCCCTTTAAAATCAACAGTTTTTTGGTGTGATGCAAAGACTATTTGCTGTTTTGGGAGGTTTTTCAGATGATTATAAAAAACAGCATTTTAACAACATTGTTCCGCGCTGGTTCCTTTTTGCTAAATACAATCCATCTTACCTCCACCACTACGGAGGGCCTTTAAGGGAGAGAGAGGCGTAGTGCTCTTGGGTTTTTAAAAAAGAGCCTACAAGGTAGGTCTTAGGGATTTTTAATAATCCGGTTATTTTTTGGTTTTTTTTCTTGTAATGTATAAATGTAGACTAAAATTTCTGATTGTATCATAGCCCTATGGCTATAAAGCATGACACAATTTTTTTATCTTCGGTCGCAATAGTTGGTTTTAAAATTTGCAGAATAAAATATAATTTATTTGTTTATTTTATTTTATACCTGATCTTGTGTCGCCTCCGGTTCTCTGGGGACTGCTGGTGAGATACTCCTTGCCTATTTTGGGAAGAGAGAGTTTTCCCGTGTTTGGTTCTCCGGGCCACTTGTAGAGTGCCTTATCCTTCCTCGCAAGTCGGAATGATTGGTTTATATTGGTGTAAGAGTTGAAGGGGTGGTACACTGGGCATGAGCTACTCACCGTATAGGTGTCTGCCATTTGTCCCTTAGCCAAGTATTCAAAGTAGTGGTTGGCATTGCAAGTCTGACCTGGACAGAAAAAGAGGGCATTTTTAACGGAATTTTTTGAGACAGGGAGCAGAAAATCCTATAATCAGGTCGGAAAATGGGTCAATGGAGAATTTGCATGCAAATTTTTTATTGCTTCATCTGAAAATGCTTAAAAAGCTGATTCCATAGTATTTTTATAATTTTTCCTGAAATGGGAAATAGTATAAAAATAGATTTGAAAGTGAGGAAATGCACCGCCAAGTGACGTCATCTGGCGTTCCCATTTAAACACATGTATTTTAGCAGATTAGGTCATTTGGTCATATCTTCTCAAAATAATTGTTCAATTCATGAACCAAGGGAATCCTCGTGTTCAGTTCACGCAATATACATATGTAGTTTCCACTTAATCACGAAATTCATCAAATTTCAGTCACCTGCAAATTCTCTGTTGTGTTAGATACGCATGAGATGGAAAATTTCATGAAAAATAAGAATCTGAAATTTCAAGGATGAAATTTTACGTGAAATTTCAAGTAAAAATTACATGCAAATGTACAGAATCATGCTCAAATGGTATGAGCTTACCCTCACATGATAGCAATAAATAATAAGATCTGTTCAAACACCAACTTTTTACATCCAACATCAACGGCGGAGAACCCGCTAATCGAGAAACACGACGTATTACACGACGTGAAGTCATCCATCTCGAGATTGATCACCAAGATTTCTTCTACATTCATGTCATTGATTGTTGATGAGTGCATCAATAATTGCGTGACGAAAAACACGGATGATACTGAGATGGAAGAAACCACGATATCCACTATCGCGGTAGATGATGCCGTACGCCGTGCATTTCGATGAGCTCTATTTCCACAGTCGGACTGGCCATATGGCAGGTACACCCCCTTCCCCCTGACGCGCCCCTCTGACAGATGTAGCGAAATAAGATGAGAGAAAAATTGTGACCGAGAAAAAATAGGGAAAATTCATAAATGAACGGGAGAAGAGAAAGTAAGAGTAAAGAAAGGTCCTCGTCGTGAGCATGATAGTGGTGAATGGAGGTCCTAGAACTATAAACCGGGAATGAGTCCGCAGAGGCGCCTGGGCCTACAATAATGTTAGAAAATTGATGTTTTGATTACTTTTATCTGCTTAATTCAGATTATGTATCCGTGGCTCAATATTTTGATGATGAGATGGTGAAAAATTGGAACACACTGGTTCAATTAAGCTGTGATGGATGACAATTATTTTACTCACTAGCAGACATTCGACTAAATGTAGTGAAAACTTACGCTATTACGCTTTTAGCTTTCGCTATTCTGCGAAAAATGTGTCACTCTCCGTCGTAAAATTAGCTTTGAGGCATTGAAAATTTGTCTCGATTTTAGTTTTCGAAAAGGGAATGCTGGGCATCATTAAGTGAGAAAATCAAAAGAGCTCTTGAACTTTTGTCAAGTGTCAAAATACCTATACATAAAATCTTTAACATCGGTGAAAAATTCTTTTCTTTGAAATGTTCTCCTTTTTGGTGACATAGAGAAGCTTTATCACCCCCTATCCACATCCGCCATGCGTCACTTTCTCGGAAGAGGTAGCAAAGTCAATTTTTACACGAACGCCCTTTTGATCTTGGGAGACCTCTAACATTTTTTCTCTTTTCAAAATGATGATTGATTAGGGCACATCCTATCTTCGGCTTTGTTACTCACGTAGCCCTTGAAGCACCACTACAAATGAAACAAACGAAACTAACATAATATGGAAACAGGGCAAATGGAAAGACGCGCATTGACGACGGCGCAAAGATACAACTATTCGTGCTTGATGGATGTCCGTGCTGCGTCTGCAAAATTGAAGGTGCGATGGCGAAAGTCGTGAATTCGCGATGTTCCTTAGCTCCGCTTTATGCTACCAATAAGGTGTAGTGAGAAAAGTTAAGAAACGAGGCTCGATTATTACGGATCTCCTATTTACGGCTGCGTTGCTCGTACAGTCTTTAAAGCACCTCTACATATACAAATAAGACAAACTGAAACAAACACAGTATGGAAATAGAGCTAAGCAAAAGGAGGCGCGTCGATGACGGCGCAGAGATACAACAATTCGTGCATGATGGATGTTTGCGTTGCATCTGCAAAATTGAAGGCGCGATGGCAAGTTGTCAATTTGCGATGTTCTGCAGCTCCTCATTGTGCTGCCAATGAGGTGTATTGAGAAAATTAAGAAACTAGGCTCGATTTTTACGGCTCTCCTATTTACGGCTGTGTTTCTTATACAGTCTTTACACATCTACAAATACAAACAAGACAAACTGAAACGAATACAGTATGGAAATAGAGCTAAGCAAAAGGAGACGCGTTGATGACGGCGCAGAGAAACAACTATTCGTACATGATGGATGTTCGCGTTGCATCTGCAAAATTGAAGGCGCGATGGCGCTGGGTGTGAACTCGCAATGCTCCGTTCTATGCTGCCAATGAGATGCCGTTCAGATTCGACAGAAAAAGTTTAAAAAAAACTGGGCCCGATTACGTATCGACTCAGTCGTTCCTCAATTTTTTCTTCTTTTTCAGTTTAAAATTTGATTCTTTTTTAATGTATTCACATACCTATTTCTACGGCTCTAATGTACACCGGTCCCTCACAACTCCCGTGGCACGTTTTTTAAACAAGTCTCCTGTCAATTTGACCGGGCTTCAGCATCTAAAGATTACTGAAAATATAATTAAAATATGACTGCACCTCGTTGTCCGGAAACACAGGATTCAAGAGGGGAGCCAAACGAATTCACAATCAGTCAGTGACCTTCAGTAAAATTTAGTAATGTTTAATCGTTAGAAAAAATAGACTCCAATCCCTCGGTCACGTCAAAAACCTGACTTTTCAGAGGGCGATATCTCGGTCAATATTGAACGTAGAAAGTTGCAGTTTGGACGGATCTTATTATTTTTTGTTAATCTACAAGAATCAAGCATCAAAACACGATTCTGTGAACAGCGCGACTGACCCATTCATCGCAAACGGGAACGCGCACGCGAATGGACCACTAGACAAGGTACGAGTTTCAGCATTCCGATACATGTTTCGTAACAGAAATTTCACGTAGAGCACGATGCGCACAACAAAAATTACCGAAATTGACTCCTTACGAAGATATTTAATGATTCTTGATGCGTGAATTCAAACCACCCGCTCATGAAAACTCCATGCTCTACGTGAGCGCGCTAAACGTTATTATGACAGTCTCCGCGATATATAAATCCGGCAACCTCAATCTTGACGCTTTGGCTCAGTTTTAGCAAATTACTTATAGTTTGAATAACACACGGTGGGAAATGAACATTGCTCGTCTGAGAAGCTTGCTGAAACCTTCGTAGTGCTCGATTTGACTCACGTAGAGCTTTCAGTTTCTTGTGAGCGGGCAGTTCAAAGTCCTCTTAACCAATGTGAAATAAAAACGTTAATATCTTCGTTAGGAGTTGGTTTCAGTAATTTTCGTTTTGTGAATCGTGTTCAGTGTGAGATTCTGGTTAAGAAACTAGTATTGGATTACTTAAATTCGTACGTTGTCTAGTGGTTCATTTTGTGCTGCAGCGGTGGCAAAAAAGCTCGCTAGGAGCTAAGCGTTGAAGAAAACTTACAGTTAAAGGGGACCGTGATGCCGTCGAGCATGTAAGCAAGAGCCTCCGCTTTGGTCGGATTTTGCAGATTCTTTTGGACGACTTCACAGACTTCGTCTTGTTCAAAGATCGTGGTTCCTCCCGTCGCGTTTCCGGTCTCGAAGATGGCAGCAGTGGCTTCTTTCAGTTTCGGGTCGCCTGATCTGCACTGGAGGAAAAAGAGCGTGTTGCGCGCCACGGCAAGGAACTTGCCTTGGGGTTCTCCACACCACAATTTAGTGTTGTAGGGTCTGGTGGTAACGAGTGCTCCTGTCGAGACATTCAGGTTTCGACAGTAGAAGACGGCCGCAATTCCAGGTCGGAGGGATTCGTTCAAACAGAGAAGCCCCAGTAGAATCCGAAGCGCCTGGAACGCGGTCATCCTCCAGCTCGGAAATCCCATGATCAATGGAGCCTCCGTTCGCGTCCGCCCTGCAGAAATATCAAGCTGGTAAAAGTGGTAAAAAATTTAACGCACACATTTTTGTTCGACTATTTTTTTACGGTTTGAAAAAAATGCATAGATTATTATGAAAACACCTATACAGCAGGTTCGAATGGATCTGATCCTCGAAGTCGATAATTGCTTCATGCCACTGTAGCCAGTTTCTACGTATTATCATGAGCAGGGCTGTATTTACCAATAGGCTAAATAGGCTGTAACCTAGGGCGCAACATTTTGAAGAGCGCAAAATCTTTGGGAATTTTTTTTTTTTTAATTTAACGATTCTTTATTTACTTTTCATTTTCCAAAACCAACTCGCAAACGTGAACGTACCTCAGAACTGTTTAAAATCATGTTTTTTTTTAAAGGTGAATTTGAACATTTTCCTGACACCTAAAATCCTCCTTCTGATCAGGAGGGGAAGGGCTCCTGGGGGGACCCCCCCCCCCCCACGAGAGCGCCTACTTTTAAGGGCGCCATCCTAAGTTTAGTCTAGGGCACTAAAAATGTAAATACGGCCCTGGTAATAACCCACAGAATCTTGGGCATCCTTATCTGAAAATTCCACCGATTTGTCCTGAGATTTCATAAAAAAATCAATACCATATTCAGTAAACAGGCAAAGAATTATAAATAATGACGCATCGTCTAAGTCGCGCAGCGATCTTAACGTTCGTCCCGCCACCGAATGTCGGCAGGGCGGTCAAGACATCTTCGCAGTTTGACGCGCCTTCAATCCGGCGGAGCTGCAACATGCTTACACCCGTGGTCAAATAGTTGTATGTCACGCCTGCCGTAAACGAACTCGAATATCGATGTTTCCACGCTAAAAAGAGCTTATTGACCTCGATTGCAACGTTACAAACCACACTTAATGCTTCAACTTCAATCAATAATTTTTAAAAGATACGCATAGAATCTCTAAAATATTTACAATACTTTTACGAACGATTTTAATTGAAATCACGGGAAATTTCGGCGCGACATTATATTTAGTCCTATTTTCCTTTTTTTTCTTTTTACCGAAAAAAAACTATGGTCCTCAGTGAAGATACGCAAAATAAGTAATATAATAAAATTAACGAAATTAATTTTATTAGGTAATTTTATTAGGTAATTTCGTTAATTTTATTAGGGTAGATAAAATAAGAAATCTAGTTCATTCAAGTTTTCCACAGATTAAAATCAATCAAAAATGGAAAGGAAATATACCCATTTTAACCATTAATCCTAGAATTAGAATAAATCCACACATATATCCTAAATTAAATATATAAAATAAGATAAATGTAAGCATTACTAAAGAAAAAATTACTTGAACTAGATAATATCCTATTGTTGCCTCTCTAGTTCTATATTCTTTTCCTGATATACACACTCCGACAAACATAATAAGACACTTCTATCCTAATTTAATCGTAGGTATTCGGGTAGTTATTTTTGTTTTTTATGCTGAAAATATGCGGAGAGTCATAAATAATGACGTATCGTCTAAGTGTCGCAGCTATTTTTGCGTTCGTCCCGCCAGCGAGGGTCGGCAGGGCGATCAAGACATCTTCGCCGTTTGACGCGCCTTCAATCTGGCGGAGCTGCAACATGCTTACACCCGTGGTCAAATAGTTGTATGTCACGCCTGCCGTAAACGAACTCAAATATCGATGCTTCCACGCGAAAATGAGCTTATTGACCTCGATTGCAACGCTGCAAACCACAGTTAATGTTTGAATTTCTATCAATATTTATTAAAAGACACGCACAGAATCTCTGAAATATTTACACTACTTTTTCGAACGATTTTAATTGAAATCACGTGTAATTTCGTCGCGATATTGTATTTAGTACTATTTTCCTTTTTTTCATTTTATCGAAAAAACCATGGTCCTTGGTTCTAAATCATAGCTCTTAGGATAGTTATTTTGATTATTTTATGCTGAAAATATGAGGGGAGTCATAAATAATGACACATCGTCTAAGTGTCGCAGCGATTTTAGCGGTCGTCCCGCCAGCGAGGGTCGGCAGGGCGGTCAAGACATCTTCGCAATTTGACGCGCCTTCAATCCGGCGGAGCTGCAACATGCTTACACCCGCGGTCAAATAGTTGTATGTCACGCCTGCCGTAAACAAACATGAATATCGATGTTTCCACGCGAAAAAGAGCTTATTGACATCGATTGCACCGTTGCAAACCACAGTTAATGTTGGAATTTCTAAAAATATTTTTTAAAAGATACGCACAGATTCACTGAAAAACTTACAATAGTTTTACGAACGATTTCAATTGAAATCACGGGAAATGTCGCAGCGATATTGCAACATTTAACATATTGCAACGCGATTTCCAACATTTTGAAGGGCGCAAAATCTTTGAGAATTTTTTTCTTTATTTTTGTACGATTCTTTTATTACTTTTCATTTTCCAAAACCAATTTGCAAACTTGAACGTACCTCAAAACTGTTTAAAATCATGTTTTTTTAAAGGTGAATTTGAACATTTTCCTGACACCTAACATTCTCCTTCTGATCTGGAGGGGAAGGGCTCCTGCGGGACACCCCCCCCCCCCCCCCACGAGAGCGCCTACTTTTAAGGGCGCCACCCTAAGTTGAGCCTAGGGCGCTATATACAAATGTAAATCCGGCCCTGATCATGAGAAAGAAAAACCTCTAAAGATACGGATTGCATTCAGCGAAAAGGAACCAGCGGGATTATAGTGTTGTAAAAATGTTGCTTCTTCATAATTATCTAAAAGATCTCTAAGAGTTGCAAATAGTCCTTGCTTTCCACCAAAAACTTGTTAATTTTAAAGGAAAATAATTGTGTGAATTTTAACACTGTACATATGTTGATTATTTATGTAAAAGTTGCACGATTTTGAAAACACTGTAATCGCGCTGGTTCTTTTTGCTAAATGCGCTCCATATGGCAACGAATGAAAACAAAAGTATGCTTGTAATAAACCATTAAAAATTACCGTATCCTCTAATCACAATTCTTTTTTCTGCTGGTTCAATGGCTTCGTGTCTAGCACCTTCAGCTAACTTTAGACAATGTTTAGTGTCCGTAGACGTCGTGGGATCTCCATGCTCCAGGCTTTTCCAATTTCCAGGGATTAGGGCCGGGGAGAATCTGTTTTAGCAGATCTACTCGTCAATTCCGTGAAAATTAGACGAACCCGGGACCTATTGACCTAGAGTTAGACGCGCTGACCACTAGGCCAACCTGACCGGCACCAACCCAGGTAAGACATAATATTTTTACAATATTGGGCAAATATTGTCAGTATTATCGCAATATTTACACAATATTGACAATATTTTGGTAATATTTTAATCAAAATTATTTTTTTAAAAAATATTTGAAGAATCTTCATTCAGTATTTTTAAAAATCGATCGAAACAACTTTGAATCGATCGACAAACTCTTGAATCGATAGATAAAACCTTGAATCGATCAAAAAAGGCGTGAATCTATCGACAAACCTGCGAATCGATCTAATTTTATTAATCAAATCACGTCGATCGGTTTATGTTTTTATTTTTGATCGATTCATGATGCTCAAATGGACACAGGTTTTTTAATAATTCGTCGATCGAATCTATGTCGATCGATTCACACTATTATTTTTTGATCGATTCGTGTCGATCGAATCTGTACCCTTCGACGGCTCGGATCCGAGAAACGGGGCTTTATCTTCCAAAAACTCATTGAGTTCTTGTTATCCTGCATTAAGTTAGAGCCTGGAAACTCAAAAATTGAAGAGGATATGACGTCCTGAATTCCCTAGACAAAACTATCTGAAATTTAAGGTATAATTTACAAGATAGTTTTCGGTCAAATTAAAGTTAAGAGTTTCTACATATTTACATGCACATACAGGAAAGGAGCAGATAGCACTCTCTGAGGTGAGAAAATTAGACTAAAGCCAGATAATTACGGAAAAGGATCGACAAATAGGGTGTTCGCAACGAACACCTTAATAATCGATTCTATACCGTAGCATTGGGAAATATCGCGATAATTGATCATTCACACCTAGCCACTGTACAAGACATGAACTGTGGAATGAATTACAACTTACAGCAGGGAATATGAATTAATAGTACTCGTAATAGATGTAAAAGAATCAATTGTCAAATGAAACTTTCAAATGTTAAAATACGAACAAGTCTCTCTGATTCTCAACTCTTCATTTAAAGAAATCGCAAGAGAGGAATATGAATATTCCATACCTTTTTTTGTCCGTATACGAACCGGATCCTAGGAAAGCACGCAAATTTTATGAAAATGTCAATGGGTGCGACTCAGCAAAACCTACTGATTTTAGACACTTCATGCGGAGCTTTATATGAAATGTTCTTGACGCAAGAATACTTTTTTTAGCTGCAAGTGTGAAACACTCAAGACGCACATTTTGAAAGTTTTATTCCGAGATGTATAAAAAAAAAATTAAGTTTCCAGTCGTAATTCTGAAAAAATTCGCGTTCGCAGTGCTTCATGAGTGACACATGACATGAGCTCTCCCTATAAATAAAATGAAAGCGGGAAAAACAAGTCGAATTTCCAAGGGCGACGACGGTCCCGAATCCCGATAACGTGCAGGTTTTTTACATTTTGTTGCAAAGAATCTACCACAATATGCTCCCAGCTAAAATAAGAAAAGAAAAAAAAATTGTATCCGAGACGAAAGTTGGAAAATGCGTACTTTCGTTACAGCGTTTCAACATCTCCGAGTGTGGTGAATTTTTCAAAGCAGAACCACCCTGACCACCTTACCCACCCAGCCTGATACTTAATTTTTTTTTTATAACTTTCTGTGAATATTTGGACCGAGTTTAACAGAAAGGAACCAAGCCACATCAGCTATTGCCAAGTTTAACTGGGCAATTAAGTTTTTTACGAGAGAACGTTTGATCGGATTTCTTTGAAAATTTTAAGAAATTTGCTGTGTACCATGGAAAATTTTCACTGAAATTTACACAAAAATCCGCACAACCGTTTTCATGTAAAAAATTAAATTGCCCAATTAAATTTGGCAATAGCTGATGTGGCTTGGTTCCTTTCTGTTTAACGCGGTCCATTTTTGAGCGGGCGAAAAAATTCACTGAAAAGTTCACACTCACCTACCCAATACATAACAACCTAATTGTTTCTTGCAATTTTCTGTGAATATTTTTGAATTAGCAAAGAAAATTCATTGAAAATATGACACTGAGAGGAATACTCTGGCCGTGGAAGCCGCAGTTATGGATGGGTTATATAGACATACCGTCCGCCTCAGAGGCCGAAAGGTCCAGGGTGTAGCACCTGGAGCAATCGAAGATACGGCTCCAGCACCCGGAACTGTTGGCCTCTGAGCCCGGAACAGACGATACGTCTTTATAGCCCAAATTATTTTTAAATACAAAAGTAGGTAAATGTTCTTTGGTTTGCTTGTAAAAAATTAAAACAGGATCAAAGATATGTTACGTCCAAATCGGAGCCACGCATCTTTTGACCATCACTATCAATATGATGATAAAAATCCGATCATAACCATTTTCATGAATACGTTGTTTTCAAAACTTATTCGAATGATTCTATAGACTCGTGCGCAGGGACTATCGTACTTTTTTTTCGCTGAAAATTCAAAATCTGCCGAGAATTTTTATCTAAAAGATGAAAAAAAGCGACAAAAATGTATCCAAAAACGGTTTGCAGGGGGCAAGTCTATGGCACGTGTACACGTAAAATTGTGAAAAATCAAAATCTCCACTGATCCTTTTTTCGGAACACGCGATTTGAGATTTTCATAGTAAATGCAACTTTTCAACTGACTTTGATCCGATTTTTTATTCATTTGTACATTGAATCGGTGTTGATCGGTTAACGTTTTCATTTTTCGTTCGATTCATGTCGAACAAACATACCCTCTCGTTACACGCACACTTCCTTTCATACTCTTTTTTTTTTAACGAAAAATTCGTCTTCAGCTGCGTCTGCGGCAATTATTGTAACGAATATGTTGTGCGTGCTCACAACAAACAAAGTAAGTTCAATTGGAATTGACTCGCCGAGTGCGATTTTGCAGTCGGAATAGCTCCGCAAGTCCCTTGCTTCGAGCTAGCCGCTAAAAACGCTCCAGAGAAAGAGTCAAAAAGTGGTCAGAAAAGCTAGTTTTTGACCAGTTTTTGACTGTTTCCTGGCTCAGGGAGCCTCGCCGAGTGTCGGGACCGTGCGGAATCGATTCTTCGCCTTCAACTGCGTAGGATGCGACTGAAATCTCGAAATTTTTATCTCAGTCCCAAATCGAGAAAAATCGACACGGGTTACATGGACTAAATTTTTAGCGTCAAAATCGAAAGTTCGCTGATCGGGTCGAAACCAAGTAAGCTCGCTTGGAATTGACTCGTAGAGTGCGATTTTCCAGTCGGAATAGCTCCGCAAGTCCCTTGCTTCGAGCTAGCCGCTGAAAACGCACCAGAGAAAGAGTCAAAAAGTGGTCAGAAAAGCTAGTTTTTGACCCGTTTTTGACTGTTTCTTGGCTCAGGGAGCCTCGCCGAGTATCGGGACCGTGCGGAATCGATTCTTCGCCTTCAACTACGTAGGATGCGACTGAAATCTCAAAATTTTTTTCTCAGTCCCAAATCGAGAAAAATCGACAGGGGTTACATGGACTAAATTTTTAGCGTCAAAATCTAAAGTTCGCTGATCGGGTCGAAACCAAGTGAGCTCGCTTGGAATTGACTCGCCGAGTGCGATTTTCCAGTCGGAATAGCTCCGCAAGTTCCTTGCTTCGAGCTAGCCGCTGAAAACGCTCCAGAGAAAGAGTCAAAAAGTGGTCAGAAAAGCTAGTTTTTGACCAGTTTTTGACTGTTTCTTGGCTCAGGGAGCCTCGCCGAGTGTCGGGACCGTGCGGAATCGATTCTTCGCCTTCAACTACGTAGGATGCGACTGAAATCTCGAAATTTTTTTCTCAGTCTCAAATCGAGGAAAATCGACAGGGGTTACATGGATTAAATTTTTCGCGTCAAAATCTAAAGTTCGCTGATCGGGTCGAAACCAAGTGAGCTCGCTTGGAATTGACTCGCCGAGTGCGATTTTCCAGTCAGAATAGCTCCGCAAGTCCCTTGCTTCGAGCTAGCCGCTGAAAACGCTCCAGAGAAAGAGTCAAAAAGTGGTCAGAAAAGCTAGTTTTTGACCAGTTTTTGACTGTTTCTTGGCTCAGGGAGCCTCGCCGAGTGTCGGGACCGTGCGGAATCGATTCTTCGCCTTCAACTACGTAGGATGCGACTGAAATCTCGAAATTTTTTTCTCAGTCCCAAATCGAGAAAAATCGACAGGGGTTACATGGACTAAATTTTTAGCGTCAAAATCGAAAGTTCGCTGATCGGGTCGAAACCAAGTGAGCTCGCTTGGAATTGACTCGCCGAGTGCGATTTTCCAGTCGGAATAGCTCCGCAAGTTCCTTGCTTCGAGCTAGCCGCTGAAAACGCTCCAGAGAAAGAGTCAAAAAGTGGTCAGAAAAGCTAGTTTTTGACCAGTTTTTGACTGTTTCTTGGCTCAGGGAGCCTCGCCGAGTGTCGGGACCGTGCGGAATCGATTCTTCGCCTTCAACTACGTAGGATGCGACTGAAATCTCGAAATTTTTTTCTCAGTCCCAAATCGAGAAAAATCGACAGGGGTTACATGGACTAAATTTTTAGCGTCAAAATCGAAAGTTCGCTGATCGGGTCGAAACCAAGTAAGCTCGCTTGGAATTGACTCGCCGAGTGCGATTTTCCAGTCGGAATAGCTCCGCAAGTCCCTTGCTTCGAGCTAGCCGCTGAAAACGCTCCAGAGAAAGAGTCAAAAAGTGGTCAGAAAAGCTAGTTTTTGACCAGTTTTTGACTGTTTCTTGGCTCAGGGAGCCTCGCCGAGTGTCGGGACCGTGCGGAATCGATTCTTCGCCTTCAACTACGTAGGATGCGACTGAAATCTCGAAATTTTTTTCTCAGTCCCGTGAAAGGGCTAAAACTCTAGGGACCAGAGCTACCCTAAAGTTTAGCCAAAAGGGGGCGTTCCACCACTTGAGGTATAGAAAATGAGGCCTCAAGTCCTCAATGATGACTAATTGGTAGAGCTATAACACACGCTAATATCAAGGATATTCTGATGCAATAAGATGTCCTATCAAACCTGTCCCATGGACTTAGATGATGTTTTCGTTGCTCGTCTGATCACTGATTTTATGAGAGATGGGGAGAAGTAGTCCAAATCAAAACGTGCACGGGTTTTAGGGTGCCACTCCCTTTATTTACACTAGTTGATGATAAATGATGAAAATATACACAGGAACCACGCAAACAACACTGATCATACACCATAACGTAATTCCACTGGAGACACCTCGGATCGGCCAAACTATTTCGGACAAATCTACGACGTTTACGGAAAATTACAACAACAAATAACTACGCATAACACTCACTCTAAAAACCGGAAATAAAAGAACAAATACAATTTTAAAATTAAGAGAAGGGGGGGGGGGGTTTGAGTCGAAAACTCTCGGGGCCAACTGGGGGGGCAACGGGGCTGTACCGCGTGTTGCTTACCGCGAGCAGTGTGGTCACCGCGTTGAGAGAAGACTGATTTCATAGATCTTCCTTAGGAGCGTCTTACCCTCAGTTTCGTACGATTCGAGCGGAAAATCTAGTGAAATCAGCAATTCCAGTGCTCTAAACATGACTACGCGATGTCCAGCAGACAGGGTCCCCGCACCGCTGCCACGCACCTTCTAGAGGGCCGCCGAAACTATTACGAGTCTTAGACCATCCCGTTGGCTCCCGCAGGGCGTGGCAACCGCGCAGCGGTCTACTGCATCGTGACATCATGCTCTTAGGATGTTCTCCAACGCGAAAAACACCCTATCTCACGTGTAGTGCGCTGATCGCATCCGCACCAGTCGTCGTTCATACGCTGAAACTGCAGTTTACGGCAACGGGGCCCGATGAGAGAAGCCCAGGGCTTCACGAACTCCTGGCTATCGCAAACCAGCCTTTCAACTTGTCAAGATACTTGCCATCTATTGAAGTGAGCAGGCAAATTTAAAATCCCCCAAGAGGGACTCCAAACTCACTGCACGTCTCCAAAACATGGCACTGTCGCTAAATTTTCGTTTCATTCCCCCTCACACACAAAAAAGGGCGACCCCGCCCTTTTGTTGGGCAACACTCAAGTTTGACGATCTAGGTGGTTTGCAAGAGCCAGACAAGTGGGCACAATCCTGGTGCAGGTTAGAACTGAGGAGTCAGCACAAACTATGTTAGTGGCGGTACAGCGCGGTGCGTCGTTTGTCTAGGCTCGTGATGCGTAACACGACTCAAGAAAGTTGATCCCTTTGATGATTCGAGCGGACAATTTTTTTTTTTTTTAAAAAGGTGAACTTGACTTCGCCGTTAGATCCGTGTGTCTAAAATGGATTTCGCGTGGTGTGAACAAGTATTTCTGATCAAAATTATTAGAGAAAAATAGACTGATTTAAAACTGTTGCTTGTAACTTATTTACTATTACCTATATCTAACTTAATTTTATGTACGATTATCTTGAGTACTGGAACAAATGTATGATTAATTTGAACAAAGATACCACTTAAAAGCTTGATTTCATAATCAACCCCAATGGTCACAATCCAACCACTCCAGTTAAATGTCAGTCTGACACTCGGACAATCCGCATTGCGCGATTTAGGTGATTTAGGGGCCCCCTGCGTGGAGACGTCTCAAGGATGAACCTGGGCGCTGAAATGGCGGCGCTCTGGCGTATGGTCTCCACTTAAAGTGCCGCCGTGTCTTGGTAGATGCTTTGCGTAGAGTGCAGGCAAGTTTCCAAGTGAAGGCAGTCGTCAGCAGCTTGGTTTCAGTCATGGCTACCGAGATACCTCATGAATGTGTATGATAAGTCCTTCAGGTGAGAAAGTGTTTGACCTCTTCAGGCCTCTTCCTTTCAGGCATTTTCTCAATTGGGAGACTGCGGGAACTTCAGCTAGGTTTTGGAGAAGTCGGGCGTATTGCTTACGACCATAACCCGATAGCTTGACTGTGATGATTCCGATTAGCGAAGGAGACCACGACGGATTTGCCTTGCTCCTTAAGTGTCCACTGCAGATCTAAAGACGATGAAGAGTGGCTGAAGTTGAGTCCTTCATGTAAGCGTAAATCATACGTGGTCCGGTCTCTGGTTTCCTCTGAAATGTTGGCATACGTAAGTCACGTGATCACACAATGAACGGTGAGGCGCGCGTCGTTAGCACTATGGAGTGTCATGAACATAGTGTCACTTGCTGGAAAGGATCCATCTTGAATTTTTTTGCGAGCTGCATTCGTCATCTGGCTCAAATCCATGGTGTTTCCCGGCATTTCCCTGTAGTAGTCAGACCATGGCCAATTGGGCTAATTTTAGATATAATAAAGTGGTGATTTACTCCCTTCTTTTTTACGTATGGTAGAACTACCAGATACATTTCGCACATTCCTCATTACCTACTTTTTGAAATTCGTTTATCTAATATATTTCTCTGGGAGTATCAAAGGACAAGGAGACCCCCTAGACTTTTACAAATAATTCACAAAAAAAATTAAAGATTGTGTTAACTTGGGGAGATTTAAAAACATGTAAATCTTATCATATAAAGGCTGAATCAATTGATAGTGAATTACCTAATTATGAAAAGAAAAAGAAAGAAACTTGGGGGATAAAAACGGCTTTACATAGGTAATGGAAATGTCTAACATTAACGATTTTTAGCTTTACTATATATGCATTGTTAAGAATAATTTCTTGGTCTCATCGCAATAACAAACGAAACAGACTAAAAATATAAGAATAAATACTATGCCGTGGTTGTCAAACCAGAAACAAATATATTTTCAACATCATTAAACTATTATTTCTTGCTATTGCGAACGCTATGAAAGAAAATTTCAAGGAAAAATTTAGCTGGTCATTTTTGACTGCGTTGTTAATTACTTGTTGAATTTTTTGAAGAGAATGAATCAATGCACTTTGTTTTTAAATCCTAATTGATATTACTATTAATACATTAATATTTATACATTGCATAATACCTTACATTACATTAATTTTTACCAATCTACCCAATACCAGTTAAAATCCAATTACTCACGATTTATTCATTTTATTCGCTATTTTTTTCTCAATTTCGCTTTACTAGCATTTTGGAGGTTCGTCTGCACACATGACCAAGAAAATTGACCTAGAGTTATGGTCAAGACTCGTTTGATTTAATCTTTTACAATGATTCTACAATTTTAATTGTTCATAGTACTTTGGAGAGTTGAGATGGTTATGCTACCGGCTTTTTGAGCTGGAAGCCAAAATACTACATAAGGACTAAGGTTTTCATATAAATTAACTTAAAATGAGAATAGTTACAAAAACTAAGATAGGCACTGACATCTCTGGAAACCTGTTTAACCAAAATAATCCGTGTAAGTGGCATTTCCGAATTCCTTGGTTAAAAAGGCTTACACTGGATGTTAACTTGATAGTGGCAGAAGGTCACGATCAATTTTTGCATTTGCTGCTATTGACGTTGAATTTTAAGTGCTTCATTCTTAATTATTTTCCAAAGGAACTTTTTTACGTTACGTCTAGGTGCACTTTGTATCCTGTTGGTCTCCTCTAATTTACAAGTTGTGTAGCACATATGCTACCACGGAGGATTCAAGAACTTGTTAAAGCCTTGAAAAGTTACCCTGCATTGCATTAAAAAGGACACAATTTGGTAGCGTAAATCATGCCAAGTAGAGCGGCTTTGCACGATTCACAACTTTTTTGTCAAAATTTTTCAACGCGAAGTAAAAGAAAACAAATTGTCTGGTTTGATTTTCTTTTCATGTTTCTTTATGTTAATTACGTTTGTAATTTTGGCGAAATTATGCAAGGGCTTTGCGTAATTTTTCCAAGTTTCCTGATCAGACGAGCTCCTGAATTAAAAAAAAATGCTAAAATATTGGAACATGGAAAAATTCCAATGGCTAACTTTATAAGATTTTTTGAAACTATATTTGACTTGAAATTTGCTGTCTTATTTTGTACTTAAAAGTGTAAATTGGTGTGTCAAATTTCACTTTTATTTAAACTGATTTGATATGCTTAGTGCATCCATCTTTGGTTTTTTTTGCCTACATGCATGTTAATGCATTCCACTAAAACACCAAAAAAAAAAAGTTGCAAATGCAATGTTGCAATCATCCAAAATTCAAGCGAACATGCGCTGAGTGTCGATTTCTGTTGTATGGCTCCTTCTCCATTCTGACATCATCCACTGTTGCTGATTCTAAGCGCGTTTCATGAGCGAAAACTGTGTATTCATGTTCATTCTCGACCCTATTCTGTTGCTTGGACTCGCGGGCCGAGCCTAATTACGTCCTTTTAGCTTTTCCTAATATTTTTTTGGCGCAATTCAATCTCTTCCAACGTATCGAATCACCAAAACGGGTTTTCGAGAATAAGCACGTGGACAACGTTCGTTCATGCAACTCGCTTAGGTAGATCGGCCCTCGTTGGTTCTTGAAGCTGTAAATGTATCATGCAAAGAGCGTGCAAAAAAAAATTTCTAGTTCGGTGCCTGTGTTTAGGGCAAAAATGCCAACAAGTTCAGAAATAGTAAAAAAAAACAATCGGAAAGAAAAAGGAAAAAAAAAAAAAATGTAACCCAAAATTTCGTTGGTTGAAGATGCTTCATCCATGAGTAATTTGAAAGATTCTGAAAACCGTAGGACTTCTAGGGTTCCTTTCACATATTTTCGTGTTCGGTTGGCAACGTGTAATTGAGTAATCCCAATTTGCTGCGAAAGTATACCCTTTGCTCAATTAAAAAAAAAAACTCCCAAAAAGCTTGAAATTCCAGTTTCCCGCCATCTGCTCTAGCCTCTTACTAATTTATTGATAATGCCGTGATATCGGGAAAAAAGCTCTTGATAGTTAAGTTATTACTTTAACTTGCATTTCCGAAGTGCGTGGTAATGTCTTAATTTCCGTCTTTTCACTTGTTGTAACAAAGCTATCCAAGTCTTTTTGAATAGCTGAAATTTTATTCGAGCTGAAGCGAATGAAACCAACTCTTTCATCGTGATCACTACCCCTGATAGTAATGATGAGTGTACGAAAACCAAAACGCAACAAAGGTACCTACCCCATTCGTTTAAAGAGTTAGCCATTTTTGGTAACCTTGAAGTAATAATTGTTTTACTGTTTACTCTGAAACCCTCTGCCCTGTGGTCAGATTGTGCTGTTGGAGGGCTGCTAGAACTAAAGGCATGTTCATTTGGAAATTTATTTCTTGGAAAATTTTTATGTGTTCTTCGAACTGAAAATCTGACTAGCTTAAAGCGGCTCCTGGCTGGTACTTTCAGTGCTGGCGTAGCCTGCTTTGCTTTCAGAACCTTTTTCTCGTCTGATTTCATGTGAACTGATAACACTCTTATATGACTTTTAAAAGATGATGGATGTGTTGATAAGGATGGGGGTGACTGATTCGCACATACGGGTAAATGCCTCAACTCTCTCAATTCTAGTAGGGCGTGAGTTCGGAGAAGTGAATTTTGGGACGAATTTTTCAAAGTTAGGTGAGAAGAAAGTCTTTCATCTGCTTTAAGATGCATAATATCAATTGATTCTGAGAATACATTAGGGAAATTATGATTTGACCCAAATGAACAGCTTAAACCCTCGGGTAATTTCTCGTTTCTCTCTATTGGCGCGACGATAGGCACATTCACGTTGCAACTAGGAGCTGAAAATGGCTCCTGAAATTGATCCATGTGATGTGATTTTGGCGGCTCAACTTCTCCTGTGAAGACAAGAGGATCTGATTGTACTTTCGGGATGGATTGTAAATTATGTTCAATCAGAGGTGTTTGTAAGTTGAAAGTTCCTTCGACTTCCGCACAATTTTTCAGAATTTTTTTTACGTCACACATACCTACCATAATGCTGGGAGTATAAGAAGTTGGAACTGTCAGATTTACCTGTTCTGTCTCCTGAATTTCATGCAAAATTTCACTGATATGGTCATATATCAGCTTAGCTAACCTATCTTTGCCATGATCATTTAAACAATGCCCATTTGATTCAAAGAACGATTCAGGGAACTTCTCCTGACTAACTGCTAATTTACTCAAAGTAGGGCCTGAAATTAACTGGTTATTTATAGTAGAATTTACAGAATGGATTATCTCCTGTATATTCGGGAAATCATATCGAGGCAACAAAGGTGAAATAACCACATGCATTTTACGTGTCAGGTCTTTCAACCGACCAAGTGGCAAATTTCTAACAACAGTGTCAGAATCATGAAAAAATTGCTGTTGAGCAAAATTTCTTTCAGCAGCTAGAATGACTGCGATCGCCTTTTCGCCTGGTTGCACGTTTCTCTGCTCAATGAAATTTAACGCTTCACTCATCGTAACCTCGTCGGAACAGAAAATCTCGAGATTTACCAATGGAGTGAGTAACGACTCCAATCTCTGTTTCACACTACAAATATGCTGAGATCCAGCAATGATGACTGTAGGTTTTAGGTATGGCACAGTAACCGAGTGCATTGGGAGTTCTGACGTTACCTGAATCTTCGGTGTTGCCGTTTTGGTCAGGTTTTGACGACCAACTAAATCACCAATGGGAATATTCGGCCTTATTCGTACAGGAATGTTTATGTTACTTGTAATTGAAACGAAGAAAGCCGACCTAGACAAAAATTCCACCTTAGAGAGGGAGCTTATGGTAACATCAGGAAGTTTAAAAGGCTTAAAGGAATATTGTCCGCGCACTTGATTGGGAACTTGTACTTTTGTCACAACTCGCTCCCCTGGATTTACAAGAATTTCCTCTGTCAAAGTGGCTCTTAACTTTGACCCTGATTTTGTCTCAAACGTTGGAACGACAGGATCAACAATGGCTGGAGGCAATTTTGGCTGTGTTATCTCGGTAGTTTGCGGCGTCGATGATATTTTATCAAATTTTTCTAACATGGCAAACAGAAGCTGTTCAATACCTTTATTTTGAGACTCAAAATTTATCTTAAGAAATGAGTCAAGATCCCGCTGCAAATTAAGCATCATAGCTTCTATCTTATCAAGACGGCTTGAATCGCCTCCTGCTTTTTGTTTCAGGATGATCTCAATCTGCCTAATATTTTCGCGCAGTGCGACTAAAGTGTCGTTATTCCCGCGTAATTCGACTTGGAACCTCAATTCCGGTTCCAATCCCTCGAGAAAAAAATGCACTGCATCCGGGTCAGCTAATGGAATATTGGTCAATTTTTTTAGGCGATTTTTATCCTCGAAATATGTCAACGCGTCTTCTCCCGGTTGTTGCACTCTCTGCTGATATCTTCTCCAACTAGTTGTCCCAGGGCTGGGTTGAAAGCGATCCTTACATAATTGTCGTAGCTCATCCCACGTTTTATTGTTCAGAGTCCCTTCATTTTCTTCCCACCAGACCAAAGCAGGACCAATCAGACTAAGCCAAAAATTTTGACGCGTGGTAGCGTCATTCCAGGCCCGAACTTGCCTTTGGCGGTTGATTTCAGATAGGAAAGGTTCCACCTCACTTGGATCCCCTCTGAACCGCGGGATACCTAATTTTAAAGGATTTAATGCTTGAGCCATGTCAGGAGCAGGATGCTCTATCTGTACGGGCACATCAAAACGCGGAGGGTTCACTGGCCGCACTACTACGGTCTCGTCCTCTGAGCCTTCCGAACCCCTAAAATTCTCCGCGGTTACCTTGTTTTCTGTGTCAGCCAGAAATGACGTCCCCGCTCGCAACCACTCAGGCGAGAAACTGGGATTTGATGGGGTCCTTGATCCGGCCAAGGACCTTCTCTCTATAAACTCCTTAAGACTTAATTTGGCAAAGCTTCGTCTAGCCCGCGCTATTTCCCCTTCATCATCAGTTGGTTTTTTTTCACTGGTTTTCTGAGGGTCCGAATTATCTACTTGAAAACGGGTTCTAGTACAGACACTCGAGAAAAGAGGAGAGGGGGTTTTATCACCTTTCGTCGCATTTTTAAATTAATTTAAAAATTACCGCTGATCTGGCTCAGAAACACACAAAACGAACTCGGTTTATCAAAAAAAAAAAATTTTACACAACCCCAAAACGAGAGAACGAAACCAGAAACAATAAGAAAATTACTTTGACCCTATAAAAAAAATAAAAAAAAACACATGATACAGCATCCAACTGAAAAAAAAATGCAATCCTGAAAAGACAAGAAAATTCACTGGTTTCTCCTACATAAATTTTACCTGTAAAGAAAAATGATCAAAGACGAAAAGGAAAAAATAAAAAAAAATTAAAAAGACAGAAAAACCAACTATATAATTCCTTTCTTGATTCTACGCAATCTCGGAAACACAAATTAATTTTCTCACTCGCTTGGCTTTTTATGGAGAGGTACTAAGAACGGCCAAGAAACACTCACCGGGAGTTTATTTTTTGGCTACCCGGCCGGGCCTCCACCACTTGAAAGGGCTAAAACTCTAGGGACCAGAACTACCCTAAAGTTTAGCCAAAAGGGGGCGTTCCACCACTTGAGGTATAGAAAATGAGGCCTCAAGTCCTCAATGATGACTAATTGGTAGAGCTATAACACACGCTAATATCAAGGATATTCTGATGCAATAAGATGTCCTATCAAACCTGTCCCATGGACTTAGATGATGTTTTCGTTGCTCGTCTGATCACTGATTTTATGAGAGATGGGGAGAAGTAGTCCAAATCAAAACGTGCACGGGTTTTAGGGTGCCACTCCCTTTATTTACACTAGTTGATGATAAATGATGAAAATATACACAGGAACCACGCAAACAACACTGATCATACACCATAACGTAATTCCACTGGAGACACCTCGGATCGGCCAAACTATTTCGGACAAATCTACGACGTTTACGGAAAATTACAACAACAAATAACTACGCATAACACTCACTCTAAAAACCGGAAATAAAAGAACAAATACAATTTTAAAATTAAGAGAAAGGGGGGGGGGGTTTGAGTCGAAAACTCTCGGGGCCAACTGGGGGGGCAACGGGGCTGTACCGCGTGTTGCTTACCGCGAGCAGTGTGGTCACCGCGTTGAGAGAAGACTGATTTCATAGATCTTCCTTAGGAGCGTCTTACCCTCAGTTTCGTACGATTCGAGCGGAAAATCTAGTGAAATCAGCAATTCCAGTGCTCTAAACATGACTACGCGATGTCCAGCAGACAGGGTCCCCGCACCGCTGCCACGCACCTTCTAGAGGGCCGCCGAAACTATTACGAGTCTTAGACCATCCCGTTGGCTCCCGCAGGGCGTGGCAACCGCGCAGCGGTCTACTGCATCGTGACATCATGCTCTTAGGATGTTCTCCAACGCGAAAAACACCCTATCTCACGTGTAGTGCGCTGATCGCATCCGCACCAGTCGTCGTTCATACGCTGAAACTGCAGTTTACGGCAACGGGGCCCGATGAGAGAAGCCCAGGGCTTCACGAACTCCTGGCTATCGCAAACCAGCCTTTCAACTTGTCAAGATACTTGCCATCTATTGAAGTGAGCAGGCAAATTTAAAATCCCCCAAGAGGGACTCCAAACTCACTGCACGTCTCCAAAACATGGCACTGTCGCTAAATTTTCGTTTCACCAAATCGAGAAAAATCGACAGGGGTTACATGGACTAAATTTTTAGCGTCAAAATCTAAAGTTCGCTGATCGGGTCGAAACCAAGTGAGCTCGCTTGGAATTGACTCGCCGAGTGCGATTTTCCAGTCGGAATAGCTCCGCAAGTCCTTGCTTCGAGCTAGCCGCTGAAAACGCTCCAGAGAAAGAGTCAAAAAGTGGTCAGAAAAGCTAGTTTTTGACCAGTTTTTGACTGTTTCTTGGCTCAGGGAGCCTCGCCGAGTGTCGGGACCGTGCGGAATCGATTCTTCGCCTTCAACTACGTAGGATGCGACTGAAATCTCGAAATTTTTTTCTCAGTCCCAAATCGAGAAAAATCGACACGTTACATGGACTAAATTTTTAGCGTCAAAATCTAAAGTTCGCTGATCGGGTCGAAACCAAGTAAGCTCGCTTGGAATTGACTCGCCGAGTGCGATTTTCCAGTCGGAATAGCTCCGCAAGTCCCTTGCTTCGAGCTAGCCGCTGAAAACGCTCCAGAGAAAGAGTCAAAAAGTGGTCAGAAAAGCTAGTTTTTTGACCAGTTTTTGACTGTTTCTTGGCTCAGGGAGCCTCGCCGAGTGTCGGGACCGTGCGGAATCGATTCTTCGCCTTCAACTACGTAGGATGCGACTGAAATCTCGAAAAATTTTTTCTCAGTCCCAAATCGAGAAAAATCGACAGGGGTTACATGGACTAAATTTTTAGCGTCAAAATCTAAAGTTCGCTGATCGGGTCGAAACCAAGTAAGCTCGCTTGGAATTGACTCGCCGAGTGCGATTTTCCAGTCGGAATAGCTCCGCAAGTCCCTTGCTTCGAGCTAGCCGCTGAAAACGCTCCAGAGAAAGAGTCAAAAAGTGGTCAGAAAAGCTAGTTTTTGACCAGTTTTTGACTGTTTCTTGGCTCAGGGAGCCTCGCCGAGTGTCGGGACCGTGCGGAATCGATTCTTCGCCTTCAACTACGTAGGATGCGACTGAAATCTCGAAATTTTTTTCTCAGTCCCAAATCGAGAAATCGACAGGGTTACATGGACTAAATTTTTAGCGTCAAAATCTAAAGTTCGCTGATCGGGTCGAAACCAAGTAAGCTCGCTTGGAATTGACTCGCCGAGTGCGATTTTCCAGTCGGAATAGCTCCGCAAGTCCCTTGCTTCGAGCTAGCCGCTGAAAACGCTCCAGAGAAAGAGTCAAAAAGTGGTCAGAAAAGCTAGTTTTTGACCAGTTTTTGACTGTTTCTTGGCTCAGGGAGCCTCGCCGAGTGTCGGGACCGTGCGGAATCGATTCTTCGCCTTCAACTACGTAGGATGCGACTGAAATCTCGAAATTTTTTTCTCAGTCCCAAATCGAGAAAAATCGACAGGGGTTACATGGACTAAATTTTTAGCGTCAAAATCTAAAGTTCGCTGATCGGGTCGAAACCAAGTAAGCTCGCTTGGAATTGACTCGCCGAGTGCGATTTTCCAGTCGGAATAGCTCCGCAAGTCCCTTGCTTCGAGCTAGCCGCTGAAAACGCTCCAGAGAAAGAGTCAAAAAGTGGTCAGAAAAGCTAGTTTTTGACCAGTTTTTTGACTGTTTCTTGGCTCAGGGAGCCTCGCCGAGTGTCGGGACCGTGCGGAATCGATTCTTCGCCTTCAACTACGTAGGATGCGACTGAAATCTCGAAATTTTTTTCTCAGTCCCAAATCGAGAAAATCGACACGGGTTACATGGACTAAATATTTAGCGTCAAAATCTAAAGTTCGCTGATCGGGTCGAAACCAAGTGAGCTCGCTTGGAATTGACTCGCCGAGTGCGATTTTCCAGTCGGAATAGCTCCGCAAGTCCCTTGCTTCGAGCTAGCCGCTGAAAAGCTCCAGAGAAAGAGTCAAAAAGTGGTCAAAAAGCTAGTTTTTGACCAGTTTTTGACTGTTTCTTGGCTCAGGGAGCCTCGCCGAGTGTCGGGACCGTGCGGAATCGATTCTTCGCCTTCAACTACGTAGGATGCGACTGAAATCTCGAAATTTTTTTCTCAGTCCCAAATCGAGAAAAATCGACAGGGGTTACATGGACTAAATTTTTAGCGTCAAAATCTAAAGTTCGCTGATCGGGTCGAAACCAAGTGAGCTCGCTTGGAATTGACTCGCCGAGTGCGATTTTCCAGTCGGAATAGCTCCGCAAGTCCCTTGCTTCGAGCTAGCCGCTGAAAACGCTCCAGAGAAAGAGTCAAAAAGTGGTCAGAAAAGCTAGTTTTTGACCAGTTTTTGACTGTTTCTTGGCTCAGGGAGCCTCGCCGAGTGTCGGGACCGTGCGGAATCGATTCTTCGCCTTCAACTACGTAGGATGCGACTGAAATCTCGAAATTTTTTTCTCAGTCCCAAATCGAGAAAAATCGACATGGACTAAATTTTTAGCGTCAAAATCTAAAGTTCGCTGATCGGGTCGAAACCAAGTAAGCTCGCTTGGAATTGACTCGCCGAGTGCGATTTTCCAGTCGGAATAGCTCCGCAAGTCCCTTGCTTCGAGCTAGCCGCTGAAAACGCTCCAGAGAAAGAGTCAAAAAGTGGTCAGAAAAGCTAGTTTTTGACCAGTTTTTGACTGTTTCTTGGCTCAGGGAGCCTCGCCGAGTGTCGGGACCGTGCGGAATCGATTCTTCGCCTTCAACTACGTAGGATGCGACTGAAATCTCGAAATTTTTTTCTCAGTCCCAAATCGAGAAAAATCGACATGGACTAAATTTTTAGCGTCAAAATCTAAAGTTCGCTGATCGGGTCGAAACCAAGTAAGCTCGCTTGGAATTGACTCGCCGAGTGCGATTTTCCAGTCGGAATAGCTCCGCAAGTCCCTTGCTTCGAGCTAGCCGCTGAAAACGCTCCAGAGAAAGAGTCAAAAAGTGGTCAGAAAAGCTAGTTTTTGACCAGTTTTTGACTGTTTCTTGGCTCAGGGAGCCTCGCCGAGTGTCGGGACCGTGCGGAATCGATTCTTCGCCTTCAACTACGTAGGATGCGACTGAAATCTCGAAATTTTTTTCTCAGTCCCAAATCGAGAAAAATCGACAGGGGTTACATGGACTAAATTTTTAGCGTCAAAATCTAAAGTTCGCTGATCGGGTCGAAACCAAGTAAGCTCGCTTGGAATTGACTCGCCGAATGCGATTTTCCAGTCGGAATAGCTCCGCAAGTCCCTTGCTTCGAGCTAGCCGCTGAAAACGCTCCAGAGAAAGAGTCAAAAAGTGGTCAGAAAAGCTAGTTTTTGACCAGTTTTTGACTGTTTCTTGGCTCAGGGAGCCTCGCCGAGTGTCGGGACCGTGCGGAATCGATTCTTCGCCTTCAACTACGTAGGATGCGACTGAAATCTCGAAATTTTTTTTTCAGTCCCAAATCGAGAAAAATCGACATGGACTAAATTTTTAGCGTCAAAATCTAAAGTTCGCTGATCGGGTCGAAACCAAGTAAGCTCGCTTGGAATTGACTCGCCGAGTGCGATTTTCCAGTCGGAATAGCTCCGCAAGTCCCTTGCTTCGAGCTAGCCGCTGAAAACGCTCCAGAGAAAGAGTCAAAAAGTGGTCAGAAAAGCTAGTTTTTGACCAGTTTTTGACTGTTTCTTGGCTCAGGGAGCCTCGCCGAGTGTCGGGACCGTGCGGAATCGATTCTTCGCCTTCAACTACGTAGGATGCGACTGAAATCTCGAAATTTTTTTCTCAGTCCCAAATCGAGAAAAATCGACATGGACTAAATTTTTAGCGTCAAAATCTAAAGTTCGCTGATCGGGTCGAAACCAAGTAAGCTCGCTTGGAATTGACTCGCCGAGTGCGATTTTCCAGTCGGAATAGCTCCGCAAGTCCCTTGCTTCGAGCTAGCCGCTGAAAACGCTCCAGAGAAAGAGTCAAAAAGTGGTCAGAAAAGCTAGTTTTTGACCAGTTTTTGACTGTTTCTTGGCTCAGGGAGCCTCGCCGAGTGTCGGGACCGTGCGGAATCGATTCTTCGCCTTCAACTACGTAGGATGCGACTGAAATCTCGAAATTTTTTTCTCAGTCCCAAATCGAGAAAAATCGACAGGGTTACATGGACTAAATATTTAGCGTCAAAATCTAAAGTTCGCTGATCGGGTCGAAACCAAGTGAGCTCGCTTGGAATTGACTCGCCGAGTGCGATTTTCCAGTCGGAATAGCTCCGCAAGTCCCTTGCTTCGAGCTAGCCGCTGAAAACGCTCCAGAGAAAGAGTCAAAAAGTGGTCAGAAAAGCTAGTTTTTGACCAGTTTTTGACTGTTTCTTGGCTCAGGGAGCCTCGCCGAGTGTCGGGACCGTGCGGAATCGATTCTTCGCCTTCAACTACGTAGGATGCGACTGAAATCTCGAAATTTTTTTCTCAGTCCCAAATCGAGAAAAATCGACAGGGGTTACATGGACTAAATTTTTAGCGTCAAAATCTAAAGTTCGCTGATCGGGTCGAAACCAAGTGAGCTCGCTTGGAATTGACTCGCCGAGTGCGATTTTCCAGTCGGAATAGCTCCGCAAGTCCCTTGCTTCGAGCTAGCCGCTGAAAACGCTCCAGAGAAAGAGTCAAAAAGTGGTCAGAAAAGCTAGTTTTTGACCAGTTTTTGACTGTTTCTTGGCTCAGGGAGCCTCGCCGAGTGTCGGGACCGTGCGGAATCGATTCTTCGCCTTCAACTACGTAGGATGCGACTGAAATCTCGAAATTTTTTTCTCAGTCCCAAATCGAGAAAAATCGACACGGGTTACATGGACTAAATTTTTAGCGTCAAAATCTAAAGTTCGCTGATCGGGTCGAAACCAAGTGAGCTCGCTTGGAATTGACTCGCCGAGTGCGATTTTCCAGTCGGAATAGCTCCGCAAGTCCCTTGCTTCGAGCTAGCCGCTGAAAACGCTCCAGAGAAAGAGTCAAAAAGTGGTCAGAAAAGCTAGTTTTTGACCAGTTTTTGACTGTTTCTTGGCTCAGGGAGCCTCGCCGAGTGTCGGGACCGTGCGGAATCGATTCTTCGCCTTCAACTACGTAGGATGCGACTGAAATCTCGAAATTTTTTTCTCAGTCCCAAATCGAGAAAAATCGACATGGACTAAATTTTTAGCGTCAAAATCTAAAGTTCGCTGATCGGGTCGAAACCAAGTAAGCTCGCTTGGAATTGACTCGCCGAGTGCGATTTTCCAGTCGGAATAGCTCCGCAAGTCCCTTGCTTCGAGCTAGCCGCTGAAAACGCTCCAGAGAAAGAGTCAAAAAGTGGTCAGAAAAGCTAGTTTTTGACCAGTTTTTGACTGTTTCTTGGCTCAGGGAGCCTCGCCGAGTGTCGGGACCGTGCGGAATCGATTCTTCGCCTTCAACTACGTAGGATGCGACTGAAATCTCGAAATTTTTTCTCAGTCCCAAATCGAGAAAAATCGACAGGGGTTACATGGACTAAATTTTTAGCGTCAAAATCTAAAGTTCGCTGATCGGGTCGAAACCAAGTAAGCTCGCTTGGAATTGACTCGCCGAGTGCGATTTTCCAGTCGGAATAGCTCCGCAAGTCCCTTGCTTCGAGCTAGCCGCTGAAAACGCTCCAGAGAAAGAGTCAAAAAGTGGTCAAAAAAGCTAGTTTTTGACCAGTTTTTGACTGTTTCTTGGCTCAGGGAGCCTCGCCGAGTGTCGGGACCGTGCGGAATCGATTCTTCGCCTTCAACTACGTAGGATGCGACTGAAATCTCGAAATTTTTTTCTCAGTCCCAAATCGAGAAAAATCGACAGGGGTTACATGGACTAAATTTTTAGCGTCAAAATCTAAAGTTCGCTGATCGGGTCGAAACCAAGTGAGCTCGCTTGGAATTGACTCGCCGAGTGCGATTTTCCAGTCGGAATAGCTCCGCAAGTCCCTTGCTTCGAGCTAGCCGCTGAAAACGCTCCAGAGAAAGAGTCAAAAAGTGGTCAGAAAAGCTAGTTTTTGACCAGTTTTTGACTGTTTCTTGGCTCAGGGAGCCTCGCCGAGTGTCGGGACCGTGCGGAATCGATTCTTCGCCTTCAACTACGTAGGATGCGACTGAAATCTCGAAATTTTTTTCTCAGTCCCAAATCGAGAAAAATCGACAGGGGTTACATGGACTAAATTTTTAGCGTCAAAATCTAAAGTTCGCTGATCGGGTCGAAACCAAGTAAGCTCGCTTGGAATTGACTCGCCGAGTGCGATTTTCCAGTCGGAATAGCTCCGCAAGTCCCTTGCTTCGAGCTAGCCGCTGAAAACGCTCCAGAGAAAGAGTCAAAAAGTGGTCAGAAAAGCTAGTTTTTGACCAGTTTTTGACTGTTTCTTGGCTCAGGGAGCCTCGCCGAGTGTCGGGACCGTGCGGAATCGATTCTTCGCCTTCAACTACGTAGGATGCGACTGAAATCTCGAAATTTTTTTCTCAGTCCCAAATCGAGAAAAATCGACAGGGGTTACATGGACTAAATTTTTAGCGTCAAAATCTAAAGTTCGCTGATCGGGTCGAAACCAAGTGAGCTCGCTTGGAATTGACTCGCCGAGTGCGATTTTCCAGTCGGAATAGCTCCGCAAGTCCCTTGCTTCGAGCTAGCCGCTGAAAACGCTCCAGAGAAAGAGTCAAAAAGTGGTCAGAAAAGCTAGTTTTTGACCAGTTTTTGACTGTTTCTTGGCTCAGGGAGCCTCGCCGAGTGTCGGGACCGTGCGGAATCGATTCTTCGCCTTCAACTACGTAGGATGCGACTGAAATCTCGAAATTTTTTTCTCAGTCCCAAATCGAGAAAAATCGACAGGGGTTACATGGACTAAATTTTTAGCGTCAAAATCTAAAGTTCGCTGATCGGGTCGAAACCAAGTGAGCTCGCTTGGAATTGACTCGCCGAGTGCGATTTTCCAGTCGGAATAGCTCCGCAAGTCCCTTGCTTCGAGCTAGCCGCTGAAAACGCTCCAGAGAAAGAGTCAAAAAGTGGTCAGAAAAGCTAGTTTTTGACCAGTTTTTGACTGTTTCTTGGCTCAGGGAGCCTCGCCGAGTGTCGGGACCGTGCGGAATCGATTCTTCGCCTTCAACTACGTAGGATGCGACTGAAATCTCGAAATTTTTTCTCAGTCCCAAATCGAGAAAAATCGACAGGGGTTACATGGACTAAATTTTTAGCGTCAAAATCTAAAGTTCGCTGATCGGGTCGAAACCAAGTGAGCTCGCTTGGAATTGACTCGCCGAGTGCGATTTTCCAGTCGGAATAGCTCCGCAAGTCCCTTGCTTCGAGCTAGCCGCTGAAAACGCTCCAGAGAAAGAGTCAAAAAGTGGTCAGAAAAGCTAGTTTTTGACCAGTTTTTGACTGTTTCTTGGCTCAGGGAGCCTCGCCGAGTGTCGGGACCGTGCGGAATCGATTCTTCGCCTTCAACTACGTAGGATGCGACTGAAATCTCGAAATTTTTTTCTCAGTCCCAAATCGAGAAAAATCGACAGGGGTTACATGGACTAAATTTTTAGCGTCAAAATCGAAAGTTCGCTGATCGGGTCGAAACCAAGTAAGCTCGCTTGGAATTGACTCGCCGAGTGCGATTTTCCAGTCGGAATAGCTCCGCAAGTCCCTTGCTTCGAGCTAGCCGCTGAAAACGCTCCAGAGAAAGAGTCAAAAAGTGGTCAGAAAAGCTAGTTTTTGACCAGTTTTTGACTGTTTCTTGGCTCAGGGAGCCTCGCCGAGTGTCGGGACCGTGCGGAATCGATTCTTCGCCTTCAACTACGTAGGATGCGACTGAAATCTCGAAATTTTTTTCTCAGTCCCAAATCGAGAAAAATCGACACGGGTTACATGGACTAAATTTTTAGCGTCAAAATCTAAAGTTCGCTGATCGGGTCGAAACCAAGTGAGCTCGCTTGGAATTGACTCGCCGAGTGCGATTTTCCAGTCGGAATAGCTCCGCAAGTTCCTTGCTTCGAGCTAGCCGCTGAAAACGCTCCAGAGAAAGAGTCAAAAAGTGGTCAGAAAAGCTAGTTTTTGACCAGTTTTTGACTGTTTCTTGGCTCAGGGAGCCTCGCCGAGTGTCGGGACCGTGCGGAATCGATTCTTCGCCTTCAACTACGTAGGATGCGACTGAAATCTCGAAATTTTTTCTCAGTCCCAAATCGAGAAAAATCGACAGGGGTTACATGGATTAAATTTTTCGCGTCAAAATCTAAAGTTCGCTGATCGGGTCGAAACCAAGTGAGCTCGCTTGGAATTGACTCGCCGAGTGCGATTTTCCAGTCGGAATAGCTCCGCAAGTCCCTTGCTTCGAGCTAGCCGCTGAAAACGCTCCAGAGAAAGAGTCAAAAAGTGGTCAGAAAAGCTAGTTTTTGACCAGTTTTTGACTGTTTCTTGGCTCAGGGAGCCTCGCCGAGTGTCGGGACCGTGCGGAATCGATTCTTCGCCTTCAACTACGTAGGATGCGACTGAAATCTCGAAATTTTTTTCTCAGTCCCAAATCGAGAAAAATCGACAGGGGTTACATGGACTAAATTTTTAGCGTCAAAATCTAAAGTTCGCTGATCGGGTCGAAACCAAGTAAGCTCGCTTGGAATTGACTCGCCGAGTGCGATTTTCCAGTCGGAATAGCTCCGCAAGTCCCTTGCTTCGAGCTAGCCGCTGAAAACGCTCCAGAGAAAGAGTCAAAAAGTGGTCAAAAAAGCTAGTTTTTGACCAGTTTTTGACTGTTTCTTGGCTCAGGGAGCCTCGCCGAGTGTCGGGACCGTGCGGAATCGATTCTTCGCCTTCAACTACGTAGGATGCGACTGAAATCTCGAAATTTTTTTCTCAGTCCCGAATCGAGAAAAATCGACACGGGTTACATGGACTAAATTTTTAGCGTCAAAATCTAAAGTTCGCTGATCGGGTCGAAACCAAGTGAGCTCGCTTGGAATTGACTCGCCGAATGCGATTTTCCAGTCGGAATAGCTCCGCAAGTCCCTTGCTTCGAGCTAGCCGCTGAAAACGCTCCAGAGAAAGAGTCAAAAAGTGGTCAGAAAAGCTAGATTTTGACCAGTTTTTGACTGTTTCTTGGCTCAGGGAGCCTCGCCGAGTGTCGGGACCGTGCGGAATCGATTCTTCGCCTTCAACTACGTAGGATGCGACTGAAATCTCGAAATTTTTTTCTCAGTCTCAAATCGAGGAAAATCGACACGGGTTACATGGACTAAATATTTAGCGTCAAAATCTAAAGTTCGCTGATCGGGTCGAAACCAAGTAAGCTCGCTTGGAATTGACTCGCCGAGTGCGATTTTCCAGTCGGAATAGCTCCGCAAGTCCCTTGCTTCGAGCTAGCCGCTGAAAAGGCTCCATAGAAAGAGTCAAAAAGTGGTCAAAAAAGCTAGTTTTTGACCAGTTTTTGACTGTTTCTTGGCTCAGGGAGCCTCGCCGAGTGTCGGGACCGTGCGGAATCGATTCTTCGCCTTCAACTACGTAGGATGCGACTGAAATCTCGAAATTTTTTTCTCAGTCCCAAATCGAGAAAAATCGACAGGGGTTACATGGACTAAATTTTTAGCGTCAAAATCTAAAGTTCGCTGATCGGGTCGAAACCAAGTGAGCTCGCTTGGAATTGACTCGCCGAGTGCGATTTTCCAGTCGGAATAGCTCCGCAAGTTCCTTGCTTCGAGCTAGCCGCTGAAAACGCTCCAGAGAAAGAGTCAAAAAGTGGTCAGAAAAGCTAGTTTTTGACCAGTTTTTGACTGTTTCTTGGCTCAGGGAGCCTCGCCGAGTGTCGGGACCGTGCGGAATCGATTCTTCGCCTTCAACTACGTAGGATGCGACTGAAATCTCGAAATTTTTTTCTCAGTCCCGAATCGAGAAAAATCGACACGGGTTACATGGACTAAATATTTAGCGTCAAAATCTAAAGTTCGCTGATCGGGTCGAAACCAAGTGAGCTCGCTTGGAATTGACTCGCCGAATGCGATTTTCCAGTCGGAATAGCTCCGCAAGTCCCTTGCTTCGAGCTAGCCGCTGAAAACGCTCCAGAGAAAGAGTCAAAAAGTGGTCAGAAAAGCTAGTTTTTGACCAGTTTTTGACTGTTTCTTGGCTCAGGGAGCCTCGCCGAGTGTCGGGACCGTGCGGAATCGATTCTTCGCCTTCAACTACGTAGGATGCGACTGAAATCTCGAAATTTTTTTCTCAGTCCTAAATCGAGAAAAATCGACATGGACTAAATTTTTAGCGTCAAAATCGAAAGTTCGCTGATCGGGTCGAAACCAAGTAAGCTCGCTTGGAATTGACTCGCCGAGTGCGATTTTCCAGTCGGAATAGCTCCGCAAGTCCCTTGCTTCGAGCTAGCCGCTGAAAACGCTCCAGAGAAAGAGTCAAAAAGTGGTCAAAAAAGCTAGTTTTTGACCAGTTTTTGACTGTTTCTTGGCTCAGGGAGCCTCGCCGAGTGTCGGGACCGTGCGGAATCGATTCTTCGCCTTCAACTACGTAGGATGCGACTGAAATCTCGAAATTTTTTTCTCAGTCCCAAATCGAGAAAAATCGACATGGACTAAATTTTTAGCGTCAAAATCTAAAGGTCGGTGATCGGGTCGAAACCAAGTAAGCTCGCTTGGAATTGACTCGCCGAGTGCGATTTTCCAGTCGGAATAGCTCCGCAAGTCCCTTGCTTCGAGCTAGCCGCTGAAAACGCTCCAGAGAAAGAGTCAAAAAGTGGTCAGAAAAGCTAGTTTTTGACCAGTTTTTGACTGTTTCTTGGCTCAGGGAGCCTCGCCGAGTGTCGGGACCGTGCGGAATCGATTCTTCGCCTTCAACTACGTAGGATGCGACTGAAATCTCGAAAATTTTTTCTCAGTCCCAAATCGAGAAAAATCGACAGGGGTTACATGGACTAAATTTTTAGCGTCAAAATCGAAAGTTCGCTGATCGGGTCGAAACCAAGTAAGCTCGCTTGGAATTGACTCGCCGAATGCGATTTTCCAGTCGGAATAGCTCCGCAAGTCCCTTGCTTCGAGCTTACCGCTGAAAACGCTCCAGAGACAGAGTCAAAAAGTGGTCAGAAAAGCTAGTTTTTGACCAGTTTTTGACTGTTTCTTGGCTCAGGGAGCCTCGCCGAGTGTCGGGACCGTGCGGAATCGATTCTTCGCCTTCAACTACGTAGGATGCGACTGAAATCTCGAAATTTTTTTTTCAGTCCCAAATCGAGAAAAATCGACATGGACTAAATTTTTAGCGTCAAAATCTAAAGGTCGGTGATCGGGTCGAAACCAAGTAAGCTCGCTTGGAATTGACTCGCCGAGTGCGATTTTCCAGTCGGAATGGCTCCGCAAGTCCCTTGCTTCGAGCTAGCCGCTGAAAACGCTCCAGAGAAAGAGTCAAAAAGTGGTCAGAAAAGCTAGTTTTTGACCAGTTTTTGACTGTTTCTTGGCTCAGGGAGCCTCGCCGAGTGTCGGGACCGTGCGGAATCGATTCATCGCCTTCAACGACGTAGGATGCGACTGAAATCTGGAAAATTTTTTCTCAGTCCCAAATCGAGAAAAATCGACATGGACTAAATTTTTAGCGTCAAAATCGAAAGTTCGCTGATCGGGTCGAAACCAAGTAAGCTCGCTTGGAATTGACTCGCCGAATGCGATTTTCCAGTCGGAATAGCTCCGCAAGTTCCTTGCTTCGAGCTAGCCGCTGAAAACGCTCCAGAGAAAGAGTCAAAAAGTGGTCAGAAAAGCTAGTTTTTGACCAGTTTTTGACTGTTTCTTGGCTCAGGGAGCCTCGCCGAGTGTCGGGACCGTGCGGAATCGATTCTTCGCCTTCAACTACGTAGGATGCGACTGAAATCTCGAAATTTTTTTCTCAGTCCCGAATCGAGAAAAATCGACACGGGTTACATGGACTAAATATTTAGCGTCAAAATCTAAAGTTCGCTGATCGGGTCGAAACCAAGTGAGCTCGCTTGGAATTGACTCGCCGAGTGCGATTTTCCAGTCGGAATAGCTCCGCAAGTTCCTTGCTTCGAGCTAGCCGCTGAAAACGCTCCAGAGAAAGAGTCAAAAAGTGGTCAGAAAAGCTAGTTTTTGACCAGTTTTTGACTGTTTCTTGGCTCAGGGAGCCTCGCCGAGTGTCGGGACCGTGCGGAATCGATTCTTCGCCTTCAACTACGTAGGATGCGACTGAAATCTCGAAATTTTTTTCTCAGTCCCGAATCGAGAAAAATCGACACGGGTTACATGGACTAAATATTTAGCGTCAAAATCTAAAGTTCGCTGATCGGGTCGAAACCAAGTGAGCTCGCTTGGAATTGACTCGCCGAATGCGATTTTCCAGTCGGAATAGCTCCGCAAGTCCCTTGCTTCGAGCTAGCCGCTGAAAACGCTCCAGAGAAAGAGTCAAAAAGTGGTCAGAAAAGCTAGTTTTTGACCAGTTTTTGACTGTTTCTTGGCTCAGGGAGCCTCGCCGAGTGTCGGGACCGTGCGGAATCGATTCTTCGCCTTCAACTACGTAGGATGCGACTGAAATCTCGATATTTTTTTCTCAGTCCTAAATCGAGAAAAATCGACATGGACTAAATTTTTAGCGTCAAAATCGAAAGTTCGCTGATCGGGTCGAAACCAAGTAAGCTCGCTTGGAATTGACTCGCCGAATGCGATTTTCCAGTCGGAATAGCTCCGCAAGTCCCTTGCTTCGAGCTAGCCGCTGAAAACGCTCCAGAGAAAGAGTCAAAAAGTGGTCAGAAAAGCTAGTTTTTGACCCGTTTTTGACTGTTTCTTGGCTCAGGGAGCCTCGCCGAGTGTCGGGACCGTGCGGAATCGATTTTTCGCCTTCAACTACGAAGGATGCGACTGGTATCTTGAAATTTTTTTCTCAGTCCCAAATCGAGAAAAATCGACAGGGGTTACATGGACTAAATTTTTAGCGTCAAAATCGAAAGTTCGCTGATCGGGTCGAAACCAAGTGAGCTCGCTTGGAATTGACTCGCCGAATGCGATTTTCCAGTCGGAATAGCTCCGCAAGTCCCTTGCTTCGAGCTAGCCGCTGAAAACGCTCCAGAGAAAGAGTCAAAAAGTGGTCAGAAAAGCTAGTTTTTGACCAGTTTTTGACTGTTTCTTGGCTCAGGGAGCCTCGCCGAGTGTCGGGACCGTGCGGAATCGATTCTTCGCCTTCAACTACGTAGGATGCGACTGAAATCTCGATATTTTTTTCTCAGTCCTAAATCGAGAAAAATCGACATGGACTAAATTTTTAGCGTCAAAATCTAAAGTTCGCTGATCGGGTCGAAACCAAGTGAGCTCGCTTGGAATTGACTCGCCGAGTGCGATTTTCCAGTCGGAATAGCTCCGCAAGTTCCTTGCTTCGAGCTAGCCGCTGAAAACGCTCCAGAGAAAGAGTCAAAAAGTGGTCAGAAAAGCTAGTTTTTGACCAGTTTTTGACTGTTTCTTGGCTCTAAGAGCCTCGCCGAGTGTCGGGACCGTGCGGAATCGATTCATCGCCTTCAACGACGTAGGATGCGACTGAAATCTGGAAAAATTTTTCTCAGTCCCAAATCGAGAAAAATCGACAGGGGTTACATGGACTAAATTTTTAGCGTCAAAATCGAAAGTTCGCTGATCGGGTCGAAACCAAGTAAGCTCGCTTGGAATTGACTCGCCGAATGCGATTTTCCAGTCGGAATAGCTCCGCAAGTCCCTTGCTTCGAGCTAGCCGCTGAAAACGCTCCAGAGAAAGAGTCAAAAAGTGGTCAGAAAAGCTAGTTTTTGACCCGTTTTTGACTGTTTCTTGGCTCAGGGAGCCTCGCCGAGTGTCGGGACCGTGCGGAATCGATTTTTCGCCTTCAACTACGAAGGATGCGACTGGTATCTTGAAATTTTTTTCTCAGTCCCAAATCGAGAAAAATCGACAGGGGTTACATGGACTAAATTTTTAGCGTCAAAATCGAAAGTTCGCTGATCGGGTCGAAACCAAGTGAGCTCGCTTGGAATTGACTCGCCGAATGCGATTTTCCAGTCGGAATAGCTCCGCAAGTCCCTTGCTTCGAGCTAGCCGCTGAAAACGCTCCAGAGAAAGAGTCAAAAAGTGGTCAGAAAAGCTAGTTTTTGACCAGTTTTTGACTGTTTCTTGGCTCAGGGAGCCTCGCCGAGTGTCGGGACCGTGCGGAATCGATTCTTCGCCTTCAACTACGTAGGATGCGACTGAAATCTCGATATTTTTTTCTCAGTCCTAAATCGAGAAAAATCGACATGGACTAAATTTTTAGCGTCAAAATCGAAAGTTCGCTGATCGGGTCGAAACCAAGTAAGCTCGCTTGGAATTGACTCGCCGAGTGCGATTTTCCAGTCGGAATAGCTCCGCAAGTCCCTTGCTTCGAGCTAGCCGCTGAAAACGCTCCAGAGAAAGAGTCAAAAAGTGGTCAAAAAAGCTAGTTTTTGACCAGTTTTTGACTGTTTCTTGGCTCAGGGAGCCTCGCCGAGTGTCGGGACGTGCGGAATCGATTCTTCGCCTTCAACTACGTAGGATGCGAATGAAATCTCGAAATTTTTTCTCAGTCCCGAATCGAGAAAAATCGACAGGGGTTACATGGATTAAATTTTTCGCGTCAAAATCTAAAGTTCGCTGATCGGGTCGAAACCAAGTGAGCTCGCTTGGAATTGACTCGCCGAGTGCGATTTTCCAGTCGGAATAGCTCCGCAAGTCCCTTGCTTCGAGCTAGCCGCTGAAAACGCTCCAGAGAAAGAGTCAAAAAGTGGTCAGAAAAGCTAGTTTTTGACCCGTTTTTGACTGTTTCTTGGCTCAGGGAGCCTCGCCGAGTGTCGGGACCGTGCGGAATCGATTTTTCGCCTTCAACTACGAAGGATGCGACTGGTATCTTGAAATTTTTTTCTCAGTCCCAAATCGAGAAAAATCGACAGGGGTTACATGGACTAAATTTTTAGCGTCAAAATCGAAAGTTCGCTGATCGGGTCGAAACCAAGTGAGCTCGCTTGGAATTGACTCGCCGAATGCGATTTTCCAGTCGGAATAGCTCCGCAAGTCCCTTGCTTCGAGCTAGCCGCTGAAAACGCTCCAGAGAAAGAGTCAAAAAGTGGTCAGAAAAGCTAGTTTTTGACCAGTTTTTGACTGTTTCTTGGCTCTAAGAGCCTCGCCGAGTGTCGGGACCGTGCGGAATCGATTCTTCGCCTTCAACTACGTAGGATGCGACTGAAATCTCGATATTTTTTTCTCAGTCCTAAATCGAGAAAAATCGACATGGACTAAATTTTTAGCGTCAAAATCGAAAGTTCGCTGATCGGGTCGAAACCAAGTAAGCTCGCTTGGAATTGACTCGCCGAGTGCGATTTTCCAGTCGGAATAGCTCCGCAAGTCCCTTGCTTCGAGCTAGCCGCTGAAAACGCTCCAGAGAAAGAGTCAAAAAGTGGTCAAAAAAGCTAGTTTTTGACCAGTTTTTGACTGTTTCTTGGCTCAGGGAGCCTCGCCGAGTGTCGGGACGTGCGGAATCGATTCTTCGCCTTCAACTACGTAGGATGCGAATGAAATCTCGAAATTTTTTCTCAGTCCCGAATCGAGAAAAATCGACAGGGGTTACATGGATTAAATTTTTCGCGTCAAAATCTAAAGTTCGCTGATCGGGTCGAAACCAAGTGAGCTCGCTTGGAATTGACTCGCCGAGTGCGATTTTCCAGTCGGAATAGCTCCGCAAGTCCCTTGCTTCGAGCTAGCCGCTGAAAACGCTCCAGAGAAAGAGTCAAAAAGTGGTCAGAAAAGCTAGTTTTTGACCCGTTTTTGACTGTTTCTTGGCTCAGGGAGCCTCGCCGAGTGTCGGGACCGTGCGGAATCGATTCTTCGCCTTCAACTACGTAGGATGCGACTGAAATCTCGAAATTTTTTTCTCAGTCCCAAATCGAGAAAAATCGACAGGGTTACATGGACTAAATTTTTAGCGTCAAAATCTAAAGTTCGCTGATCGGGTCGAAACCAAGTAAGCTCGCTTGGAATTGACTCGCCGAGTGCGATTTTCCAGTCGGAATAGCTCCGCAAGTCCCTTGCTTCGAGCTAGCCGCTGAAAACGCTCCAGAGAAAGAGTCAAAAAGTGGTCAGAAAAGCTAGTTTTTGACCAGTTTTCGACTTTTTCTTGGCTCAGGGAGCCTCGCCGAGTGTCGGGACCGTGCGGAATCGATTCTTCGCCTTCAACTACGTAGGATGCGACTGAAATCTCGAAATTTTTTTCTCAGTCCCAAATCGAGAAAAATCGACAGGGGTTACATGGACTAAATTTTTAGCGTCAAAATCGAAAGTTCGCTGATCGGGTCGAAACCAAGTAAGCTCGCTTGGAATTGACTCGCCGAGTGCGATTTTCCAGTCGGAATAGCTCCGCAAGTCCCTTGCTTCGAGCTAGCCGCTGGAAACGCTCCAGAGAAAGAGTCAAAAAGTGGTCAGAAAAGCTAGTTTTTGACCAGTTTTTGACTGTTTCTTGGCTCAAAAATGGCCATGTTGGTAAACTGTTGAGACCATGTTTTTACCAATAGGGTCTCAAATGCCCATGTTGGTATTAATATGATGTCAACATGATGTCAACTTGGGGTAAAAAACCAACATGATACCAAATATGGTAAGTCCCAATATGTTATCAAGGATCTTATGTTTCAATAAGTTCCTTCGGTGTTGAAAGGATGCCAACTAGATGGCGAGAAAGTTGGAATTTAGTTTCAACTATATTTCAACAAAGTTTCAGGTTTCTTGCAACTTTTCGGTTGGAGAATCATGGGACCATACTGTGTCAAGATGATATCTTATTGGTAACATGTTGATACCAGATACCATCGTAGAAACATTTTTCACTCACCATGTTGGGCTAGACCAACACGTTATCAACATGGTCATTTTTAGCAGGTAATGACCGGGGGCGTGCTTTCTAGTTTGCACCGAGTCTTTTGAAAATATCTATAACCATCTAATCTTAAAAAGCCCTGTGGATGTAGAAATCTTCTTGCCGTTGTGATATTAGGTATTTGAGAAAATTTGAAATAACAAAAAAGCAGTGAAATTACAAAGAAATTAGATTTTTTTATCTTCATGATCAAAAACACACAACTGACACTTATTAAAAGAGGGGTGTGATGAAGTGTGTGGATGTAAGAAGGAAGTTCCTAATTAGAGTACTTGCTAAACATTTTCAGTAAATGCAGGATAGCTATACAGAATACACAAAATGATAGGGTGCCAAAAGACAGCTAAACATCTAACGACTGTACACTTGTAGAATATGATATGTCACAATATTTAACAGTGTTCTCTAGAGGCTAATAAAAAAGAATAAATAGATTACAGAAGTGTCTTGATCATCTTTTGAAAGCAAAATCACTCTCTACTCGACCCTTTTTTGAGGAATCATTCCCCACTTTTAGAAAACGAAATTTCCATACTCGGACAAATGACAGGAAGTAATCTCATGGAGGAAAGGAAATATATTTTCGGTAATAAAATTATAGGAAACTTGAAACCTATTTTTTTTTTTTTTTTTTTTAATATTTGTTTGGGTGTTTTGGTTCCTTTGAAAACTATTTGTCCATTTTTCATTCATTGTAAAGAAGAATGGGCGAAGTCTCAACAAATTCGAAAAATTACATTAATGATCAGTACAAGGACGATTTTACAACAAGAGGAATTAATAGTTGTGTCGTTCAGCTGTGGGTCGTGAATGATCGACTATCCATATTTCCTCATTTGAAGCTATGGTAAAGAATCGATTATCAAGGTGTTCATTGCAAACACCCTGTTTATCGATCCTCTTCCATGAGTTTAAACGCCAGATCAATAGATATATTGCAAAGCATGCCGTGCCACTGGTATTGTTGGTCGTCATGAGCAACTGACAAAAAAATCGGAAACCGAGTGATATGAATAGGAAGTGATGATCCTTGAAAGTTTTCACGCCAACTTATGATTACATTTTGAATTGAGTATGGATTAAATTTCTGGACGATTCAAGTCTTGACCTTCGATTTTTAAGTACTGAATGGCAATAAATTAGTGATGATCGTGGATTTCGATACATGTTTCCGATGTTGACCGAAGGAGTCGATACTTAACTTGATACCATAATTATTTTTTGACTAGTTTTTGATGAGTATTTGCTCACTGAAGACTTTACAACATTTCCATTATATAGTGAGCATTTCCAAAAAGTAGGGTTAGCACTTACTCTTTATACTTTTCTAGCTTTCAAATCCTACTGATACAAATTAGCTGCGAAAAACTCAGGAGATAAAATTAAATTAAGTTCCTTAAAATTGACAAGTGTATACATACAGTGATTCTGTAAAGAGACATTAGAACAGATTTGATTGTAAGCGTGTTTTATCTAACCGGCAGTGACTTTATTTGATTCGTTTAAAATTCAATATATTTGAAGTTTTCCCCAAATCTTAAAATTTACAAACAGATTAGTTCTTAACTTATCAACCAACCTCAGGAATTTAACCATCCAAACTCTTCTATAATCAGCTACGAGATTGAATTGAGGCATGGACACTTGCTTGGAGGGGGTTGCTTATTAACAGGGCCCAAAAATAGCGATAACTTTGGATGAGAGGGGGTTGCCACCATATTTTGACGATTTTCACCTGGTCCTCTTTCTGTCAACATCGCCACTGATAACGGATGTATGCAGGACGGAATCATCGTTTATTTGATGTTCAAATTAGATTTTTAAATGAATTAAGTATATTTGTTCTCCTAGTAAATTTTACCCCTACTGAGATTAAATAAAACTGAATTTTTAGTTATATTATCATAAACCTGCTTGGAGCATCCGCCATTTGTAGCCCTGGAGAGTTACATGTAGCCAAAAATGGCTGAGCCAGTCAGAAATGAATCTTGCAATGTCCATACTCTCCATACTGCCACGCTAAGAAAGAACGATGTATGAACCTTGAGGATATGCCAAATTTCCTCTGGCAAATCACTAATTTTCAGATTTGTTTTTAAATATTTTTCTGCCAATTTCTCAGACAATTTTACTAGTAATTTGATCGAAAATGTCTGAAAATTTCAAGGAAAAATATTAACAATAATCCTCAAAAATAAACATTTTATTGTGGGAGATTTGGCAACTCTCGAATGTTCATACGGCACTCTTCCTTAGCACGGCAGCATAGTAGGCTGCTCTAGACGTCTTATCATCCGCGACAACGTCAGGTAAGTATATTTTTCCACTGAGAAGCATCTACAAAAATCATTTTGAAGTGGGGAAAAAGAAACGATTTACCCTGGGTCTTATTCTTTTTGGGCCACAGGCAACCTATGTAATAAAAAGACTGGGCGTTTTCATAAATTACAGAATTACTGTATCCTGACTTCCATTAACACTTAATGCACTATCAACAAATCTATATACTTGAGAACAGTTTATGTACATAAAAAAATAAAACCTACAGCGAAAAAACATTGATGAATCTGGAGATCCAAACGAAAAGAAGACTTTATGAGATGTACAAAATTTGTGAAAAATTGAACTAAAAAATTGAAATTTTGATAAATGGCATTTCTAGGGGTCTAAAAAATTGTGATTATTGCAGTATGCAGAAGGGTGCAAAAATACCCACATGAAAAGCATTCAAAAGTATCAATTTTATCGTACCTAAATATAAACTTTTTAAGTCTTAACGTTTTTTCGTTGATATGATATACTCTCTCCTAAAAAAAATTAAGATAGCTAAAGGGAATAGGCATTACCAGAGTGTCTGTTGCGATCTTTCATCACTTTTTAGAAACTGAAGTTTGGGACGATCTCTAGTGATTTCAATTTGATCTCTTTCTGATTTAAAATACAATGATTTTGTAAAGATTCGGACGAGGTACACAAATTTTATAATGATTTTGCTCTCCTTTAGAATTTTTCTGAAGTCGAAGAAAGTCAAAATTACACATATATCAGAGATCCTGGACAAAAATCGACTACAGAATAGTCGTAGCAGAGCAGGGTATGCAGCCATATTAACTTTTCTTCAATTTTGATTGGCTTTTAATGTAATTGAAACATTTTTAACTTACTTCAAAAAAAATTCCAAGAAAATTAAGCAGCCCCTCCAAAATTTTCACGATCAGTAAACACCCTGGTTTGACCATTCTGGTGATAAATACATGAGTATTTCGTACTGAAATAATGATATTGGAGTTCAGATGTTCATGCAGAGAGAACCAGTGATATTTTAAAGAATTTTGGAGTAGGATATAAAACATCACTAGGACCAAGTAAGGCTGCAGAGATTTCATGCACAAATAATTTGACCAGAAGAATATTGCAGAAACATTACAATTTGTCATCCTTAAATGGATAATGGGAGATAAAAGGAAGTTAACTCGTATGAAAGCATTTCGAGAATAGATTTTGAATAGAAGGTAAAATACCTCGATGAGTAAAGCATCGAAAAGAAAGTTTGACTCTTGAAAATCCACTGAAGGCTGGCTCTGCTTTAAAAAACAAAGAAAAAGTGATTGTTTTTGGTAGACTTTTAAAGACAATTCGCTGACTTAAAAAGCATGTGCAGAGGTAATTGCCAAAATTGACAAAGAATAAGTGACACTGATTTTTCAAGCAAAATAAAATAGATATAGAACAATGTTCCAGAATTGAATCGTTCAGAATGTTAACATGATCATTCTGGAAGCACTTTATTCCTCAGTTTTACCATGAGTGCCTATCTTTTGTTATGACACAAAAATATGAGAAACAATGAGTTCCGCCGTATTAAAGCACATGCTAAGAAGTGAAATTCCAACTGGAAACATAATTTGAGAATATAGTGATTCTTTGGACTCTTTTCAGGCATCCTTGATATTTTTCTTGTGATTTTACTTCTTGCAACTATGATACTTAAAATAAAAATAGTGACCAATGGCACTATTGACTAGAACAGTTATAAACAATGCTTTTAAAAAAAGAACATTTGAAGTAAAAAATTCTAGGAAGGACTATTTAGGTAATGAACAGAAACACAAAATTTGTAAAGCGTAATGAAATGTCCGAGAGCCCTTGGGGTTCATCTTTTTTTAGGAAGTGATTGGATTCTCCCAGTAAAAAAGGAAAATTAATTGCTGAATGTGGTCAACAGACTTAGATGAGTGCTTTCCGATAGATTCTGAATTAAAATCAATATCAGAGCTAGAAAAGAAGATATGTACATGAGAAGTTCTCGACGATATAAGTATGATTTCAAATTAATTGCTTTCAAAAATATATTCTAATCTCGTCTTTTGGGAGAATGCCTCTATCTATCACAAAAAGGACAGTGTGGGTTTTAAAGCAGGGCTGCTCAGAAGTATAAAAATGAAGTATGTTTTCGATGTCTTCTTATTTTCTGTGAAAACGTCGAAATGGCTCTCATGTGTTTAGATATTTCATTCAAGTAAAATTTCCATGATGAAATTGGACATTTCTTTCTTTTCCTGCTGAAACACTACACAGAGAGCACATGGTACATCAAACCAGGCCATTTATCCAGACTAGTCCCTCAGAAGTGAAAGTGTTTCCACAAGGATTTGGAAAAACGAGAAACATAGCCAACTAAAAATGGGCATCATACCTCAAGGTCAAAATTCGACTTTGATGTTAACAAATTTTGGCAGCAGCGAGTTAATTTTCCACCATATTTTTTTTTCAAACTGAGGACCAGCAAAGTCCTTGAATTCATAAAAAAATCGGACTATCAAAAAACATTTTAAAACCTGAAACGGCAGCCCTGTTAAAGTGAAGTTTTGCATTATGTCTGCAAGAAATATTGCATCACTCGTAAGAAGTCAAATTGGTAATCACCAACTTTTTCAAGTGGGTGCGTCTGCAAATTGTATGACAAACGTGAGGAGGCAAGCACATTTGAAGGGACGCATGATTAGATGCATTGATCCGAGGAGTCTTCTACAAATGACAATCGAACATGATAGTCATTATTTAAGGTCAAGTCTGAAATGCAGCCGGTGATTCCGCGGTGGTATTTCTTGTGCGTTGTCATCTCGATGTCATCTACTCCACCTGATCATAAAAAGACAAATAAGGATCATTAGAGAATTATTTTGAGACATTAAGTTTGAAGAAAGCTCGGAGTGCCTACCTTGGTCCGTCGGCTTTTTCAGACTTATTTAAGGGGCTTAGAGTGCAAGGCGCACAAGTGCAGATTTTGTTATTGGGAGAAATACGTGTTTGAAGTTTCAAAGTTACATGGATCCTTATGGCGAAAAGGAAGTTCACACTGATTTTTTTATGCTTAAAAATTGGAATTCGAGGGCGAATTTTTCACAGAATATGCATTGAGACTAATTTCACTTGAAATCATTAATATCTCAATTTGCTCAAAAATTACACTTATGCACCTTGTCCTCCAAGCCCCTCAAATGTAGTTTCCGCTGTTTCAAGACATGCATGTTTTAAGTTTCAAAATTACATGTAGCCTTAGGGCTGAGAGAGAATTCTAACTCACTTTATGATGCTTAAAATTTGGATTTTGGTAGTGAATTTTGCACAGAATATATTTTAAAATTACTTTCAATTGGAATCACCCCATTGTACCCTATTTTTTTCAAAAACTGCCCTTATGCCCCTGCTCCTCCAAGCCCCTTATTTGAATTTTCCTCATACCAAAAGTGATAGGTACTTACAAAGTCAAGCCTGTCAGAAAAATGATTTGGTGAAAAATAAATTGACTAAAAAGTCTTTCCACCAAAGAAATATCAGTTTGAATAATCACCTCGTGGATTTATGTTTATTTAATATAATGTTCAAATTTTTGAGCTTCACCGCTAGGAAAGTAACTTTTAACTAGGAGCTGTGAATATTCGTAGGGCAACACTGCAATGTCTGGCAAGTTTGTGTCGTTTTGGCGAAACGCAGCGTGAGCGGTTGTTTGGCAAGTTCGTCTTTTTTTTCTAAAGATTGGTCATTTTCACTGGCAACACTTTTTCGAGCACTCTTTTTGTGCTGGTAACACACCAACTCGAGTTAATTTGTCTAACTGGGTAAAAACATGACTGTTGCTGTGAGACTATCATGTAGACTTTCAGTAGAGCATGCGTTTTCAAAACCTCAAATGTAAGTACGGTTTTCTAGTTTTAAGAGTGATCTAACGCCCAAAGTGTCGGCTTGACGATGTTTGCACAAAATCACACGTTAATACTAAAAAACATTTAAGCACCCTTTTTGATGAAATATGTTCCCTACAAGATAAAATCGAAGAGTTGACAATGTTAGCCACATGTTTCCCTAAAACTCGTCTATCTTGAAAAAAATGACCAACTCTTCGAACTCTCATTTGAAATCAAGCTTTACGACTTAATCTCAGTGCATAAAAAATTCTGAGAAAATAACTTTAATTAGTGCCCAATTTCGAATTAATGAAAACTTGCTTTTTCCGGATGAAGTTCTGCAGAGATTTTCCCGAGAACTTCCCGAAAAAAAAAACTTCTCGAGAAACCTCATCAGCAGTTTTAAAATGAAAAAGGATATCCTAAGAAGCATTTTTCCACGGAAAAATCGTGCTATTTTTACATTGAGTTGCGATTTTTTTCAATTTGTTGGCGATAAAATCGCAAGGATCATTACCATCTGAGCAATTATCCTTACTCTTGTTGCAGTTTTATTTCTATAAAATCGCGTTTAGTAAAATCGCAATTTTATCTCAATTTTTCAAGACTTTTTGTTCGATAATATTGCAATGAATCGCCGTCGATAAAATTACGATTTTATTGCAAATTTATGTGATGTAATCGTAATTTACCGGAATTTCTTATCCAATGATATTGCAATAAATCGATGTCTAAGAAATTGCAACACATTTGCCGATCAAAGTACGACATCGCAATCACATCTACTTGGGAACAGTTTTTTTTTCTTTTTCTTTATTTTTTTGACAAAATTTAAAAATTTTGCTCTTACGATTTTACGTTTGATCGAACAGGATTGGTGGTTTATTTAGCAAATCAATGAGAGTTTCACGAATAACGGAACAAAATCGTGCAGTTTTGCAAATGAAGAGTCAAAGAAATCGCCAGAAATCTAGAAACAGAGAGGCGTATTGCGGATGGATATTTCAACGAAGATTTTGTTCTAAAACCGCAGGAGCACTTACCAACAAAGAGTCCTGTATTGGTGTTTAACTGTCTAAGCTTGCCAATAGAACTTCCGCTGACCATTTCATCATTGTCTAAGGAGATCATTCCGACTTGCCCGTCCCTGTAGTCCGAAAACATTAATTCACAGATTAATTCTCAAAAATGTATATTCATTGTTGATACTCAAATTCAAATTCATTCAAAAATGCATGTTTTTGAGGCTGAAGGTAAAATTATTTCTCTAGCGTTTCACAGAGATCTTTGATATTTTGCTCTCATGTTCACAGTATCATCGATGGAGTTTTACAAAACCTGGGATAATTTTTTCTTTAAACCTGCATCTCATGGATTTTTCCCGTGATTGTGTTCATGAAGGACATACATGTGCTGCTAGATGACTTGGCAAAATCATCTCTGCTCCGTAATGAGAGCCAAATTCTTTCAATAAGTTGCCCTCTTCTTTACTCTGTTCTAAAAATCTCTTTCACTGACGCAGAATTTGCACACAAATTTTTATTTCTTCATCTGAGAGTGATATTAAAGGGCTGATTTCGCAATAATTTTTATAATTTTTTTCTTCTTTTTTTTGGCGCGGGAAATAGTATATAAATAGATTTAAAAGTGAAAAATGCACTGCCTAGTGACGTCATCTGGCAGCATTTCCCATTTAAACATACATATTTCAGGGGAATAATTCATTTTGTCATACTTGCTCCAATAATAATTGTTCAAACAATAAACAAAGGGTATCCTCGTGTTCAACTCACTCATTGTCAGTCATTTCCGATTGAACAAGAAATTAATCTTTCCGACACCGGTAAATTCTCCATCACCTCATAAAAAGTGCACAAATTGCAAAGTTCCTTATACTAGGTTGCCTCTTCTTGGAAAGAATTTCATTAAAAAACTCCTTCAATTTTGACAGCTGCAATCAGACTTACATTCAACCTTATCAACAATCTTCTTCTCAGTCTCACCTGCAGATCTTGGCACGATACCAGGGAAAGAATTTCATTAAGAAACTCCTTCAATTTTGGCAGCTATAACCAGACTTACATTCAACCTAATTAACAATTGAATCAGTGAGAACGAAAACACACCAACTCGAAAAAATGGAAATTATCAAGATACACACAAAATTGCATATTAGGTGAGGAAGTAAGTGTAAGAAAAATATTTTTGGTGGCTAAAAGCAAGTATTTAAGGAAACTTTAAATGTCCAAGTTGGCACAGATACGGTAAATTCCATGACCTTTATGAAAATTGCCTGTCCTTAGTGAAAAAAGAGCGTTTTTGAGGTACCGAGTTGGTGTGTTTTCGCTCTCACTGATTCAATTTTCTCCTCAGTCTCACCTGTAAATCTTGACACGATGCCAGTGTCCGTCGTTGACATGCGTATGATTATACTGGATGAAAACCTCTCCACTGCCGAGATTGTACCGGAGGTGCAGGAGGCCACCGGAGATGCCCACAGCAAAAAAGTCGTTGCCTCTGTCTGACCGCCCGCTCCACAGCAAAAGACCAGATGAAGAGTATGTTTTGAACCGCATGTTGATGCTCAGCTTGTCGTTAACGATCCTGAATTACAGAAACATGGACCATTCAGAAAACAACACTCCTTGAAATTGCCTCCAAAAAAATAAAATATCTTTAAGGAGAGTGCTAGTCCCGATCTTCACCATGTAAATTGCACTGATGTTAACGTACTCTTTGCTGAGGTTCTAATTGACCGATTTTCAACAACTCTGTTTGTTTGATTGCTTTGACTTTGTCTTAACTTTAGACGAACAGATTTTGAAAAACTATATAAAACTATACAAAACTATAATTTGAAAAATTATAAAACTATGATTTAAAAAACTATTTTTTTAAAAAAATTTAAAAAAATAAAAAAAATTAGCAAAAGAGACCTTTACACTCATTTTTTTCCCTTTAGAAAAATGATTTGAACAAATCTGCCGTGCTAAGGAAGAACGCCGTATGAACCTTCAGACGCTGCCAAGTTTCCTTCGATAAAAACCGACTTTTTTAGAAAAATTAAGGTTGTTTTTTTTCCAAAATTTTCAGACAATTTTACACGCAATTTAATCTAAAATATCTGAAAATTTCAGGGAAAAATATGCATGTTTAATCAAGGGAACTTTGGCAACTCACTAGGTAATGCTCATACAGCGTTCTTCCTTAGTACAGCAGAAATCCTCTCGTCTGTAGTTAGAGAGGAAAGTAACGGAAAAAAATAAAAAGAAAGTTTTTGCAAATCTATCCTTTAAATCCTGAGAAGAGTGTACCTTCAGGTTAAAAAAAAAACGCTGTTAAGAGAAAAAACCCGTTTAAAGTTTTGAACAAACATAAGGGCTGCATCACCTAGTTTGTCACGAAACATTGCACAACTTATTCAATAATGATAAGATTTTAAAAAATTTGGTCGTAAAATACAGCTGAGGATATGTAGAAATTGATTAGAAAAAAAACCCGAAAATAATTCTTTTGAAGAAAGAAAAAAATGTCCTCTCGTCTCCTCTGATTTGTTTGAAAATTAATGTTTTTTCTTAAAGTTCTGAAAACTGATCTCCTACTATGTTAGATAATACATATATTTTTCAGAAATAATTTTTGGGAGTAGGTAAGAGCTACAACATTTTTCTTCAATTTTGCAAGGTTCCCTTCTCTGAAAAAATATTTACAATGAAGATGAATGATGATCTCTCTGAAATTTGAGAGAATAATTTTTAATGGTTAAATGTCTGAAGTTTATGTGAGAAAATACGTGTAAAAGTGGTTTATTTAGCATGGATTTTGAAGTACTAAATTTTTTGGACACCGTAAGCCTCATTTAATGATTTCTTCCAATGTCTGTTTGAATTATAAGAGATGCTAAGATTTATATGCAGCAGGCAAGCCCAATCGCGCCTTAGAACTCCTTTAAATGCTCCTTCAAATATAAACAACTCCGTCATTGCTGATATTGCTTGACCCGGCACTGCTGTGTCTGATAATCGCGAGACCAAACATCTGATATTTCAGTTTCACGATTCAAAACGCCTTCAAATACGCTGATACTTCACCACATTGCGCGGGAGTTAAAATAGTTGTCTCCTCAGCGCCTTCACGCGTGTTGCGTTGATGGGAGCCAGTCAGAGATCCGCTCCGTATTAGAATCGCAAGATCAACATCTGCGCTGCTGTGCTAGAGAAAAACGCCGTATGATCCTTCAGGCGTTGCAAAATTGCTTTTGATAAAATACGATTTTCCCGGTAAACTTATGAATATTTTTCTTCCAATTTTTTAGATAATTTTATTCGCAGTTTCTCACTGGAAAAAAACCACATTGGAAAACATTGACAAGAAAAAATGCTCTTGATTCAATTGGACTTTTGCTTGAATCAAAACGAAATTCGCTTAAATTAAGCGGCTTGGTTCTTGTTTTAAACTAGATTCTGATTGAATCAAGAGTACTTTTTCTTGACGATGTTTTTAAGAGTGTGGACTCTAGATCCGATGTAGTTTTTTTCCAGTGTACGATACTATCAAGAGCTTAACCTGAAAATTTGAGGTGCATGGGTAAAACAATGTTCATTTTTTTGAGTGTTAAGTTCCAAAAAAGAAGGGGAAATTTTGATGGATTTACGGCGTTCTTCCTTGGCACAGTAGCCTTCTGGTCCTTTTTGATTGAATTATTTGCAAACCACTGGAAAAAAAAACACATTGGATCTAGAGTCCAGACTCTTAAAAATATCGACGAGAAAAAGTACTCTTGATTCAATCAGAATTTAGCTTAAATCAAGAACCAAGCCTCTTAATTTAAGCGGATTTCGTTTTGATTCAAGCAAAAATCCGATTGAATCAAGAATATTTTTTCCTGTCGATGTTTTCAAGAGTCTGGACTCTAGATCCAATGTGTTTTTTTTCCAGTGTAGAAATATTAGTATCTTCTATCTTGTTTCGTTACTTCTTTCTTCTTTTTTTCATTCAGCACAAGTGGAATGAAATTTGCCAGCGATTGCTGACCGCCTTCGAGATGCATTTTTCCACACGACCTACTTCATTTGAAACAGGTTTTGATAACTTGCCCTACATATCAACAATTAAGATTTCCCTCCACTTTCTGATCTCCATCTTTCAAAGTATTTTCATGAAATCCCTCTTTTTTTCAAACAAATTAATCTCCAAATTTAATGTATTTTTTCCTTGTCCTAACTTTTAATTTTACACTACGTTTTTGTGACCCCTACTTTTTAAATTTTTAAATTCTGTACCATATATGTTGATCCCTCCTCTAAGGTGTTAATGGCTGAATTGTTAAAAGCGCCAAATAAACGTATCTACCAACCAACCAACTGCGTATAAAATTGAAAAAATGCAATTGTTACCTATGAATGATATTCGAATCCGAATAGTGGAAGTAGTTGGTGCCGGCAAATGAGGCTCCGCTAATTTCGCCTGTGAGTTTATTGCTGTCTTCGCACTGGTAGCTGCACTCACACTTGTAAGACTCTTTGATGGGCACACAACGGGCGCTGTCGCCGCATGGCTTGGCTAGGCATGGATGTTGACAATTATCTACATTTACACCGGCTAACGCTTCCGCGAAAATTTGCAGAGGTCTGTCATTGATCACAACCTGAAGGAAAAATTGCGAAATTACCCTCTTGCAGTGGCTCTTGAAAACAATATTAATTGATACTTACAGGTGCATACATACACTGAAAAAAAACGATTGATAGAATTTACCATTCCTTCACGCTGTCTTTCGGTTTCAGGAATTTTCGTCCAATTTTTTTCGTCCTAGCGAATTTTTGTCTAAAAAATTTCGTCCAGTGCCAGTTAGTCCGATAAGTTTGGTCCTACATTTTTCGGTCCAATCCATAAAATGGCCCTGCGTTGTAGGTCCAATCTTTTTTTTTTTTTTTTTGTCCTTTTTATAAAGTTTTTTACAGCGTGAAGGAATGGTAAATTCTACCAATCTTCAAATCGATTCTGCCAGTGGAATGGTTACCTGTACCAGTTTACATATAGTAACGTTTATCTTTTTTTCTGGCAGAATTGACTCTGAATTGACGCTGTGTGAAATACACCGTATAAAGGAATGGTAAATTCTACCAATCTGTTTTTTCAGTGTACATACATAAAAGTCACAAGAAAACACGAGTAACTATGGCTAATAAACAATAAAACATAAAGTGTGACTTTGATTCGGGGTGGAGTCGCACAGCTAACAGGGAAGGAGGCGAAAGTGTGATCCAGGGGGTTCCCCCATAATATTGTCGAAAATTTGAAGCATTTAATATGTGTGTATGAACAAGCCGCTTTTACGGCGCGCTAGGGCGCTCTGCGACGCCTTCCCGCCACAGGAATCTGTCATGGTAGAGGTCCTCCGGAAGCTGGCAATTCTCCATCTCTTCACGGATGCCCTCTACCCACCGTTTGGCTGGACGCCCTCTCCGTCGCCTACCTGGATGGACCCACTCCAACAGCTTCTTCGGCAAAATGGTATCAGCCATTTTCTCATTTGGAAAAAATTTCATTTAAGTACAACGAAACTACTACAAAAATGTTCTTGCATCTATCTACATGGTTTAGAACTAAACCAATTGCATTAAATTGACAGAGTTAAACCGTTAGATAATAAAATATCTAGAAAACAGAAAATATAAAATCCGTATACGCGTCTCCTTCTTTAGCGATATTAAAACATATAAGTTTTGGGTTTCATTATTTAACAAGCTTCCTTTCGCACATCATTCACAGTCTCATTCATACCTTACAGACTACTTACAACGTAAATATTGATAGGAGTTGAGAGGTCTTTCACATTTTCATCGAAATAACATCATTAAATTTCATGAAAAATCGATAAAATTTGATGCACTAATCGATATAACTGAGAAAAAACTCGGAAGTATAGAATTTGCAAGCAAAGAGCCTCTTAAATAGGGGCTGACTTTCGCCGATTTTTCGGTATTCGATTCGACCATCGAAGCAAGGTTTAAGTGGAAGCTTATAATAACAAAAAACTCAGGAAAAAATTTCAAGATGATTGGGAGACTCTTTATTGCTTCGTCTGAAAGTGCTTAAGGGGCTTATTTCACAGTATTCTTTAAAGTAATTTTCTGATATGGGAAATAGTATAAAAATAGATTCAAAAGTGAGAAAATGCATCGCCTAGTGACTTCATCTGGCGGCATTTCCCATTTAAACACATGTATTTTAGCAGACAAGCTAATTTTGTCATATCTCCTCGAATAATTGTTCAATTGAAGAACCAAGGATATTTTTGCGTTCAGTTCACTCAGTAGTTTACTTTTAGACACGAAATTCATCAAATTTCAGATACTTGCAAATTTTCCATCGGAAAATTGGGGGAATATTTGGAATGAATAGAGAAATTGCGGGTGTCTGAAATTCGATGAATTTCGTGTTTAAGTGGAAACCACTGAGTGAAATGAACACGAGAATACCCTTGGTTCATAAATTGAACAATCATAGGGAGAAATGTGATAATATTATCCGATCCACTAAAATACATATCGACGGTGTAAGTCGGCAATCACAAAACTCGGTTTGCGACGTCGCAGACTTCCTGTCATACTTTATTTTTTGAACGGAAAACTACTCAACGGCAATTCTTTAAAACTGCCGTGATTTTTCTTCTCTGTGCAAAGAAAATTCTGCATAAATTTCAAGGAATGATGTGAATTTGTTCTCTTTTAAAAAAATAATATAGAGGCGGAGATTTTCAGACACCGCAAACGAGTTATGTGATTGCCGACTTACACCGTCGATATGTGATTAAATGGGAATTGCCGCCAGATGACGTCACAAGGCGGTGCATTTTCTCACTTTTAAATCTATTTTGATACTACTTCCCGTGTCAGAGCAAAATTGAGATAAATACTGCGATATCAGCTCTTTAAAAACTTTCAGATGGAGCAATAAAAAATTTGCATGGAAATTCTCGATTGGAGGAAAGGCGGGAGAACTGGGCTCGGGGAATAGCTTACCTTCTGGATGCAGCCTTGGAAGGAGGTCCTGGCCTTGACTTTGGGGGAGACCATGTCGAAGTTGGGGACGCCGCCGAGGTAGAGGTTGAGCGGGAGGGAGAGCTGCGTGAAGGCGCCCGGGGACAGCTCGTGCGAGGCCGGGCCCTGGTCCACCGCCAGCACCGCCAGCCGCCCCGTCCGAGAGACCACCACCTCGTGCCACTCCCCCAGCGACACCCGCTCCTCGCTCCTGCCAAACACACCAAACATGTACAAGACGAACTTCAAGTTCAATTTCTGCAAAATTTGCCAAAACAAAAACTTTACATTTTTCGTGATAGATGGTAGAGAAGTGGCTGAGTTCAAAACCACTCATAACCCAATTTTTTCCAAAATGTGGGTTGGTTCCTTTCTGCTTAACTCAGTCCAATTTTCAAACTGGATATCGATGAGCAAATGCGATATTGCCGCATATAATTTGTCAATGAAGAGTATAGCGACGTACAAGAAACGCCTTCAGTGTGAAAACATACTTCCTAGCGTTGTCTCAGAGGCCGAATTGTTGCATTCCATTCTTATGTAAAAGTTCGCGAGAAACACGATGGTGCCACTGGTTTTCTCTGAAATCATCTCCCAAGCTCAAAAAAAGCTCTTAAAGTGAGGCCAAAATGGAGGGGGTATCCCACCCTACCCTGAGAGTCCACCTCTACATCAAGACAAACTCTCCATGCAAAGATTGGGAGCAAATACATTAGCAGTTATGCCGTGTTTTCAGTTTTAGAGTCCCCAAATAAAGTGGTAGCCCAGTCAATGTATTTGCTCCCTATCTTTGCATGGAGAGTTTGTCTCGATATAGAGGTGGACTCTCAGGGTAGGGTAGGATATCCCCTCCATTTTGGCCTCAACTTGAGAGCTTTTTTTGAGCTTGGGAGATGATTTCAGAGAAAACCAGTGGCACTATCGTGTTTCTCGCGAACTTTTACATAAGAATCAATGGTCAAATCGCAAATCCCTCACACATGCAACATCTCCATCATGCCATCTTCTTGCCTATTCTCGTCGATCCTCTGGCGTAAGGGCGTATCACGATTTCCACATGAGCCCCAAAAAGCATGGATTTACATGTAAAACAGGGCTCACGTGGAAATGAAGATACGCCTTTACGTCAGAGGGGCGACGTATCTGTCATGCTAAGAAAATGACGTTTGAAACTTTAAACATTGCGGTCAAAGTATCTATTTTCGAGAGAAGTTTTGAAGACCTTTCTTCTAAATTTGTAGACGAGACATATTAAATTAAGACAAGGAACCTGTAAGAAATTCAAAGAAAACTTCCGAAAATTCTCGAGAAAATATGATTTTCATCAGCAGAGACTTGGCAAAATCCGAATATGTGTGCGGCGTTTATCTTTAGCACGGCAGTCGGCAGATTCTTGGAAAAGCCATGCGATCGCATTGAATTGACGTCTTTCCAATGACGTCTTCGTTTGCCTTGTCAGCATTTTTTGGACAGGTTGAAATTGACTCTGCTCTGTGAAGAGTAAAACGCATAATACAACAGTTCCAACTTCCTCGTGACTTCAACTCGCGTAACCATCAGATGAAGACTCGCATTGATGAGCTATTCCGCGTAAAAGCGGAATTCAGCTGCGAGGGTAAAGTGCATGGGCTGGACGGAGCGACTTTTCTCGCAGAATGTTCACCGAAGTCGTAGTATAGTTTTTGAAGCGGAAAGCTTTAAAAAAAAAAAAGAAAATATTATATCTCACGAAGATATTGAAGTGAAAAGCCGACTTAAGACTTCTCCGATGCGCTCGTGGTGATTCTTCAGCCATTTTCTACAAGAAATAACCATTTTTTTGCTCTGCTAAAATTTACAACAGACCCGTTCTGCCGTGCTAAGGAAAATTGCCGTATGAGCCCTCAGGCGTTGCCAAGTCTCCGTCGACAAATCATGAATTTTCGAGAAAATTTGTGACGATTTCTCCTCCAATTCTATGGCGTATTTTGTTCGTAATTTGATCTAAAAAATCTAAAAATTGCAAGGACAAATATTCATAATATTTTCCTAAATTAAATTTTTTCTGAGAGGAAATTTAGCATGGAATGTTCATGAGGAGTTCTCCCTTAGCACGGCAGCGTTGAGACACGGCCTTACGTTGGAGGGGATCTTTGGCGGATCCAGCAAATTGGCAACATTGTCTTGTCTCCACTTGAACCTGTGGAAATGCATCTGTCGCAGGAAATTAGCAATCGCCGGCAATCTGCAATTGGCTCATGTGCTTTTTCGATAAATCGCAATAATGCACATCGGTGCAGTGAAAGTTTGATGGGTAATGGCCTTCAAATACATGATCTCGGCTTGGAGCGCCTTCAGTTTTTGTGATACTCCACGCTTTATCACAGAGTTAGTTTAGTTGCTTGTCCAAACTTAACCCAACTAAGAATCTCACTACACACATACATGATCTCGGCTTGGAGCGCCTTCAGTTTTTGTGATACTCCACGCTTTATCACAGAGTTAGTTTAGTTGCTTGTCCGATCTAAACCCAACTGAGGATCTCACTACACGCATATATGATCTCGGCTTGGAGCGCCTTCAGTTTATGTGATACTCCACGCTTTATCAGAGAGTTAGTTTAGTTGCTTGTTCGATCTAAACCCAACTAAGGATCTCACTACACGCCCTCCTGAGTGAGCCTGTTACTGCCATGTTTTTAAGGAGGACAAAAAGTCAATTCACATTTAAACAGACTCATCCGTACTACAACACGTAATGTTGCTCACTTATTTCTGAATGTAATGCTTTTCCTTTTATAAACCGGTGGCTTGCGAATGGAGATGTTGCATGTGTAAGGAATTTGCGATTTGACCATAGACTCTTGTGTAGAAGTTCGCGAGAAACACGATGAAGCCACTGGTTTTCTCTGAAATCAACTCCCAAGCTCAAAAAGAGCTCGCAAGTTGAGGCCAAAATGGAGGGGATATCCCACGCTACCCTGAGAGTCCACCTCTACATCAAGACAAACTCTGCATGCAAAGATAGGGAGCAAATACATTGACAGGGTTGCCGCGATTTAGTTTTAGAGTCCCCAAATAAGGTGGCAGCCCTGTCAATGTATTTGCTCCCTATCTTTGCATGGAGAGTTTGTTTTGATGTAGAGGAGGGTAGCGTGGGATATCCCCTCCATTTTGGCCTCAACTTGAGAGCTTTTTATGAGCTTGGGAGCTGATTTTAGAGAAAACCAGTGACATCATTGTGTTTCTCGCGAACTTTTACATAAGAATCAACAGTTAAATCGCAAAGTTCCTCACACATGCAACATCTCCATTGCTGGCGATTGCTGTTTGCCTGCGACGTATCGATTCTTGGAGAGGCTAGGTGTTCCGACAAGAATCGATTGTTTGGCATAGGTTTGAATAGAGTACCTGTATAGCGAGAGTATGGACAGATCGCTTCATGGAGGGCTTAGGGCCCAAAAAAGCAGCCACCCTTCTAACCAAATTTTAACGTTCAAAATTTCACTACCAGTCTGCAGATTCCAATTCTAACCAAGGTGGCTATGGATGTACATAAACGAGCGTTCTTCCGCAAAAATGAGTAAATTTATGCAAAAACTAAGTCAAATAAGTGCTTTTTAAACGATGGTTCGTAACAATTGTATTAATAAATCGCTCAGGAATTGAAATTCGTAGGTTGGCTGCATTTCTGGGCCCTAACTTTATTCGCGGAGGCATCGGTGAAGGCCTGACGGATTTTCGGAGTTTTACATCTGTCTATACTCTCGCTATACAGGTACTCTAGGTTTGAATGGAGGGACTCCGGTGTTGCCAAATTGCTGGATGAGGATTGGAGAGCGAGGCTGGGACGAACCTGACGGTGGCGGCGCCGGTGCCGAGGTCGAAGGTGAAGTAGATGCGCCCCTCGGAGATGTAGACGGCCATGAAGTCGCCGACGCCGTCGCCGCGGCGCCCGTTGTAGAGAATGACGCCGTCCTCGGCCGTCGGCTTGATCACCAGCTTCATGTCCAGCCACGAGAGGGCCCGCCCCTTCATCCCCGGGTACCGCAGGTAGCTCGACCCGTTGAACGACGGAACCTGCAACAGTACGAAAAGCCCGCTCAGTAACACAACGTAAAAGCACAAAAACATAGCCCGAATATACGAATAAAGAAGGAGATTTAATTAAAATATGGGTAAAAAAGGCTGAACATTATTGAAACACTAAAAGGCAGGACGTTTCGAGCTGCTACCAGCTCATTTTCAGCTGCAAAAACACATAAAAACAAGTAAAAATTGAGTGGCGACCTGACCCCAGACGTTAGATTCGTTACATGATAACGGTGAGCGAGATATCGTTGATCGATCATTCACGCCTCGTCACTGATCAGTACGAAAGAGTCGCTCTCCTTTTGTGCTAGAACGCGCTGAGGCCAAGAAAGTCATTTTGGTTGATCGAACGGAAGAAAGCAGTAACTCAAATTAACCCAAAATAACCATTAACATATGGAAATTTTTAACCATGCACCGGTCAAGAGGGCGGTAGATGACTGCACCCTCGATTATTCTAATCATTCGATTGAAAATGGTTAAAAATTAGCATCTAATTTTTAGGGGAAAAGATCAAGTTACTTTGTTCCTGATAATCTAATAATTTATAATCTAATGAATTATACTGCTTAAAAAAGAAAAGTAAGTAAAAAAAAAAAAAAAAAAAAAAAAACAGCAATCAATATAACGTAGATTTTACGTTACGGTCCACGCTGTCGTGCTACGTAAAGACGCCGTATGAGCATTCCAATGTTGACGAAATCCCTCTCAAAAAGTATTCACTCTTGGAGAAAGTTATGAATATTTTCCCTTGAAATTTTCAGACTTTTCAAATCAAATCACGAACGAAACCCTCCGAAAAATCAGATCAGAAATATTCACAAATTTTTCTGGAAATTCGTGATTTGTCGACGGAAATTTGGCAACGCCTGATGGTTCATTCGGCGTTTTTCCTAAGCACGGCAGTACGAAAGTAATCGAGACCGTTCCCGCCTTTTCTTCAAATTCAAAATGTCTCCGCTTTTACCGCGCTGGCCATCAGCCAATAGGATATCGTCGCCTACATCAGTTCACCGCCTGAACGCTAGGCGCCGCTCTAAACAGCGCCGAACCCTCCCTATTCATTTCTGCGCCCCCCCCCATCCCCCCTAGTCGTTGGCTGGCCCCTCTCCACACAAGCACGGCCGGCGCGCCGCGGCTCGGCGCACTGTAATACGAATCGATGAGGATGTTCGGATACAATACGGAAACTTCAAAAACATGTATCTTCGCTAATACGAAACATAGAAGTTCGTAAGAGGCTTCAAGGGGTTTTTCTGTGACACTTGCCGCAAGAACCGTCCCTTAAAATTTAAGGTGATTCACCAAGCTCGAGTGACGTAGTCAAACTGACGTGCGGTATATCGCATCGATTGGGTCAGAAATCTCGGCGGATTTTGAATTTTTATCAAGAAAAGGATGATAGACCCTGCGCATGAGCCTATAGAATTATTCTAAACCCAAAAATCGGCAAAATTCAGAGAAATGAAAGCAGAATAGTGTTTGGACAAAACCTCGCATTCGATACAGAAAGCGATGGCTGAATCGAATGCGAGGTTTTTTTCCAAACACTATTCCGATTTCATTTCTCTGAATTTTGCCGATTTTTGAGATTAGAATGATTCTTCAGGCTCGTGCGCAGGGGCTATCGTCCTTCGTTTGGCTACAAATTCAAAATCTGCCGAGATTTATGACCTAATCGATGCGATATATCGCATGATAGTTCGACCACGTCACTTGAGCTTGACGAATCACCCTAATGCTTGATGAAAAAAACATCAAAATTTGTGGTTTTTTAAAGAAAAAAATATTCGATCGCTGTGCGACGGCCCCCTATCTAAGCCGTCACCTCCGCGCTTGGCGCGTCACAGGGGAATCCCCACAGCAATGCCATTCTTCCAACACAAATGGGCCAAATTCCCATTCTGGAACAAGGAAGTACGCTTACTTTCACACCAAGTGACTACACCGTCTGCGCTGGGTTTTGAGAACTGACGCCGCATTGTGGAACTGAGGCGCTTGGCCGTGTTCAGAGCGCCAGCCGTTCGCATCTTTTCGTCGGTTAAATGTTTGGAGTTCAGTTTTTTAAAGGCTCGTCCGTCCATTAAGTTAGTACGGTATTTATATTACAGCTGTTCGTCGCGGTGGAAGTGAAACTGTGATTTAATCGTGAGTTTCATGGCAACGAGATTCAGGCGAATCGAAGGTCGTTTTCGTAAGAATTTCATTCTTGTTAAGGTTGGGCGGTTGGTGTTTTGAGTTACCGAAAGACGATTTGTTTCAAAATTTCCTGCGAGGTTCATCTAATGCGTGTCGACTATCGGTTCAACAGCGGTAAACTCACAGAAGAAGGACACACACACACACCCAATTCACACACATTCACATTCCCAATCCAGGACGTCTAGGACAAACTCTGCGTGGCAAAAGTAAGGTTATGTTGATAATTTTTAATAATATTCAGTTAAAGTCTACTCGATTCATACTTCGTTATCACTCCTGGCTACGTAATCGTGTGAGAGTGTGTTAGCCATTTCTAAGCAAGGTTGCTAGATTGTACGATAAAATGTAGATATTTTACATGGGGTTAAATATGGTATATGCTGATTTTTCAGCGCCCCGAATTCTTTGAAAATTTGTCTCTAAGTGACATGGAAGGTCGCCAAAAGCATTTGTGAAGAAGGGACCACCGATAAATCCTGAGAATGGGTTATTTTGAAGTTCAAGTATTTTAGAATCCAACTCCAATAATGCCTCCGTGTTTAAAAAGTATGAAATTTTCAAAATTTACCGGGGGAGGGCCCCCGGACCTTCTTAGAGGGGCCCCCGAACGACATGAGGGGCGCTTACATTTAGGTCTCCTCCTAAATTTTCGACTACCAGTCCGCCCCTGTGTGCCGCTCCTGCAGTTTTGACCGTTAAGGCCGTAGTTTAAAGGCGCTAAGGCCAGGATTGTATTTCACAAACAGATTATTTTTGCGGAATAATTAAAAATTAAAAAGCAGGAGTAATTTAACTAAATAAAAAACGGAAATACGAATAAACGATGGAAGTTTAATATTGAAGTAGCGTCCCGGTTTGGTTTTCCGGCTTTCCTGTGCTGCTACTGCAGTTTCGACCGTTAAGGCCGTAGTTGAAGGGCGCAAAAGCCAGGATTGTATTTCGCAAAAAGATAATTTTTGCATAATAATTAAAAATTAAGAAGCAGGAAAAGTTTAACTAATTAACTAAAGGAACTCAAAACGACAATAAAATGCAAAAAACTAACGTAGTTTAGGGGCGCTATAACCAGGGTTGTATTTCGCAAATGGATAGGGTTTGCAGAATAATTAAAAATTAAGGAGCAGGAGTAATTTAATTAAATTATAAAAGGAACTCAAATCTACAATCTCATGAAAAAAAAATTGGAAAATCTCTTCATGAAAATACAGAAGATTCGAAAACGCCTTCAATTGATGCGTCATACCTCACGCGTTCCTGAGAGTTTAAATAGTTGTATCCCTGCGCCTTAGCAAGGAGATGGAAACTAAATATTGAAGTAGCGTCCCCGCGTTGTTTTTCGGTTTTCCTGTGCCGCTACTGCAGTTTCGACCGTTAAGGCCGTAGTTAAAGGGTGCTAAAGCCAGATTGAACTTCGCAAAAAGATAATTTTTGCTGAATAAATAAAAATTAAGAAGCAGGAAGAATATTACTATTTAATAAAAGGAACTCAAATCTACAATAAAATGCAAAAAACTAACGTAGTTTAAGGGCGCCGAAGCCAGGGTTGTATTTCGCAAATGGATAAAGTTTGCTGAATAATTAAAAATTAAGGAGTAGGAGTAATTTAACTCAATAATAAAAGGAACTCAAATCGACAATATAATGCAAACGAATATGGAAAGTCTCGTCATGTAAATACAGAAGATTCGGAAACGCCTTCAATTGAGGCGTGATACCTCACGCGTTCCGGAGAGTTCAAATAGTTGTGGTGATGAAGGGATTCCCAATGAATCCTGAGAATGGGTTATTTTGAAGTTCAAGTACTGTAGAATCCAACTCCAATAATGCCTCCGTGTTTAAAAAGTGTGAAATTTTCAAAATTTACCGGGGGAGGGCCCCCGGACCTTCTTAGAGGGGCCCCCGAACGACAGGAGGGGCCCTTACATTTAGGTCTCCTCCTAACTTTTCGACTACCAGTCCGCCCCTGGTGGTCTCCGTAATAAGAACGATCAATTTAAAAAGATAAAACGAATATATTTTGAGAAAATAGGAGGGTTACCTACACGGACTAAATTTTTAGGGTCAAAATTGAGATTTCGCAGATCGAGCCGAAACTAAGCTAGTACGCTTGGAAATGATCCGCTGAGTCCGATTTTCTGGCCGGAAAAGCTCCCAGAGTCGGCTGGAACGAGCTATTGACGAAAAACGCACTTTACGAGTTCACCCCCAGCGCCATCTCGCCTTAAATTTTGCAGATGCAACACGGACATCCATTATGCACGAATAGTTGTATCTCTTCGCCGTCATCAACGCGCCTCCTTTTACATTGCTCCATTTCCACTCTGTCTTCGTTTTGTCTTATTTGTATTTGTAGCGATGTTTTGAAGACTGCATACAGTCTTTAAAACACCGCTACATCGCCACGAGCAACACAGCCGTAAATAGGAGAGGTGTAATAATAGAGCCTCGTTTCTTAATTTTCCCACGACTTTTCATTGGCAGCACAAAGAGGAGCTGCGGAACATCGCAAATTCACAGCTTGCGCCATCCCGCCTTCAATTTTGCAGATGCAACACAGACTTCCATCAAGTACGAATAGTTGTATGACTGCGCCGTCTTTCCATTTGTTATGTTTCTATAATATGATAGTTTCGTTTATCTCATTTGTAGTGGTGCTTCAAGGACTACGTGAGCAACGCAGCCAAAAATAGAATGTGCCCTAATCAACTACCATTTTGAAAAGAAAAAAAATGTTAAAGGTCTCTCGAGCGATCAAAAGGGTGCACGTCTAAAAATTGACTGTGCTACCACCTCTAAGAGAGTTACACATAGCGGATACGGACGGGGGGTGTTAAAGGATCTCTATATTATTAAAGAGGTGAAAATTCAAAGAAATGCAATTTTTATCGATCATGGAAATTTTATGTACGTAAAGGTATTTTGACAGAGGACAAAAGTTTGAGAGCTATTTTGATTTCCCCACCCATTGACGCTAGTCCAAGTTAGTCCGCTTGGAAATGATCCGCTGAGTCCGATTTTCTGGTCGGAAAAGCTCCAAGAGTCCGCTAGAATGCGCTACCGACGAAAAACGCACTTTTGCAGCAGGGTCAGAAACACTCGTTTTTGACCGTTTCTCGGCTCAGGAGGCCTCGCCGCGCCTCGGGACCATAAGCAGTCGGTTCGGCGCCTTCAATTACACAGGATCCGACTGTCATCTCGAATTTTTTTTCCCCGTCCAAAATCGAGAGAAATCGACGGGGGTTAGATGAATGCGTGAATTGTTTCTCTCTATTGCAACGTTCGAAATTCTCCGATCAAGTTTAAGGTGATTCGATGGACGCTATATTTTATGTCAGAACGACATACGATATATCGCATCGATTGGTTCCATTTTCTCAGCCATTTGTCATTTTTCTCGAATTTTAAGATGGCGATTCTGTTGTCAGGAGACTAAAGAATTCACTTGCGAATTTTGACAAAGAAATTCAACGTAATGAAGGCGTGGTTTTTTTTTTAGAGGAAAAATACCGCATTCGATACTGATATTGAAACTGCACTCGAATGCGATATTTTCTCTCTAAAAAAACCACGCCTTTATTACGTTGAATTTGTTTGTCAAAATTGGCAAGTGAATTCTTTAGTCTCCCGACAACAGAATTGCGATCTCCAAATTCGAGGAAAATGACGAGTATAGCTGAAAAAATGGTACCAATCGATACGATAAACCGCATGTCGTTTTAACACAAAATATGGCGTCCATCGAATCACCGTAATCTCCTATAAGGATATTTTCCCTTTTCTTATCTTAAACTTTACTTCCGCAGCCAACACGACGCGACGTATGATTCAGTTTTCTGCTTTGACGTGGTGTTATGTTGGCTGGCGCTGGAGTCTTGGAGGACGCCAATAGGACTACTCCTACTGGCCAATACCATGCGCACGGGGCTTACATCATCATATTCCCGAGAAAATTCGCCTTTTTTTTACCCCGCAGATACGACAAATAGAGTCTCCTACCAGAGTAAATGTTTAAAATGCTTCCTCACAGTTTCATATGATTTTGTGTATAATTGTTCTTTTTTGGTGTAAATAAAAAATTTACAAATAAAGAAACTGATAATAGATGAACTAATTTAGGAAGAAATTGCTCTCGCATTTATGTAATCAGAAAATCTTCTTATTCCATTACATTCTTTTATCATACTTTTGCATTTAAGGCTTTCTTTAAGGAGACTTATGGCTTGTTTGCGCGAGCCTTAAGTCCCCCGGCTGGATGCGAGACGAGCAAAGCAAGCCAAAGCGGCTAGTGTAAAAATAACAACGTCAATAACTTGGTTGGGTAAATCGTGTTCTGTATGAAATTTTGGTAGAGAAACATGTGAATCAGTTCTTCTCAAAAAGGGAACAAGTCCATTTTTGTAAGAGCCTTGGCTTGCATAAAAGGACATGCTTACTAAGACTCATCGAGGAATGGACCTGTTCCCATTTGGAAACAACTGATTTAAGTATCAGAATACTTAAATTCGTACCTTGCCTACTGGCCTATTGAATTACATTTTGCAATGTGAAACCAATATTTCTGGCTCATCCATAAAAGCCTTCATCTGCATAGGGAAACTAATCACACATACGTTGTTTCCAAAATAAGCCAGAAATAGTATAGTTCCCTGATGCAAATTGTAGTCAAATTTTCAAAGAACTTTTGAGTCAATGTAGTTAACCGGTGCGTCAAAAAAGTACGGTCTAGATATTTAGGGGAGGGAAAATATTTAAATGTAATAAAGTTTCTCTGAAAACCCCTGTCTTAACTCAGCAAATTGATTCATATAACTGAATATTTCAGATTATATAGTTCTAGGTTGTGAAGACGATGACATCTTACTTGTAAACATAAATGAAAATTAAATTTCGCTAAAAATTCGAATATTAACGCTATGAATTGCATGTTGTGTTGCCCAAAAATATTCTGCGAGTGACATTACCGCACTAGAAAAAAACCACATTGGATCTAGAGTCCAGACTCTTAAAAACATCGACAAGAATAAATACTCTTGATTCAATCAGACTTAAGCTTAAATCAAGAACCCAGCCTCTTAATTTGAGCGGATCCCTTTTGATTTAAGCTTAAATCAGAATCAAGAGTATTTTTTCTTGTCAATGTTTTCAAGAGTCTGGACTCTAGATCCAATGTTTTTTTTTTTTTTTTATTTTTTTTTATTTTTTTTTTTTTCAGTGCGAGCGTTTCCGGTGGCCTTCCAAAGTGTTTGAGTGATTAACATGTACTGGTGCATGGTTTGTGCGTATGTTTTGTCCTGTCAAAACAATCTCTGGAAGAAGGGATGTTAGCCAGGGATCCCCTTAAATAAAATAATGTCCCCAGTCCCCACTCATGGTTACAGCTCGATCCCTACTCTTGGCATTCAAATTAGCTGGAGTTAAACTGGACTTTTTTTGCGTAAAGGATATGAACGCCACGCCGCATAGTGGAACGAGCTAGTAGGAGAGGTCGGACATGAATTTTTTGGATAAAATTTCAAAATTTCATGCTTTTTTTCGTCCCAAATTCTATTTCTAGGGGTGTTTTCGAAAGGAAATTACACGAAAAACCCATCAGAACCACTTTTGAACTTTTTTGTTTCATTTTTTTGGAAATATAAGCTTTCAAATTTTCCAGATTTTGTCCGACTTCCTCTGTTGACTCGGTCCAATGTGCGCCGTGGGGGCAACTTGGGGCCTGCTCGTTGGAAAGCGGGATAGATTGGCGGCAGTGGTGAGGCGTGAATGGTCGATATCGATGTATCCCGATTCGAAGCTTTGGTGGAGAATCGATTATTAAGGTGTTCGATCCTTTTACATAGGTTTAAATAGTAGATCAATCAATTTATCTCAAATCACACCAGGCCACTGATTAAAACGCCGTACGAACGAAAAATTCACTATTTTCTGATACACTTTTTTTTCGTATAAGAAAATATCGACGGTGAAAGTCGGCAGTCACATGACTCGTTTGCGGTGTCTGAAAATCTCCGCCTCTACGTCATTTTTTTAAAGGAGAACGAATTAATATTCTTTCTTGAAGTTTTTGCAGAATTTTCTTCGCATTGAGAAGAAAAATCATGACAGTTTTAAGGAATTGCCGTTGAGTAGTTTTCCATTTAAAAAATAAAGTATGACAGGAAGTCTGCGACGTCGCAAACCGAGTTAAATGATTGCCGACTTTCACCGTCGATATGGCAAATTCTGAAGGCTCATACTATGTCCTGCCTTAGCACAGCAAAATAGCCCACCAGACGAGATACAAATTTAATCAAATAAAATTGTAAAACTCACTTGCACGTAAAAATTAGTTAAATTGCGGACGCGTTTCGCCGGCTCGCGACTCCGGCATCCTCAGCGCGACTGGTTCCCTATTATTATAATTTTAATTTAAACGCGTCCGCAATTTAACTAATTTTTACGTGCAAGTGAGTTTTACAATTTTATTTGATCAATTAGCTTGTGCGAGTCTCCAAACGAATCTTGACAAATTTAATCATTCTAATACACGTCTCCTCTTCAAAATTTCACGTAAAACGCGAATTGCGCGACAAAAATTACTGAAATTCCCTCCCACGGGAAAAACAAAAGTATCTTTGAGTCAAATTGAAGTTGTCGTGTTTACTAGGAATCTAACCTCTGAATTATTAAATATTTCAGACTGAGCACCAACCTATAATGGACTTACAATTAGAAGAGAGACTCAATAACTTAACGAAAGCGCTTGAGCGTTCAGCCGAGGATGCGGGACAAATGATGAAGTCGCGTAATCTTTCACTGCAAACGCGTATTCAACTTCTTTGTTTGGCATGCATGAAGGATCTACAAAAAGTCGCCGAGATTATAATTAACAACGGCTTCCAACAAGATAGCGATTCCGCCGAAAAAGCGCGCATGGAAATAGTCCGATACCTGAAGCGCCCAGGTGACCCAGAAGGATATCTCAGGGAGTACATTACATCCGTAATCGTAGGAGATAGCTCGCCTAGGATGCATCGCTCGGGAAAAATTCACCTCGAAAACATTTTCTCTCGACTGAAGAGACTTTTCGTAAGGGACGAAAACAATATACACGTGCAGCTGTATCTGTTGGACCGCTCGTTTCTGCAGGAAACACACGTCAACGTGAATATACTCGTCAACGTGAATAAACTCGTCGGCGAGGCTCCACTTTTGCACATCGCTTTGGAGATGGGCGACCTAGCCGTGGTGGACCTCTTTCTGAGTCGCGGCGCCGATCCCAACATGGTGAACGTATTCGGCTTGAACTCTCTCCATCGCGCGTCTCAACCGCAAACCGAAGGAGTCGTCGAGCTGCTCATAAATAGAGGAGTGGATATCCACCACACTGACGAATTCGGGAACACGCCGCTTCACACTTTCGCATTCGTGGGATACGAAACGGGAGTGCGGTTGCTACTTTCCAACGGCGCGAGAGTCAATGCGGCGAACACCGAAGGACTCACGCCTCTCCACAAAGCAGCCGGGGCTATCCCGAGGTCGCGGAGCTACTCCTTGCTCACGGTGCGCACGTCAACGCCGTCTCCTCGACGCAGTACTCCTGCGGCATGACTCCCCTCATCTACGCAGCCACGCAATTTAGCTTGAACGACCCAACTCCTAAAATTGAAAGAATCGGGAGAGTCATCGAGGTGCTGGTGGAACATGGTGCCGACGTCAATACTCTTGACAAATACGACAGAGCAGCATTGCACTACCTAGCAGGCCAAGGTTGTGAACGCAGCGTGGAGTTATTAATCGCCAACGGGGCTGATGTAACTCCGGCGGACCAGCATGGGTGGACACCTCTCCACCACGCTGCCGGGATCGCTGCGCCTGCTGGAAGACCCCAAGTCATCGGATTACTCCTCGAGCACGGAGCTCGAATCGAGGCTCGTGACAATGAAGGAAAGACGCCTCTCATCTGCGCCACCTCGTGCCGAGACGCTTACGGTTGGAGTAGATACGACACACCACAAGAAGAAGTGCTCGAACGACTTCTGGACGGAGGAGCCGACCTGGAATCCTACGTTAACTCCGCGCTGTTGCTCTCCACGCTCGGCTGCGTCAACGGGAGATGCAGCCGTCACGAGTACTGCGAGGGGCAGGAGCTCATGGTTCGGAAGCTGATGGCGCACGGAGCGGACCCCCGGAGATTAGTTACTTTCGACCGATCGAAAATACGTCCCGCCCGGTACGCCTTGCAGGCTCTGCAAGCGGCCTTGGAGTGCGGCCTGGTGAGAGATCTCGATCTGCTGGAGCGGCTCTTCGAGTATGAACTTTTTGACGACCGATTCGCCGACTATGAGGGGTTACCGTTCGTGAAGGACCAGGAGCATGGAGAGAAGCACCGATGTCTTGTCAGAGAACATCTCGCGAAGCTAAGAATCGCCGGACTGATCAGAGCCGAAAAATTAGCTTTGCCGCACGGGATAACGGAGGGGACCTCACTTGATCTCGTAAATGCGTACGAGATGGAGGCCAAGAGGTTGGCGAGGATGATCCCGGGGAGCACGCGGACCTATCACGACGTGTTGTTCATGTCCGTCGATCAACTGAGCCGGTTGGCCGGCAATGACGCTGTGGTGAGCGCGTTCTTGAAGGTGGAGGAGGAATTCCGGATCTACGGCAGGATGCTAGCCGGGCGCATGGAGAGAGGCCGGGTCCGACGGTCATGGGCAGAGGAGGCGTGCGGTATTTGCCAACCGCTCTTCGATCGACAGATTCGGCATTTGATACCGATGAAAATGGTGCCCGGGGACATAACGGAGCGAGTGATTGCGAATTTGGGCGATGTTGAACTGAAGCGGTTCGTGATTGGTAACAGGCGCGATCCCATCTTGCTAGGGCGATAGCGCAATGGTAAGGATAAAAATCGATAGGATGTCGTTCAGACCTCTCAATTGGACCGTGTTTAGCAGAAAGGAAGCCTTATCAGCTTTTGCTAAATTTAGCGAGGCAATTCAATTTTTTACAAGAGAGCGGTTCTGCGGATTTCTCTTAAAGTTTTAAGGAATTTGCTCCGTGCTTTGCAGGAAATTTACTGGCATTTGTACACAAATCCACACAAGCGTTTTCATCGACCGCTGAGAAAATTGGGGGAAAGTTGGGTGAGAGGAGCACTTCGAAATACCGAAACTACATTGAAATGGAATCGTGTGGGAATCTTTAGCATTCGAATTTTGAGGAACCTCGAAACTAGCAAATTCCCCCTAGAAAAATTAGGTGAAAGTTAACAGCCTTCTCCATTTATTCTGCCTGAAGTATGATGTAAAGCTCCCACTGACCTATTTCTTAAGAGAGCTTATTAGAGGTTGGCTTGGTGTATTGAACATAACAAAATACAATGTTCCGCTTTGTTTGATATGATATGAGTCCATTACTAACAGCTCTTCATTCAGGATTTCATGAACTTTGCAGCTGACTAATTAAAGACGTGTGCGCTGTGATGTTCGATATTTAAACTAACCCATCACCATTTGTTCCACAACTAACGACTGAATCTTTGGAACTTTCAGGTCAAGCATTTTAAAGTAATGGACGCAGAGGAACAAATAAACAGCTTGAAAGAGGCCCTGAAGCAATCAGCCGAAGATGCGCAACAACTGATTAGATCATTAAGGCTATCACTACACCTTCGAATCAAACTCTTTTGCCTAGCCTGTATGAGAGACGACCAAAAAATCGCCGAGATAATATTAAACGACGGCTTCGGGCAATCGACTCCTTCAGGCGAAAGATCAAGAGAGGAACTCATCCAGTACTTGCAGCGCCCCGATGACCCGGAGGGACACCTCAACGGGTACATCATAAGCACAGCGATTAAAGATGACATGCCTGTCATGGGCCGCGTCGGGAAAGTCTACGTGTATAATATCCTCCCTCGGCTGAAGAAAGTCACTCTGCTGACAGAGGAATTCCGAAATATCGAGATGTACCTGCTCGATCGATCGTTTCTGCTGGAGCGAGGCGTCGACGTAAATAAGCGCGTCAACGGAGGATACCCACTTCTACACATCGCCTTGGAGATGGGCGACCCAGCGGTGGTAGAACTATTTCTGAGTTGGGGCGCCGATCCGGACATGAAGGACGTCCACGGCTCCAATGCTCTCCACGCTGCGGCGAAATCAAAAGCCGAAGGCGTCGTCAAGTGGTTGCTCCGCTACGGAGCAGACATTCATTGCGTCAACAGATTCGGAAGAACACCACTCTACGGGCTCGCTAACGCAGGGCTCAAGACGGACGTGGAACTGCTTCTAGCTCGTGGCGCTAAAGTTGACCTAGCGGATAAAAATGGAGACACGCCCCTCCATGAAGCATCGAAGGGGCAGCCGGAGATCGTGGAACTTCTCCTACCGCGCGGAGCTCCAGTGAATGCACTCAACAAGAGCGGACAGACTCCTCTCCTTTGTGCCGCCGCTTTCTCAAGCCCGGAGGATTTCACCCCCGAAACGAGAGAAAGGGTCGAGAACGTGATCGAGATACTCGTCAAAAATGGGGCGGACGTAAACCGCGCTGACCTTGAAGGAGGGACCGCACTTCACTTTCTCGCCGCATCCGGGTGCGAACGGGGGGTTAAACTGCTGCTGGAAAACGGGGCTACAGCGAATCCCGTTAACTCGAAGGGCAGGACACCCTTACACGAGGCTGCAGGATCCTGGACGCCTTCGGGAAGACCCGCCGTCGTCGAGCTGCTCCTCCGACACGGAGCCGAAGTCGACGCTCGGGACCACGACGGGCAGACACCTCTCGTCCGTGCAGCATCCTGCCGGGACTACTTCAGCCTCGGCAATTACGAGCTACCGCAGAAAGACGTTGTCGAGCGACTTATGAACGGCGGGGCTGACCCGGAAGCGAGTGAGTTCTCGCCGCTCCTCCGAGCGATCCTCAGTAACGAAAGTACCAATCGAAGTAACTACGAACAACCGGACGTCGTTCGCGCGTTACTAGACCACGGAGCCGAGACGAACACCTTATTCGCGACCGTGCCTTCCGACGCCCGCTACATCTCGAGGGCCCTGAAGACGGCGTTGGAATACGGTCTGGTGAGAGACGTCTCCCGGCTGATAAGTCTCCTCGACTATCAACCCCAAACCATACGTCGGGAACGCATCCAGGTGGAGGGAGACCTGAACCTCGCGCTGCCGGAGGACTTCGAGAACGAGCTGTACTTGATCGAGAGCGATGAGGAAAACCGCGAGGCTGTTAGGAATGTCGTTCTGATGCACATTCTGAAGCTCCATGCCGCCGGGCTGGTTACGTCTATCAGTCCGAACGATTCGGCTATGCTCAAATCATTGTTCGACGACCGCCCCTCGGATCTCCTGAGCGTGGAGGTCGAAAGAATGGCGGAGAGGATCCCTGGGGGAGATCTGACCGTCCACGACGTGCTGTTCATGTCCGTGGATCGGCTGGCACGTCTGGCTTGTAACGATGGGGTAGTGGAGGCTTTTTCGTCGGTGGAGAGGAAGTTCCCGGTCTACGGGACGATGCTGAAAGGGCGCATGAGGAGAGGTCAGGAGCGGCGTCGATGGAGCGAGGCAGCGTGTCGCGTTTGCCAAAGACTCTTTGACCAGCAGCTCAGGCATTTGACACCACGGGTACAGGTGCCCCCGGAGATCACGGAGAGAGTGGTCGCGACCTTCAGGGACGTGGAGATGAAGCGGCTCGTGATCGGCTTCGGGCAGGAACCTGATGGTTTGGATTCGTGGGTGAATGAAGAGGTGGAACCTGGTGGATGGATTTATCTGACCTTGGTGAGTGGTCTTACTGTTTTATTGTTCTTACGGATAAGTGGGCGGATGGAAAAACCTATTAGCCCAAGTAGCATTTTTCAATGTAAAAGTTGCAACAAGTTGAAACAATGTTGGTATTAGTTGCAACAAGTTGAAACAATGTTGGTATTAGTTGCAACAAAGTTTCAACTTTCGGTCAACTTTTGGTCGATAAGTGCCGATTTTCGGCGATCTAATCGAAAGAAAGAGTTGCAACCTGCTGAGATTGCAAAATCGCTGAACCAAAGTTGTTTAAAATCTAAAGATAGGCAACCAGCTATACTTTGGCGTTGAAACATGTTTCAACTTCATTGCAACTAGTTCTTACAATGATAGCTCCTTCGGGGGAGAGAGTAGGCAATCTGCACATCAATCTATTAGTTGCAAGAATCAAACGATTTTCTTTCAAGTTGTTGCAACCTCTGCTACTTGGGAATGAGATGGGTTCCGATTGGGAGATTTTGATTTCTTTAAATTAAGTAGCACCGCATCAAGAAAGATGTTGGACTATATTATCAAATATAATGTATATGTGTATGCTGCAGTTGCAAAAAGGTAAAATTCTGTACCGACTTTGAATTGACTCGCAACGTGGTTGAAGAAGATAGCGTAAACCGAAACCAGTGGTTGGCGGAAGTCTTTTCTTACCTGCGAACATAAGAAACACAAAGTTTGTTTTAGACATCTAGGAGAATAAAAAAATAACTTTAAAAGAAGAAAATTCCAGGAAATTCCAAAGTAAATTGTTAAAACCACGTATCAAACATTAGGGAATTAATAGAAAAAATTAGCAAAATTGCAGCTTTATTCACTTACAAGTTCATTATGTAAAAATCTTGGATACTTCTCGAACCCTCATGTGAAGAAACGAATTTACTCTCCTTTCCGGTCGATTTATTATTCCCTTATCACCGCATTAAAAACTACCACGGTTTAAAAAGACGAATTATGGTTAAGATCCTCTGAAGGTCAATCCTGCAGAACTAACAAAACATATTGAATAAGTAATCGAACGTTGCTCGTGTTTTCCTGGTGCAATGCGAAATCTTGCTGAACTTTTTAATTTTTCGTTTCAAATCAGAAGGTTTCATCCGACATTAAGTCCGATAAAACTGAAAATTCCAAGAAGAGGTCTCCCAACTATCCTTTAAAATACCACTCCAAGGACACGGAGGAAAAAAGTTCGTTCAGAGAAACTTGACCACACCTCATATGGATTGAATTTTGCAAAAAGGAACCAGACGCATAGCAATGATGCTAAGATTGTGCAATTTCATCCTTTGCAATAAAATTACAGAAATCATGAAAAGATATGAAATTTCCATGGTACTTTTTGTCTTACATTTACAGTTTTTAGCGAGCAAAATTGAAGCTGTTAATGGATGATCATGTTTTTCTACCAAGGCAAAAGAAGTTGCACAATCTTTGCATCATTGCAATGCTCCTGGTTCCTTATTGCAAAATGCAATCCATATAGTACTTTGTCGAGCCTTTTTTTGTTCAGATGAGCGAACTTTTCGATAAAACAAAACGAGCACCGGTTTCTAAGATCAAAAATTTCGGTTACCTGAACCGAAAAAGTTCGATTTCCAGTATGAACCGGAGTGCGGTGTCTGTTACCGAACTAGTTTTCTGTTTCTCAGTGTAAAGTATATATCCATGAGAAAGAAAACATGTTTCTCTTACAATATTCTCACAGTGAATGCAGACGACGCCTTCAATTCTAATCTCAATTTAAGCGCAAAGCAGTACCATGGACCATCCGCCGCGCCGCACAGTGGAACGAACTAATTGAAGAGGTCGGTCATGTAATTTTGGACTCAAATTTCAAAAGTTATGTTTCTTTCGTCACAAATTAAATTTTAAAGAGTGTTTCTGAAAGGAAATTTCACAAAAAACTAATAAAACTACTCAACTTTTTTGTTTCATAATTTCGAGAAGAAATGCTTTGAAAGTTTCCAGTTTTTTTCCGACTTCTTGCACTGACTCGGTCCAGTGTGCGCAGGTGCGGCGAGGCATCCTTATATGTTCAAATATGCGCCTTCGATATGGATTGGTAGGCAATTTCTGAACTGAGGAGCACGTTGATTTGGGCTGCATTTTGCAATTTGGAACTATAAATTCTGGCTCTTCTGGGAAAACACTTATATGCATAGGAAAACTACGGGCACATACGTTGTTTTTAAACCGGGCTAGAATTTATAGTTCCAAATTGCAAAATGTAGTCCATTAGTGCCCTGTTTTCCTTAGCGCCAGGGACGGCGTGGCGCTCGGCGTAGGTGGAGCGTCCTTGGTACGTTCATTATGTTCGCCTTAAACGTGAATGGGTAGGCAATATCTCGACCTAGCAGATCGTTGTTTTGTATTCTGTTTCGCCATGTTCTTTTCATCATTTTCATTTTTTTTTTTCATTCAAAAGATGGAATCGCAATACATCTTAAGAATGGGGCTAATAATTATGCAAAAATACCTCTATTACGAGACTATCTACGAGAAAAGGGATCTTAACCGGCATGTACTTATAATTGAGTAGGTAACTGAGATTAGAACGCACGGAATTATTCTGTAGATATCTTAAGCCAAAAAGGACCAAATATGTCAAACTAAACCAATGTTCTAGCAAAGTAATGTTTGTAGTTGCCAGAAGTGCAGAAAGTTCTTAGCCTTCCCCAATTGATTATTTTCCTTCTCAAAAAATTGACATTTTGCTATATTTGCGCCTCCTCAGAAAATAACGCTCTTTACCAGTGGCGTGGCGTGAATTGCGATGTATCGATTGTTTTGCAATTTAAACGTATGGTAAAGAATACATTATTAAGGTGTTCGTAGCTAACACGCTGTTCATCGATCATTTTCCATAGGTTTAAATGGCATAACAATCGATATATCGCAAAGCACGCCACGCCACTGCTCTTCACAGTTTCCTCCCCCAACAATGGCGAGCTTAAAATCCCCTGACGCATAACTCAGAGCACTTGAAAAGCACCAAACATAGAAAACATCGTGCTTCGCATTTTTTTCCCCGAAATAGTTCAAAATGGGTAAAAAAAACCTTCCCTTATTTTTACAGTCTTTTCCAATTCTTATACGAGCGGTCACGTGATCATAACCCCGTGATCGAAAACACCTCGCAACCCTGGTAGTGGCACGAGAAATATATTTCGACATACTTATGCTAAAATGAACTACGTGCAAGAGGAAAGACGGGGTGTGCTCGCGGAAGCTGCATAAGAAACAATGTAAAAGTGGATATAGTTCCTTTTGAGAAAATGGAAAAGCGGGATTTGACATTAAATCAGAAGGAACTGAGCGCTAACTCGTGAGCCGCGGATATATGAAAAGAGCATTGTGGAAAGGGCTCATGAGTTAAAGCGCCCTGACAACGAGCTTGTCATCGTTTTGCGTCTCGATGACGTCGCCGCTAACGTCACTGGGGCTTTGAAATCCCCATTCATTCTTAGATGGCCCGACCACTAACGAGCACATCCTATCTTCCCACTCGCACATAATTCCATTTAGCATAAATACGTCCATTTACGATTCAATTCTTAGACCGCAATTGGAACATAAGAAATTGCCAGATAATAAAAATATTTTTTTTTTTTCGAACTTTATTTATAAAAAAATGAACATAACACATGAATCCTGTCTTCTTCAGGACACCAGAGAGTAATCCGTCATGATCTACAATCACAGTTACACAGTGGCGTGGCGTGAATTTCTATATATCGATTGTTATGCCATTTAAACATATGGTTAAAAGTCGATTATTAAGGTTTTCGCTGCGAACACTCTGTTTCTCGATCATTTTCCATAGGTTTGAATAGCGTAACAATCGATACATCACAAAGCACGCCACGCCACTGCAGATACCGATCCAACTCAAAGAAAAATCCGCTTTACTAATCTTTTGCCTCAGTGGCCTAAGGTCCCTTTTCTCGTGAACGATCCCTAATATGGAGGACAATTTTTTCAAAGCAACAAAAATTATTTTCAGTCATTGACTCTTGTGTTTTCATTATTTTTCAGTTTGACCCAGCTGCCGCCCGCATAAGTGATCCGTCAAGTTCTAACCACGATGCTTAGATAGAGTTTGTGCCAATTCCTCGTTGCTGCTTATATCGAGTTACTTCAACCACACTTGATTTACGAAGTTGATGAATTCTGCACCAATTTTTTTCGTAAGTTTATTTTAGAGTTAGCGATATTTTATTCGAATCAGTTGTTTTCAAAAGGGAACCAGTTGATTTTTGCATGAGCCTTGACTTGCATAAAAGGACATGCTAACTAAGACTCATCGAAGAATGGATCTGTTCCCTTTTGAAAACAACTGATTCATTTGTGGAATATTCCTCTTTAAACGGTTCATTGGAAAAACGCACCGCGGACTATATGGAGCGATTCAATTATCCATTTTTTGACGAATTATGTAATGTTGGTCTTGTGAAGGTCAAAACTGTTGTATCGATCCGAATTCTAGATAGTTTGGGCCCAAACAGTGACCTCCGCTGTTCTTTCGTTATTGATAAAATAGAATTGCAAAAGAAGAACGAATAGAAAAAGAAACCGATCATGTAATTCAGCCCCCCAAAAAACTAGCCTCTTGCTGGGGTGATTTTAGTAGTTTAGGAGATCCGTTTTTTTCAGTGACAAATTGTATACACTTTAGCTTCATTTTTGTAATAGGTATTTTTTACGGAAAATAAAAGTAAAAGTGTACTGAAAAAAGGGGGAAAAAACCCGGCAATTTATCCGCCTATGATTAGAGTGATACTTCCTTTCATCTTTCGTTTCTACATTTCAATAACTGACCACGACTGAGACTGAGACCACGTGTCTCCATTCGCGTTGTTGCAGACTCCTGCCTGTGTCACACTATCAAAGCTAGTCATCAAAATATCAAGATCAGGTGTTGTGATTGGCTAATTCGATGTCTTGGACCAATCACAGCACTTGGCCGTGACATTTTGATGGAGTATTTTGATAGTGTGACAAAGGCTTTCCTGTCATACTTCATTTTTTCATTGGAAAACTAGACAGCTTAATGTCTTCGATTTTACTCCTCTATTAGCAGAGTATTCCGTAGAAATTTCAAGGTAAATAGTTGACTTGTTTCTCTCTAGAAAAATAAAATAGGAGCAGAGATGTTGAAGTACAGCAATGGAGATGCGCGATTTCGCACTTCAGCCGCCGATTTATCATTGCAGCTCTGTCTGATCTATTTAACAAGGTGGAGAAATGGTACTGGGTCCACACCATTTCGCGGGAAAATCAAAGCCAAGAAGTTCCAAAAATTATAATCAGAGTCAAAAATAAAGTTTTTTTTAACTCTAATGAGTACCAGTATTAAACTGAAGGGGGGGGGGGGTAGGGTTAAATTTTTTTTATTTTTGACTCTAATTATAATTTTTGGAACTTCTTAGCTTTGATTTCCCCGCGAAATGGTGTGGACCCAGCATTATCTCTCCACCATGTTACATACAGTATTCTGGCCAATTCTTAGTGTTTTCTTTTTCTCGTGTGATCTATTAATTTAGTTTGTTACTTCCACTTGAACTCCAATGAGCCTTTGAGAAATCGCATACACGGAATAGCCCTGGTAGCTGGGCTAACAAACCGTCTGACAACGTATGTTCTACAGAAAATCTAATGACCAGTTCTAGAAGCGTAGTACTGGCTACCAGATTTCCTAGAGGTATACACGAGATTTAAGATTAACACTATGAGAAGTCTATTGCTGGCTACAATATTTCCTCAACCAGCGTGTACAACCAAACTGTCTAGGAGCCACCAGCAGGTTTCTTATCCACGTAGACCGTGTTACAAGTTTACAGAGATTTCATAATACAGAGTCACATGTGTAATTCTGCGTTATTGTTGATGTTCTTTAGGTGAGGACGATCTACATTTAGGGCTCTCTGGAAGCGATTAGAGTGTTGTTTGTCCACATCCAGCAATATCGTGGCTTAAAGGCGCTTTTGATGGTCATTAGTGCAATCTGGACGGGACGGAATCTATGGATCCAACAAATGTCCTTGCTGACAACTCCCACCCCCCCCCCCCCCCCGTTCTCGAATCATATAACAATGGCAAAGTATACTCATTCCCTTGAATCCATTGACAACTACTACATTAAAAGTGAAAACTTTGTTGTCCGGCACCGTAAAGTTCACACTCGGAAGATTTTGTGTCTAAATATTTAAATTCATACGTAAATTTTTGCAGTACGTAATTAATATGCGTAATATAATATACGTACTTTTCAAATCAAATTTGACGTTTCTCCTTTTCAAATCCGAAATCGAATTTCAACGATACTCAGACTGTTTGACTGTACCAAAGTTTAGAATTTTAAACCGTCTTTGTATTCAAAAGACTTTACCGTAACTGATTCTTTTCTTTTTTGAGTTTAAGCCTTGCTCAAACTCAACCCTGTATTATTGTCTGTGATATTATTATTCTACATATAAAATATTTCATTGGTAAATTTCTAAAATTTTAATTTTTTATCTCTTAATTTATTTCTGTCATGCATGCGTATGCTGCCTAACCAGGAGAATAATATGTTGATAATTCTTTTTATCTGACAAAATATTTTATCAGTTTCTCTCGTCAAGACGAAATACAATAAAATTGTCATCATTTAAATTATTCGCTTATTATTTTATATTCACTTCAACTTGATTCTATTAAATAAGTGGCCACAAAACGCTTCTCTTCGAGTGATTATCTAAGCATTAAAGTAAACCTCGTCAAAGATCCCAAAAATTGGTAACTTTCAACTTTCTTAGCTAGTTACGTTCACTTCTTATTTTAAACTCTCAGAATACCTACTGGTTTTTCTGTCGTGTTTGTAACATATGGGACCAATTCACTGAGTACCAAGTATCTGAAACAGGAATTAACCACCTAAGGAACGAGAATATTGTTATCATTACTGTAAGCTCTCTAAGGCCCTAAATTTTCCTTTTTTATCACAATTTGTTCTAACATTCTACTGGGCTGATTTCCATAATTTTTGCCGTTATCGATAGGTCCCTAGATGATCTCGATGTATGACTTAGAATTTTTTATATTACATAATAGAAGTTTGAATGGAGAGATTGCATGTGTGAGGAATTTGCGATTTGACTGTTGATTCTTACGTAAAAGTTCGCGAGGAACACGATGGCGCCACTGGTTTCCTCTGAAATCAACTCCCAAGCTCAAAAAAGCTCTCAAATGAGGCCAAAATGGAGGGGATATCCCACGCTATCCTGAGAGTCCACCTCTACATCAATACAAACTCTCTATGCAAAAGATATGGAGCAAATATTTTGTCAGGATTGCCACTTTATTTGAGGGCTCTAAAACTGAAAACATGGCATCCCTGCTAATATATTTGCTCCCTATCTTTGCAAGGAGAGTTTGTCTTGAGGTAGGAGTGGACTCTCAGGATAGCGTGGGATGTCTCCTCCATTTTGGCCTCAACTTGAGAGTTTTTTTGAGCTTGAGAGTTGATTTCAGAGAAAACCAGTGGCACCATCGTGCTTCTCGCGAATTTCTACAGACGAATCAACAGTCAAATCGCAAATTCCTCACACACGCAACATCTCCATTCTCCCACGTAAATAATGTGATTGTTTATTTTTTGTCACAGATCATCATGAAGATCTACCGAACCAATTTTCGTGATTTTTGAGTCTATCAGGGACAGTAGTCCCCAGATGAGCCTGTTATATTTAGATTAACTAATAAGGGAGAGGGGCAAAAAGCGGGTCTCATATACTGCCGTGCCAAGGAAAAACGCTGTATGAACCTTAAGGCGTTGCCAAATTTACTTTGACAAAACACGAATTTCCTGGTAAACTTATGAATATTTTCTTCCCAATTTTTCAAATAATTTCGTTCGCTACTTCACCTAAATTCCTGAAAGTCTCAAGGAAAAATATTCATAAATTTCCTCAAAAATAAACATTTTATCAAAGGAAATTTGGCAACTCTCGAATGTTCATGCGGCGTTCTTACTTAGCACGGCAGTATAGAACCCTCTGGGTGCTGGGGAGTGATTGATTCTTGGATTAAAATAACCTGATGCACACATTTTCAGAAATGGACCACCAGACAAGGTACGAATTTCAGCATTCTTTGAAGTTTACTTGAAATAATGAGTACATGGACCGCGTTTAGCTGAGAGAAACCAAACCGCATCAGCTATTAACGACTGGGCAATGTAATTTTTTACGAGAAAAAGATGGTGCGGATTTCTTTGAAAATTTTAGGGAATTTGCTTCGTAAGGTACAGAAAATTTACTGAATTTTGCAAAAAAATCCGCACAATTGTTCCACCTAAATAAGTCCACGTAAACTGGCCAATTAAATTTGGCAATAAGCTGAATTGGCATTTTCTTTAGTTTTATTAATACACATTGAAAACAAATTAATATCCCTTGATGTGGCTTGGTTCCTTTCTGCTTGACGCGGTCCATATGAAGATAGAGCACGGTAGATAGCTGAAACTTTGTAATGCAAAGACTGAAAGTACCCAGATTAGATTTGACTTTATCTTATCTGTGATTGACTCCAATTCTGCACGAACTCATCGAGTCCTCAAAGAATCTCTCCAAAACCGGCGCGATTGTGGCACGTGCGTTTCCTCGACAGAAAACGAAATAATCAATGAAAAATGTTCGCGATCCGTGGAATAGAAATAATAATAAAATGTAAAATTTCAATGTAAAAGTGTCCGAGTAAGCGGTGTTTTCACTACTGCAAGGATTTAAAAAAAAATTGAGTGTATCCGGTGGACTCTAACTCATCGAACGTACAAAAACCTGGCTAGTCACTTCATTTTTGCGTTACAGAGTCTCAAAAATTGACATCCCTATCTCAGAGCTGCGAGAAATGGTAAAATAGTGAACTAATGTTACGTGAATTGTACATTAAATGGACTAATGAAACCCTTTTACGACACAGAATCAAAATATCTTTGCATTATTAAGCCTTCGAGAATGACTGAACTTCGAAGATTTTGGGATTTTCAAGGAAATAAGACGCTTTAACTCAGCATTTTTTAGTTATATTAATAGACATTGAAAAAAAATTAATATCCCTTGAATGCAATTAGAGTAACCTACAAATACATTTTAAAACGCAAGATAATGACAAACATAACTGGTTCATCACTCTCCAGGTGGTCTGACAATCCTCGGAAGGAACATGAATATCTCTCTGCAGAAATTATGTCACGTGAGTAAAATTCGTCCGATCTGATACAGATCGAATCGCCAAGTCTTGTGAGTAAACACCGACTATTTCGCACACTGTCTCCCCGCACAAATAATTGATATCAAATAAAGTGGTTTGACCATGGATCGAAAAGAAATAGAAACTCAGAACAAATGGAATGTAAAGAATGTGCGCTCTAAATAAAGGAGGCAAATACGACAAATTAACAATTTCATTCAAGCCCAAGTAGCATATGGTCCATTTTTTGACTAGCATTAATTTAGATTTTTTCTATTTTCTAGACAGAAAAATAAAATAGGAAGAAAATGGATGTATAAAATAGAAGTAAGAAAATTGTTAAAAAACTTCTATTCTCTGTCTAAGTTCCGAACACTAAATACAAGGAAAACAGACAATTATGTTGTCTGTATTCTGTGTTTTTTCTATCTGTTTTCTGAATTTTAAATTTCTAAGAAATAGATAGAGAAAATATCCAATTTTTCTCCACATTCCATCAGGTTTTTGGATATTTTTTCTTAAGGAAATAGCCCTATCAATTTTCTAGACGGAAAATAGATTCATTTTACAGACAAGAAATAGACCTATTTCTTTTCGTAAATAGTGACACTCACTGGAAATTTTCTGCCTACTTTCCATAATGCTACCTGCTTTCCGTTATTTTCAAAATTATTCACATTAATTTTTTTCCCATAAAATATTTTCATTTTGCTACTCGGGAGACTGAAAAATCACAGTTAGTTCATAAAAAATGGCGGCCGATCCACAGAGAAATAAGTCCTCCACTGCCGCCGCCGAATGGGAAGAGTTCAAGGCCAAACTCCGCTCGATGACACCCGAAGAACGCCTGGAGAAAATCCTCCACCTCTGTTTCTCCGGGAACCTGGAGGCGGCGAAGATATTCCTCCACATCGGTCTCCACGAATCCATGCAAGGGGCAAGGAAACAGATATACAACGCCAGGCTGGAGGTAATCAAGTTCATACTGAGCCCCGCCTTCAGGGTCTTACTCTCTCCACGCAGCAGCTTCGTCTACGACTTGAAGATCACCGCTGATCCGAAGCAAAGTTCCCCATTCCCTGGAATGTTGAGCGTGGGTGAATTCCGTCCACGCGGTCGGTTAGCTAACCCGTTGATACTCGCTCAAGGGTTTTTCCTGAAGGGTAAAGAGGCGTACGGGGTCGGCGGCGAAAACTTTTTGTCGATCGGTGCCTTCTCGATCCCGGGCCAATTCGTGATGATCCAGATACCCGTCAACGAGAAGGAAGACATCGAGCTTCGGTTCCTCGACCGCAAGGACAAACCCCGGGGCAAACCCGTAGCGGTGGGAGATCTGGGGGCGTTGATGCTGGTCAACGCTGATGAGCAGGATAAAAGGACGATCGAGTTCTTGCTGAAGCACGTCGACGACGCCCACGTTCAAGTTGCCGAGCCGCTGCTGTACGTTGCCGCCAAGATGGGAGAGGTGAAGATCGTCAAGTCTCTTCTGGTAAGATAAATGTTACTTTTAAAGGCCCGGCTGTACTATACATGTATGTACACGATTATATTTTTCGTTCGATTCATGTCGATCGAATTCAGACTACCTATCATACTATTTTTTTTAACTTATGAGCAATTCGCCTTCTGCTGCGTCTGCAGCAATTCGACTGTGAAAGTCGGCAATCACATAACTCGTTTGCGGTGTCTGAAAATCTCCGCCTCTACGTCATTTTTTTAAAGGAGAACAAATTGACATTATTTCTTGAAGTTTTTGCAGAATTTTCTTCGCATTGAGAAGAAAAATCATGACAGTTTTAAAGAATTGCCGTTGAGTAGTTTTCCATTTAAAAAATAAAGTATGACAGGAAGTCTGCGACGTCGCAAACCGAGTTATGTGATTGCCGACTTGCACCGTCGAATTGTTGTTATGAATACGTTGTGCGTGCTGATTTCAGCTCATTACTTAGTTGACTCTCCGAGGGCGTTTTATGTGCGAAAGCAATTCGCCTTCACTTGCTTCTACAGCAATTGTTGTTACGAATATGTTGTGCGTGCTGATTTCAGTTCATTACATACTTGACTCTCTGAAGGCGTTTAATGTGGGCAAGTAGAGCAATCTGACGGAGAACGAACGAAGTGGGGATTGAGCGATTCATTCAATCTCACTTCTGATGTTCTCCAACAGGGTGCTCTACTTTCGCACATTGAACGCCTTCAGACAGTCAAGTATGTAATGAGCTGAGATCAACGCGCACAACATATTCGCAACAACGATTGCTGCGGACGCAGTTGAAGGCGACCGCCGACAGCCGCAATAGCCGGGCTTTACACTTTATCGCCTGGCTGTTGCTTTTTCGCTATCGATTATAAAAGGCTATAAGAGATTGTGTAGAAATTCGTGTACTTTGGAAATCATTAAGTTTGATGCGGAACCACCTTAATATTTACAAAACACACATTAAATTTTCCTTTAATACATATTTTTTTCATCAATTAAAACGAGAATAATCAAAACAGGATGTGCAAACATTTCAAAATCATGAGTTGAATAACGCTGACTCCGCCAGATTAAATAGTAGAGCCTAACACAAAGCGGAGCGGCGACGCACTGGCGCCTACAAACCTAACGGGGATACTTTACGCATTGCGCAACGCGTGAAGTATCCCTGTTAGGTTTGTAGGCGCCAATGCGCGTTCCGCGCTGGCTGCCGCGGCGCTTGAAGCACTTATTTCACACCAGAGGTATTGCACAGTATTTTACGAAACTGAAGGCGCTCTAATATATTGGGAATGACAGGCATCCATCAAAAGTACGGAGCTTTCCTCGCAAAATAAATCAAGATACTACGGCCCAAAAAGAGAGCAGTAGTCCAAAAACTCACTAAGTCCTAGCATCCGTAATTAGTGACGTTTAGCATACACTTTATCGCCTGGCTGCGAGTTGCTTAGTCGCCATCGGCTTTAAAAGGCCATAAGAAATTGTATAGCCGGCTACAGAAGCTATTGGAAATCTTACAGCCGGCCGGAGGTCTATGGTATTTTGGAACACAGATTCTACTGCCAATCTTTACCAGGGCAATTACAAGGGAGCAACAGTTATTACTCTTTTTTCGGCTGTGGACCTACTGACATGGTGGATGATGAGCTTCGGGCGACGTTATGAGCCAAACAAGTCTCCCAAACTCCGACTTATTATGGCTCGATCGTTTACGAAATGCAACTGCCAACACGTTGTTAAACATCAACCATATAGGTAAGTCAACAGTTAATTGTTGAGGTCCCGAAAGTAAAAGCTAGTAGTAGTAAAAGTAGCCGAGGTACGATTTGATGGTATCTTGTCTCTGGTCTAGACGAGCGTCTAGCAAGCAGGTGTTGTACACAGCCGTGATAGCGAAGAGAGCCGTAAGTGCAAAAATGAAGTTCTGAGAAAACGGGCTCAGAAGCTTCTGACAAGAACATTTTATTTAAAGAAGCCTCCGTTCTTTGTGAAATTGCCACTAATCGTCCGGAAGACTCCTAGAAATCGTATGGATGATTAAAAATCGACTGATTTTATTTCCATTACATAAAAAGGGTGTTTTTCATTTTCATGTCAGGTTATTGTTAGGCAAGACAGCCGTAAGTGCTATCTTCTACATGCTTTCGCTGTTGCGTTTTGGACGCACAACAAACACATTTTCAGGTTAGAAATTGGCAGAAGAGGGCGGCACTTTACTGGAAAGCACTGTTTTCATTGGCTCTCATGCACCTACGGCTGTCTTGAAAAAAACTATGTCATTTTTTTGTGCAATTACGGATTTTTCATACGTTTCGTTTTCATTAAAGTAGGGTGAATTTTGCTGTTTTAGTTGTCTCCGTAATTTCATCTAAAAGAGTTGAGACGAATTTTGAAGAAAACTTGATTTCGAAAATTTTGCACTTACGGCTCTCTTCGCTATCACGGCAGCCTTGTAAGGGCAGCCTTGACAGAAGACACAGGGATTATGGAACGATCCCATTGGTTGAAATGGGTTGTTCTCATAGACTAAGTAGAACATGATGGACTTACTACACGGAGAAAAAAACTTCGTGCGTGGGACCCGAAGTTTAGGTCATATGGATCTCTGAAGTTTCCGGATTGAGCATCTGAACACTTAAGGTCTAGCTACCGAAGTTCAGGTCAGACATCTGAAACTTCAGTTCTTACATCTGGAGTACTTCAGCTCTTACGTCTGAAGTACTTCAGATGTGAGATCCGAAGTTTTTCGGATGTGAAACCCGAAGTACTTCAGATGTAAGAACTGAAGTTTCAGATGTCTGATCTGAACTTCGGCAGCTAGACCTTAAGTGTTCAGATGGTCAATCCGAAAACTTCTGAGATTCATATGACCTAAACTTCGGGTCCCACGCACGAAGTTTTTTTCTCCGTGTATAGGGTCTCTCGTGGGTTGCCGTTAGTTGGTCTATACTACTTACCTCCTATGTTCATTGCGACCACCCGCTTCCACCTATAGGATACTTTCATATCCCTTTTGTCTTCTTCGCCGGTAGCTTCTTCTCTCGATTTCAACAATCAACTTGCTGACAGCATTACTCTCAATCCAACAGGAAAACGGCGTCACGGCTGACGTCCGCGATGGCGAGGATCATTTGGCGCCTCTGCACCTGGCGACGCACATAAAGGCCGAGATGCTGCTCGACATACTGATCCACCACGGAGCAGACGTGAACTGCAAGGACAAATACAACAGGACGCCACTCCACTACGCTGCCACGATCGGGTGGACGAGAGGAGTGGAAATCCTGCTGGAGAATGGAGCTACGGTGAACGTGGCGGACACTTTCGAAGAAACGACACCTTTGGACACCGCGTTGGACGGCGTGTATTTCGGGGTCGCGGACCTCTTGATTCGACACGGCGCCAAAGTAAAAAAAGAAAGGTTTAAGAAGTATTTAAGGTTCGCTGCGGAGAAAGGAGACACGCAGCTTGTGAAACTGCTCCTAAGCACCGACTCGATCGACACGACAGGAAAAGCAGAGCGCAAGACAAAGAAGAGAGAGGGAGCGAAAAGAAGTCAGGGCGATCTTAAGGAGTCAAACCAGGGCAAGTGCTCCGATCTGGGAGACAGCAAGGATGGAGTACCTAAAGTCGGTGTTTTGGGGATCAAAAGTGAGGCTTGTTCCGACAGCAGTCAAAATGATACTGGGGAGCCACATCAAAACGACTGCGCTAGTTTGGATGCGAACTGTCTGGATAACTGCAAAATGAGTGGGGCCGATAATGAACCCAGTCCGCGAAGCGCAGGTTCTGGTAGCATTGAAAGTGCGCAAGACGAGGAGAGTGAATTCTTCGGTGGGGATGAAGGAGGCTCCCTGAACCATCAACGCGTCGAATACGATGAAGATGAACTTTTCGGGAGGGATGAAGGAGGCTCAGGAGGCTCCCTTAACCATCAACGCGTCGAATACGATGAAGATGAACTATTTGGGAGGGATGAAGGAGGCTCCCTGCACCAACGCGTGGAATACGATGAAGATGAACTTTTCGGTAGGGATGAAGAAGGCTCCTTGGACCATCAACGCGTCGAATACGATGAAGATGAACTTTTTGGTAGGGATGAAGGCGGCTCCTCAAACTCTCAAAGCGCGCAAGATGAAGAGAATCGACACCTCCGCGGGGATGACGAAGGCTCCTCGAACTTCCAAAACGTTCGATACGAAGAAGCCAGCGAGAAGTTTGATCCTGACGACCTAGTCTTTGATCAAGACCTAGGTTTTGATATCGACGACATCTTCGACCCTGATAACAGGTACATTTCCGACTCGGAGAGTCCAAAAGTCAAAGATGAAGTCCGCGACGATGGAGGAATATCGGAGGCGCTGCTGCTCGCGTCCAGAGGGGGCCACACGGACACCGTCCGACTCCTCTTGGAACACGGCGCGAACGCCAACCACATCGAGCCTCCGTGGAGCACGACGGCGCTCCACAACGCGGTCGCCGGGGGCCACAAAGAGGTCATCGAGCTCCTCCTGAACCGCGGCGCAGATCCCGAGATCCTCGAACTAAAATTCTTCTCGGCCCTCACGATAGCCGCCCTCCGCGAACGATTCACAACGGATCGACCAGAGTTGACTCCCGGCGACCATGTCCAGATCATCGACCTTCTTCTCTCACACGGCGCCGATATCAATAGCCTCGGCGGCGCTTCGGACCGAGGCCCCCGACCATCCAGCGACGTTTTGGGCGACACCTTCTACTGCGCGTACTCACATTTGGCGCTGATGATCGCCTTGGAACTGGGGTTCCTCGTCGACCCCGCTTCCATCCGCCGCCTACGATACACGGTCCGATATCGTGAGGAGCACCGCCAGGTGAGAGACCACGAGTACGGCCCGAAGAACATCCTGGGGCGATATCTAGTCAAGTTGCAATCGGCCGGACTCCTGCCTTTCCCGCTTCTGAACGACGGCTCGAAGGAGGCGGAACATTTGAAGGAGCTCATCGAGGGTGTAGAGGCAGTCTTCCCTGATTTTCGGGCGGAGTGCGAGACGACGGTCGCGAAGATGAAGCGTCTCGTTCCGGGCGGTGGTTTTACGTACCTGGACTTGTTGTCCAAGTCCCCAGATCAGCTGGCTACGCTGTCCCGCAACGAGGAACTGGTCGATTCTGCGATGGGCACCATTGTGAAAGAGTTCCCGCTGTATTGGCTTCTTCTGGAGGGTCGTCTGAACAGAGGAGCGGCCCGGCGGCGCTGGGTGGATGCTGCGGGCCAAATCTGTCACCGGATGTTCAATTGGGTCCTACGGATGCCCTATGACACTAAGCAGCCTGAGAAGAAGGAGAAGGTACCCTATGAGGTGGTGGAACGGATAGTGAGGTGCCTAACCGATCGAGACTTGAGGTATTTTGTGATTGGGCATGAGAATGACCCTTCGTGGCAACGATTGGCGGTTCTTATTGATGCGGATTTGGCGAAGGATGGCTTATCGCACGATTAGGCTATTCTATCGACAATGTGTGCCTTTGAAAACCTCTCACACTGAAAAATAATCAACTTTTCAGCTAAACTCCTCGCTGGTTTTGGCGCCAGTTATAGAGGTATAATATTTCTGCTCTTTAATTATTTCGACGTAACTGACTAAGATTCTTGCGAGAAAGTAGAGAATATCTGCTGACAGTGAAGGGAAAATTATCCAAACTTTTATGAAATGCAAAAAGTAGGATTTTATGAAAAGTTATTGCGGTTTTTACATAATTTCTTTTCTGGATGCATTTTCGGAGAAAATGTGAAAATATATAAAGAAATCATCTTTAATTACTGTAAATTTTCTGTTATTAAGAGAGAGAAGCAACGTAGTTGTTTTGCATGAAATCCATACAAATTGACCAGAAAGAAGATAACAGCTTGTCTTAATTCTCGTGATTCAATTTACATCATGTGGTATCATAAAATAAAATATACCATTTTATGCATCATACATTTTTGTCTGTTTGCCTTTCCATCGTCTGCCATGCCCGTCGCAGAAAAAGAAGTACATGATAGAAAAATAAAACATGAATTATAAATTCGACTGATCTGAGCAAAATTGTTGGCAAGAACTATATACTGAACTCAACAGGACCCCCTAATTCGTCGCCCTCGGACGATATGGACGTATTTCTGTCAAACGAAACTATGTGCATTAAGACATGAGCCCTGAGATCCATAATAATACATGCATAACAGGGCTTACGTCATAATGCACATAGCTCAATTTGACAGAAATACGTCCATATAAAGGACGTATCTCGATTTCCACGTGAATCCTGTTGTTCGAAAAATTTCCATGCTTTCCAGGGTTCATGCAGGGTGTCTACTATGACAGGCTGGCCAAAAATCAGTACTTTTACAGTACTTTTTCCAGTCCATTCCCAAGAAATTCAGTACCTCCTCATAAGAGAAATTCAGTAATTTTTCAGTGCCTCCAACTGACGAAATTCGAAAATTTTCAAAAATTTGAATTTCTCACTCGAGTTGCGACGAAAGTGACAAAAATTCCAGGCCTTCTCGCAAAATTCCGCACTTTTTCAGTACGTCGAGACCGCTTTTAAAAAAACAGTACTATATGCGGACTTTCCGGAAATTCCGGACCCTGCTCATGTGAAAAAATAGATACGCCCGACCAAAGACATTGAATAGAGCGCCCGACACGTCAGAGAAACGACAAGTCGTGAAAAATATGAGAAAGAAAAACATCCCTGACTAGGCTGTTATATTAGGAAATAATAATCCTCTTTAATAGTCTAACGAAGGCTTGATAACCAGACGCCTCTATCAGTAGAATTTGAACTGGAAGCAAATTCCTAGAGATAAATATATTTTTTTCCAAAAAAAAATGTGACTCTTTAAACACGTACAAACGCAAGTTTTACGTGCTTTGTACGCTGAAGCTCTAAAAATTCAGTAGTAACATATAGAAAAGCCTTAGCATCTCCTAGAAAAGGTCCGATCATGTCAAAATATAGGTGTAGCATAGTTATATTTTTGCGATCCATCTTCCTCCGTTTACTCTTGGTGTTGAAACCCGAGACAAAAAGTGATTTCATGAACATCCCAAGGAACATTCAAAAAGAGAGTACCTCTGACTTATCTCAATGGAGAATTTGCAGGTTTCTAAACTTTGATGAATTTCGTATTTTAATGTGAAAGACCTTGGATGAACCCCTACTTCTTCTTTGTGTATACATTTCAATAATCAGCCAGCAGAAACGATGCCATCACTAATTATCAGTTCAATATTCCGAAGACGAAAGCATCGATATTGCATTTGCGGGACTGCTTAGGGTACGAAGTTTTTCGCACGGTTAAGAAGAATAAAAAAAGAAATAAACTACCGCACGTCGATTAAAGAGTGCAGTGGCCCAAAACCATAAATTAGTAGGCACTTTTGAATCGACCATACGTTTGCTAAACGAATATATTACACGTAATCATTTTAACTTCAATTTAAAAATGCTACTCACTTGGCAGCTGGAATAAGGGATTGAAGAGGTTTTATTCTTACCTGCGAACAAACAATAAACACATATTTATCAATTAAAAAAAGATTCAACTCATGCTAGACGAAAAAGAAAATTCAAAGATTTTCAAAAAGTTAAAAAAGTCCTGAGTGGTTGATGGTTTCATTCATGCATTTTTCTGAAAGAAAGAAAGTCAGTGGCAAAAATATTGAAAGTGGCAAATCATTTTTATCCTTCGGAAAGATCCATTTTCAAAGTTATACTGCTGAATTTTTCTCGCGGTCTGCACAAGTTGTCATTTTTACGATGCTATTTTAAGGACTTCATTGACCCCTGGATGTCCATGATTTTTTCGCTTCGCTCTTCGTTGCCGATGTGCACTGAAAAAAAAGTGAAGTTGATTCAACATTCTGGTTGTAAAGGAAGTGTGCGAGAACTTACAAAATGCTAAATTAACTGCTAAAGCAGTTACTTTAGCAATGTCAAGATGAAAAATTAACTGCTGTGGCAGGTAATTTAGTATTTTGTGAGTTCTCGCACACTTTCTTTAAATCCAAAATGTTAAATCAACTTCACTTTTTTTTTGGTGTGGTGTAGTTTAAATTCAGGGGACAATTTTAAAAAATGAGGCCCGATTAAGTTCTCCCTCTCTTCGGCTGCGTTGCTCACGTAGCTCTCGAAACATCGCTACAAATAAGACAAACGGAACCAACACAAAATGGAAACAGAAGAACACGCGTTGATGACGGCGCAGAGATACAACTATTCGTACTTGACAGATGTCAAGGTTGCATAGAAGCGAAATTGAAGGCGCCATGGCGTGAAGCGTAAACTCACAATGCTTCATTCTATGCTGACGGTGAGTTGTCGCTCAGATTCGAGAGAAAATTTAAAACTTGAGATCCGAATACGTCCCTCATGCTGTGTTGCTCACATAGCCCTAGAAGCGCACCACTACGGAAAAGACAAACGAAAGTAAACACAACATTGAATGGAGCGAAGGAACGGACGAAAGTTGTAACGGCGCAGAGATACAACTATTCGTACTTGACGGATGTCAATGTTGCATAGAAGCAAAATTGAAGGCGCCATGGCATGAAGCGTAGTCTCACGATGCTTCATTCTATGCTGCCAATGAGGTATCGCTCAGAGCCGGCACAGAATTTGAGAGACGAAGCCCGAGTGCGTCTCACCTAACTTTGGCTGTGTTGAAATGCGATTTTTTTTTTCAATTTATGTCAGATTCCTTTTTTAGGAAGCCATATCTGAAGCTCGTATGTATCCGTACTAAATGCATACTTTCCAGCTGTCTTCAATTTTCCGCACAGGTTCCTCAACGTACTCATGCTTCAAAAGCCGTACAGTGGATCGAGTCAATTAGAGAGGTCGGACATGAAACTATTGACTAAAACTGCAAATTTTGATGTTTATTTCGTCTCACTTTGGACTTAAAGAGGTGCTTCTCCTAGAAAATTTCACGAAAAAACCAATGGAACCACTTTTAGAACCTCAAAGATTCGTATGAACGGAGTTATAGGCGTTTAAAGTTTCCAAATTTTTTCCGACCTCTCCCATCGACGCGGTCCAGTGTGAGCCGCACGGAAAAAACAAGACTAGTGTTGAGCACTACTGGCCGTTTAGTGGGGAGTAGTTGAGGGCTGGCGTCTAAGCGCTGTACAGCTCAACACCGGAAGGCAGTCCAGGTGGGCACTGAACATGAGTAGTGCTAATCAGATGCCGCGAGACGTAGTTGCGCTTAACAGGTGTAAATTCACCCACGGGACGTCGGAGTCACCATAGCCTGGTGGTAACGCGCTGGTCTTCCACCGGTGCAACCAGAGTTCGATCCCAGGCGGAGGCGTTTCATATTTTACGCTCAATCCAAAGTCACTTTGGGGCTTGACACTACTTCTACCTTAGTGACCCAGCCTCGAGCTGTTTAGTGCCCAGCACTCCTCTGACTTGGTGGCTCCATTTGACCTAACCCTCGTTAGTGTCCAGCACTAACATGTAGGTCCCAACCCTAAGCTCGTTTTTTCCGTGCGTGCTAAGTAAAAATGCCGTTTAAGCATTCGAATCGCCTTTCTTCCTTGAAAATATTTCTTTTTGAGGAAAGTTACGAATATTATTCCTTGAAATTTTCAGACTTTTTAGATCAAATTAAAAACGAAACTTTGCGTTGAATCTTCGGAAAAATATTCAAAATATTCCTGAAAATCCGGTATTTGTCGGAGGAAATTTGGCAACGCCTGATGGCTCATGCGGCGTTCTTACTTAGCAAATTTCTTCCTTGGAAATATTTGTTTTTGAAGAAAGTTACAAGTATTATTCCTGGAAATTTTCGGACTTTTTAGATCAAATTCCAAACGAAACCTTGCGTTGAATCTTCGGAAAAATATTCAAAAATTTTCCTGAAAATCCGGGATATGTCGGAGGAAATTTGGCAACGCCTGACGGCTCATACGGCGTTCTTACTTAGGACGGCAGTAAACGGCTCCGGCAAAACCGAATGCATTACGCACGCAACGGAAACATATTGAAACGCGGCGAACCGCCGCCGAAGTGACTTATTGGCCCGCGGCAAGGGCTGAAGGGGGAGGGGGTTTGTAATCGGGTCTTCGAAATCCTCGCAGCGTATGACTTCATTCTACCCGTGCGCTTGAGCCCCCCCCCCCCCCGGCTTTTCAGAACCCCCCACCCCCTCCCCCTGGAAGTGCCCCGGGTCCTTTCAGCGCGGCCCTGGATCCGAATTCGCATTCAGTCCGCGCCATTTGATGCCATATTAGAGAATTTTAGCTGCGGTGCCGAATCTGAGGGCGAAATCGCAGGATGTACCTAGAGCCCCTTTATACCGGGAGTTAAGACGATGTGAATCCATTTCTGATTGGTTCCCGTATTTTAGGCCTCCACAGTGTCACAAACAGGAATAAAGATTACATTTTCATCGATGGAGAATTTGCATGCAAATTTTTTATTGCTTCATCTAAAAGTGCTTAAAGAGCTGATCTCACAGAATTTTTTATAATTTTTTTCTGATACGAGAAATTGAATAAAATCGATTTAAAAGTGAGAAAATGTGCCGCTTAATGACGTAATCTGGCGGTATTTCCCATTTAAACACATGTATGTTAGCAGATTCGATCATTTTGTCTAATCTCCTCCAATAATTGTTCAATTCATGAACCAAGGGTATCCTCGTGTTCAGTTCACTCAGCACTGGAAAAAAAACACATTGGATCTAGAGTTCAGGCTCTTGAAAACATTGACAAGAAAAAATACTATTGAATCAATCGGATTTTTGCTTGAATCAAAACGAAATCCGTTTAATTTAAGAGGCTTGGTTCTTGATTTAAGCTAGATCCTGATTGAATCAAGAGTACTTTTTCTAGCCGATGTTTTTAAGAGTCTGGACTCTAGATCCAATGTGTTTTTTTTCCAGTGAGTATTTTTATGCTTAAACTTAAAATTCATCTTTCAGACACCTGCAAATTCTCTGATAATAAACTGGGATGGACCGGGGAATTGGGGGCACGGCAAGGAGCAAACGGAATGAGAGAAGGAACGGAGACAGGAATTTGAGAATGAGCCGACCAAAGATTACGAAAAACTATCAATTGGTGTTATCTTTATTCCCGTTTGTGACTCCATGAGGGGAAGTTTCTTATAACTCTCAGTATAAAGGGACTCTAGATGTACCGAGGTAAAAGACCGTGTCAGTAGCCAACTTTTGCTGGTATAAAGAAGAGTACTTCAGAAGGTAGATCTTCAACTTTAGCGCAATGCATTCTAGAGCAGTGGCGAAGCGTTAATGATCGATTATCGATATTTCCCAATTTGAAGCTGCAGTAAAGAATCCATTATCCAAGTATTCGTTGCGAACACCCTGGCTATTGGTCGGATCCTTTTTCAAAGGTTCGAATCGAGATTTCAGACTGTAGATAGATTTTTGAGGAATAATCGTGCTGAAACTCAGCTTACACATGAAACGATGTTGAATGTACTGTTTCCGATTGCCCATCGATATCGATGCATTGAGATCGGTTGTAAAATGGGAATAGAATTTTTGACTTTGATTCCAGATTTTAGGAGATGTCACGTTACAGAGGCTATTTTGAGTTTCGTGTGCGATTGTGTAAGTAGCGCATAACAGCCGTGCTAAGGCAAAACGCCGTATGAATATTCGAGAATTGCCAAATTTATCTGAATAAAACATTTAATTTTGAGGAAAACACATATTTACACATATTTCTTCTTGAAATTTTAAGATATTTCAGATCAAATTGCGACGAAAATTATATGAAAAATTAGAAGGAAAATGTTCTCAATGTTCCAAGAAGACTCGGATTTTATTGAAATAAAGCTGGCAACGTCTAAAGGTTCATACGGCGTTTTCCCTTAGCACGGCAGAAATATTGTCTTTGGCGAAATATACTTTCGTGTGCAGGAAGCGCAATTTGCAATTTTCTCGTTCAAATTTTTAAGTTCGGAGTGAATTTCGCACCATCCAGATGCGATAATCCTTCTGTTCTAGTTATTTTCCGCACGGAGCGACTCTAATTTTTGCTATAGCAAAAGTTTGCAGCAGACCTATTTATGAGCGCCCCCGAGTGGCATCAGAAGAAATTGCATGAATGGGACGCTTGCGTGCATCGCGGAATCGTGCAGTGGGGATTGCATTTTTAAGGCCAGAAAAAAGCTCAGTTCAAACGTTAGATTTCCTTTTCTAATTTTCAAATGAACGAATAGTACAAGAGTTATTCTTACTACATTTCACGTTGCCTGATTTGCTTCCTGCAAACATTCTTTTTTTTTTAAAAAAAAAGAAAAATGTTGCGAGGACTTAAAACTTTCCATGAATTTCCCCTGATGTACACAAAATATTTTCACAAAATTTCGAGTCAGAATTTTTGCGCGGTTGATTTGTCTTTAAAAAGTTGAATAAAACGAAGACGCGATAAGTAATGAAGCAATATTCAATACATCTATGCCATTTTGGTTAACGCCGGCCATAAATTAATGGAGATATCCTTCTAAAAAAATTCGGGATGACGCGCCGTCACCAACCACTTCAATATATTTCAAGGTAAGTTTATTCCATTTTCGTTTCATGGGTGAAGCGTGATGAAGGACTGGCAAAGATTTTAAAGAGAGCAAAATAAGAAAAAAGGAGGTTACAATTCATTTATTTAAAGAGCCCTAAGGAAAAAGAATGAAAAATAAGAAAAGAGGGGGAAAAATAATAGACGGAGGGGGATGAAGAGAAGGATAAAATGGAAGGAAAGTAATGGTGATAAAACGAATTTATTTTTATAAAATTCTTCATCGTCGGAGGCCATTTATGCCCAAGAAAAATTAACATGAGAGTTTTTACAAACACAGAGTGTTTTTAAATGGAGGATAGGAAGAAAATAAGACTTAAAAAAGAAGAGACAAAAAAGAAGAAGAAGTTAAAATATGATGGAAAAGAGAGGAGGAAGAAAAAAGAAGAGAGGAAGAAAGAAATAAGAAGAGAAGAGAGGAAATAAAAAGAAAGAATCATAACGGAAATTTCTACCACTTTTGCGAAGTTGAATGAAAATAAAGCCGGCAGCATGGGAGCTGGGACAAGCAATGGAATATTGATGATTAGCAAGCCGGGAGCGACGGCACATGTGTACTGCAGGTCACGGACACGAGTCTTGCAGGCGCGAAATAGGCACACTGCACAGCGCACCGGGCACACCTGTCGCGCATGGCTCAGGCGAAATGGGAATACGGATCAAAGTCCCTCCCCTCCCCTCCTTCAATAACGGAGAATCACCCGGCCCCGGGATCGGAGAAAGGGGAATAAGCGCTTACATATGAATAAATGCTTTTCATAATGCTTCGGGACGGAGGAGTTAGATTTTGGGCTGACGTCCGCGCCAGTGCCACTGAAACTTCTCGCTCACGCACCGGCGATAAAAATTGCATATTATTTTGGAATACGCGGCGATAGAGAATTTGCAGCTGCCTAAAATTTGATTAATTTTGTGTAAATGGAAACTACTGAGTGAACTGATTTTCACGTAGCTCAGGAGTGTCCCATTAGAACCCCCTCAATTGAGGGTATTTCAACCTGTTCACCACCTCCAATATGTGCTCTCCGCGGAGGTCAGCACCCCGCAAAATTTTTAGGCTGCAAAGTCAGAGCCGAAATTCAAAAAAGAAAATTCCCTCCTCCAAAAAAAGAGGAATTAATTCAAAATGCAGGGAAACAAGACAAAAGCAAAAAGTCTTATTCTGATATACTCCGCGGTCAAGACCAAGCGCAATCAACTCAATCAAATAAAACCTCTAATAACTCGCAATCAATTATGAATGAAATGATGAATGAAATCATTAAGAATTATCAACTCCAGTTTGAGATGTCTGATAAGAGATTGGATAGACTTGAAAAACTATTTGAGTCACAAACTAAAAATTTATTGGAAGCTATGTTAGCCGTAAGCGACTACCTACAAAAAATCTATAATTTACCAAGAGTTTAAATTATACGCCTCCTAATGCCCCTCGTTTTAACTTGGACATACAAGGAGACAAAATTTGTTTCAGACGGTTAGCCTGACGAAACTCTTTTAAAAAATTGAACCAATATATTCTGAAATAAATTGGCTCTATAACTCTCCACCTGTTACTTTAGGTTGGTTTATTTTATTGTTAAAAATAGTTACTAGCTAATATTTAAGGCTAGAGATAAAAACTGCTTTTTAAAAATTGTATGGATCTAAAAGCGCTCTTGTACAATGATTATGTTGTTTTGTGCAAATAAAAAAAAAAAAAAAAAAAAAAAAAAAAAAAAAAAAAACTGAGTGAACTGAACAGGAGGATACCCTTGGTTCATGAATTGAACAATTATTGGAGAAGATAGGATAAAATTATCTAATCTGCTAAAATGCGTGTGTTTAAATGGGAAATGTCGCTAGATGACGTCACTAAGCGGTGCATTTCCTCACTTTTAAATCTATTTATACGGTTTCCCATGTCAGAAAAAATTACCTATAAAAAATACCATGAAATCAGCTCTTCAAGCACTTTCAAATGAAGCAATAAAAAATTTGCGTGCAAATTCTCCATTTCGACGATGTAAGTCGGCAATCACATAACTCGTTTGCGGTGTCTGAAAATCTCCGCCTCGATGTTATTTTTTTTAAGGAGAACAAAATGACATCATTCTTTGAAGTTTTTGCAGAATTTTTTTCGCACAGACAAGAAAAATCACAGCAGTTTTAAAGAATTGCCGTTGAGTGGTTCTCCGGTTAAAAAATAAGGTATGACAGGAAGTCTGCGACGTCGCAAACCGAGTTATGTGATTGCCGACTTACACCGTCGATTTGCTTGTGTAAAGCAAAAAAGAAGCTCATTACTTCGAAATGGGCCTATTGCAAACTTCAGCTACAGCAAAAAGAGGAGTTATTTCTTACAGAAAATTCCTCAAAAATCACGATGAGCGCATGCGGTTCATTTCCCTTAACTTTTGCCAAAGCAGTGGTGAATGGGACCATTGAAGCAACTATACCAGCACTAAGGTGATGCGAGGAGGTATCCATCAATTTGAAGGCGATTTTAACGATATGGTCAATTAATAGGAAAAAACTTCTTTGAGGAAGGATTATGAAGACACGGCCCGAGTAAATTTCACAAAAATCCAAAGAACCCTGATCGTAAAACCAAGCAATGTATGCCTGTTGCAAAATTTAGCTTCAGCAAAGATCAGAGTTGTACCTTAATGAAAATGTCTCAAAAATCATGATGAGCGCATCGAAAAAGTCTCAAAAACACTCCTAACGTTACAATTTGCCGATGAAATGTGCATTTTCTAAGCTCCTCGCTCCAAAAATAATACTACGGCACACGTAAACATTTCGTAATAGGAATCGTTCCAACCCTTGCGCACTAAGATGCTACATGGCTGACGCTTCCGCGCGCAAATCGTGAGGAAGCACCACACTGGAAGAAAAAGTCGCTCGGATCTAGAGTCCAGACTCTAAATAACATTGACAAGAAAAAATGCTCTTGATTCAATCCGATTTTTCTTTGAGTCGAAGAGCCGAGCGTCTTGATTTAGGCGGATTTCCTTTTGATTCAAGCATAAGGTCTGATTGAATCGAGAGTATTTTTTCTTGTCAGTGTTATTAAGAGTCTGGACTCTAGATACAAGCGACTTTTTTTCCAGTGCATGGTATCGTTTTTATCAACGCGAGGCAGATGTAAATATGAACTCGCCGCCAGTCATGGCACTGGACGCCTCATATGTGCGCTGATGGTAGCGTATAGAACGTCAGCGCGCCTTCAATTTTCTGAACGCAACAAGGACGTCCGTTAAACACGAATATTTGCATCTTAACGCCGTCATCGAAGTCGAGTCTTCCTGTCCACCAACCCCAACGAGATTGCTCTCGTGCTAAGGAAAAACGCCGTATAAACATTCAAATGTTGCCAAATTTTGTCTTAGAAAATATTTAATTACCTACAGAACAGTCATAAATATTTATACTTGAAATTTTCAGAAAATTTAGATCAATTTACGAACAAAATTCTCTAAAAAACGCAATAATTTTTTTTACATATTTTCCCGGAAATTCGTGATTTGTAAAGGAAGATTTGGCAAACTCCGGTGGCTCTTACGGCGTTCTTCCTTAGCACGGCTTACTTAGGTTTTTGTTTTGTTTTAATTCATTTTTTTTTTTTTCATTCAGTATAGTACAAAATTATAGTACATACGATAGAATGTTCAGACCAACATACTGGTCTTTTTGCAGTTTATTTTAATATTTAATCTTACTTAAAAATTCTACGAGCACTTTTTGGGTCACGGCATAGTGGAAATGCATTCAATTAAGAACTTGATATTTGATTTGCGTGTACTGGGCTCTTTCTTGGTGGGGCAGCGCAAGCGAGGACACATACAGAACTTAAAAGGATAAACTTTTCATCCGCTATTTTCCACGTAAGCTTGGCGAATGGATTACATATTTTTCTCTGCCTGAAATCATTAAAAGACTTCATACATTCCAAGCAGTTCGACATTCATAGGAATCGAAAAGTTCAGCGCGCGTCGCCGCATCTGAAACTTACATAAGAAATACTTCGTTACCAATCGCGTAGCGTGCTTTGCAATATATCGATTGATCTGTCACTTGAACCTATGGAAAAGGATCGATAATAAGGGTGTTCGCAACGAACACCTTAATAATCGATTCTTTACCACAGCTTCAAATGGAGAAATATCGATGATCGATCAATCACGCCTCACCTAGTTCGTCACCCCCGATGACTTTTGAGAAACTGCAAACGCGCACACAACTTTTTGCGTGAAAAGGGGTTTCTTTGTGTGGTCGGGCGCTTTTCAAATTTCCCGCGTAGAGGCATAGAAATATTGCAAAGTTTAGCCGCGAGTGAAAGAAACTAGGTTGTTAGAGCCCGTCGGTGAAACTCTCTGAGAAGTATGCAGAGTTTGACTGATTTGACCTAAATCAGCACACTTACGACCAGATGTTGCCTAATTATTCCTCTATGATTTACTTGTTTTCAAGGGAAACACAACCGCACTGCTCTGACATGAAATTTTGTTGGTAAATTCTTTACAATTTAGGGTAAATTCATAAAATAATGGGAAGATTCATGCCATTGCTTTGACGGTTTCTTGTTAAAAATAGAGTACAGGAAAAGTAAACACAATGAAAATTGGACGTATTTCTGCCAAACGGAACTATGTGCATTATGGCGGGAGCCCTGTTATGCACAGATCCTTATGGGTCTCAGGGATCATGTCTTAATTCACATTGTTCCGTTTGGCAGGAATACGTCCAATTAGGCAGCGTGAAATTTAGTTAGGCTGATTTTGACAGAGGCGAGGCGTGAATTATCAATATTTCCCCATTTGAAGCTATGGTAAAAAATCGATTATTATGGTGTCCGTTGTGAACACCCTGTTTATAGATCCTTTTCCATAGGTTTAAATGGCAGATAAATCGATATATCGCAAAGCACGCCACGCCACTGGCATTTTGATTCATACCAACTAGTTATACTGAAAAAAGAAGATAGAGGAAAAATAAGATAGAGAAAAAAAAGACAAGAAAGTGAGAAGCAATGTAGGAGGGAGAAGTATGGGAAAAGAAGCATATGATGATACCGAGGCGTAGAGGAATGATGAAAAAGGAGAGAGGGGAAAATCAATCTGCGAGATTTAGAAAATAAGAAAGAACGGAGTAGGAAAAAGAAGGAAGAATGAAGGGGAGAGGAAGGAGATGCAGGAGAGAGGTGAGGAGAGAGAAAGCAGGGGGGCATAAATCCTAGGAAAATGTGCAGGGATGAAAAGCCGAGATGTAAAATTAGAAAATAAATTAGGAAAACATTGGAATCTGAGAAGAAAGAGGGTAAATAAAGGAAAGAAAGAAGTGTATGAAAATGTTATGTGAAGGTAAAAATAGCAGAATTCGTTATGGATATATGGTTCGTATATGGTTATTCGTTCGTTATGGAATTGTCTTGGTAACTTTGACCATTCACACCTCTGGAATTAGAGCGCAGATTTTGTTACGAAATTGGTAAGCACAGAAACGGAAAGAATACAATTTGAAAGAGCCAGAGGATGAAAGAGAAACATGAGAAGAACAGAAATAAAGTAAAATAAACACGTAAAACTAGTTCTGGAGATGTTCAATTCTCGATGACTTGAAGTGGGGCAAAAAGTTCCCGAAGAGCATGCTCGCAATTTCAGAGTTGGAGTCAGCTTTTATTTTTCCATGACGTTGCAGAGATCGAAGCACTTGGGCTCTCATTTTTATGCTCTCTCAGTCGTGAATTTAACGAAATAACTTTCATCCTATCTCAATTTATCATTCTGTCTAAAGATATTATGAGGAACTAAAATTTGTTGATTTCAAGATGGGAGAAAAAAAGAGAAGAAAAGGGATGAATAAACCTCAACGGCGCAAACTCTTCGAAACGGTACGGTTTGGCTAGATAGCCAGAAAATGTAAGAAAAATACACTTCATAAGCGAGTGATAGTCAAAAGGGAAATGTTCGGTTTTTTCACTGCGAGAATGAAGATTTCAAAGCTCACACGATATTTACACGTTTGGGAGGATTGATGCAAAAACGCGTGTCGCGGCTTGTGGCGTTGCAGATTTCCTGGCATACTTTCTTTTCTACATCAATTGGTCATATTTCTATTGGACGTTTTTAGTTCAATCGTAACACGAAGTCCAATTGGGGTCTCAGGGCTCATGTCTAAATGCACATAGTTCCGTTTGATGGAAACACGTCCAATTAAAGCGAATGGACCAATAGACAAGGTACGAATTTAAGCATTCTAATACATGTTTCTAGACCAGAATTTCACGTAAAACACGATTCGCGCAACGAAAATTACCGAAACCAACTCCTAACGAAGATATTAACGTTTGTATTTCACATTGGTTACGAGGAGTTTGAACTGCCCGCTCACAAGAAACTCAAAGCTCTACGTGAGTCAAATCGTGCACTACAACGGTTTCAGCAAACTTCTCAATCGAGCGATGTTCATTTCCCACCATGTGCTGTTCAAACTATAAACAACTTGCAATAGCTGAGCTAAAGCGTCAAGATTAAGGTTGCCAGATTTTTATATCGCAGAGACTGTCATGATAACGTTTAGCGCGCGATGTGAGTCACGTAGAGCATTGGGTTTTCATGAGCGGGTGGTTTGAATTCACGCATCAAGAATCATTAAATATCTTCATAACGAGTTCATTTCGGTAATTTTCGTTGTGCGCATCGTGTTCTACGTAAAATTCTGGTCAAGAAACATGTATTAGAATGCTTAGATTCGTACCTTGTCTATTGGTCCATTGCAGAGGTTTGAGTGGCCAAAGTTACCAAGGCACCTTCAAATTTCAAATTTTGCGAAATTTATTCAAGCCTTCTGAAACTTCAGTTTCCATTTCTGTCACGCTGTGGTGCAGTGGTTGTAGCGCTTGCTCTATGATCGCGAGGTCCCGGCTTCGATTCCCGGCCAGTTGCCCCGAGTTTGATGGTCTGACACAACGGATAGCTTTGCAACGGCTGGCTTGATTAGGGGCGTTAGAGCGCAAGATTTTCCCTCGTGGAATATTTGAAGTGAAAAAAAAAAAAAAAAATCTTCGGGACCACCTGAAACGGGGCATGAAACCTGAGAATAACAGGAGTGACGCGGGTTCAGAACACCTTATACCCAATATTCAGGGTTGCCACAGAATTTAGAAAATGAAATTCCCTGACATTTCCCGGTTTTCCTGACACATTTCGTTGAAATTCCCTGACGGTTGAAAATGTGCCGGATGGTTAGGAAGGCATAATTGAAAATAGTTTTCAGGCAAAATTTGTTGTTCGAAACCTTAAACCCATTGTAGAGAGCAAATGAAAGTTATTTAACAAATTTTTCCTAACATTTTCGTCATTTTCCCTGACACTTCCCGGTTTCCTCCGACTTTTGAAAATTCCCTGACATTTCCCGGTTTTCCCTGACTGTGGCAACCCTGAGTTTTGGTAAATCTGGTGACGGTGCGTTGATGGCACGCGATAAGAGCAGGACCCCACGGGGGGGGGGGGAGGGAGGGAGGAAGGACGGGGGCTGATTAGGTCGAGGCCCTGTAAATGGGTTTCCGTTGAGTTGGGATAAATGGTAAATCGGCGGGAAATTAACGCACAAACAATCTCTGCTCACAACTCACGGCTCTGCCCCCCCCCCCGTCGGGACCCCAAAACGCGCTATCGGATCTCGGATTTCTGCTCGTTATGGAGATTTGTAACCCCCAACCCCCCTCCCCCCACTTCCACCCGAACGCGGGATCGGCCCCGAGGCTGAGGTGCCGGCGGTGACCTATACTTCACTGATTTGCTAAGAAATAACGCCGTATGAGCCTTCAGACGTTGCCAAGTCTCCACTGATAAAAACCGAATTTACTGGGAAAATTGTGAACATTATTTTCCGAAATTTTCAGAAAATTTCTTACGCAATTTCATCTAAAATATCTGAAAATTTCAAAGAAAAATATGCACGAATGTTGTCAAAAATACAAGCTTTATCAAGGGAAATTTGACAACTCTCAAACGTTCATACGGCGTTCTTCCTCAGCACGGCAGTTTAGCGCCGCGTTTCGGGAAGCGGGTTTCTCGATTGTCGATCGGTTGGATCGTGAAATCGCATTGAATGGAGAAATTTCAGGAGCTTCAAAGTAGATCACCTTAATTTCACAATGAAAACACTGAGGACGAACCGTCAACACTGCTGTGCTAGGGAAAAACGTCGTATGAACCAATAGCCGTGCCATATTTCCTTCCGTGAAAACCGCGTTTATTTGAGATATTCTGTAGGAGCGGACCTAGGGGGGGGGGGGGGACGACGCATGCCCCCTCCCCGTCCCCCTCTTCCTTTTTTAAGGGGAAAAAAGGACGCCGATCGCCTAAAGTTGGCAATTATTCGTGACAGAATTTACGCAAGCTGCATAGTATATGCTGCAAAATTTCGATAATTTCTGAAGGAAGCTCCACGAACCCCCCCCCCCCCCCCTCATCTCGACTCCGTTTGAAAGGTCAGGGTCCGCCTTTGAAATTCTGAATATTTTCCTTCTAATTTTTTTTTTTTTTTTCGCGATCGGATGTAAAATCGTCACCTTCCGGCCGAAGTATCACAAGCCCCATGCGGCGTTCCAAAATTTCCGCCGCCATTTCATTTTTTGACAGAGAAATTGTTCAACGAGGCCGTCCAAAAATTTCACTGAATTTTCTATGTGCTTCCGATAAAATTCAGTGAAATTTTCAAACGGATTCAACCAATGATCTCTCTGTAAAAATAAAATGGCGGCGGGAATTTGGCACATGGCGCTTGTGATGCGGCGCGCGCGGAACTTGTGTGTGATAGGCCGGAATGTGACGATATTTGAAAATCCCGAAACGTACATTTGAAATGCAAAAATATGTTTAACTTTCTTAAAAACTAAACATTTTGTCGAGGAAAGTTTGGCAACATTTAATTGGTGGTGTGGCGTTCTTCCTGAGCAGGACAGAACAGTTAGGTCGTCCTCGAATGTAGCATTGGCCGCACTATTGTTTCTACGATGACTACGGCGTGGAATGATCATCAGTGATTTTAGAGCAATATATTTGAAAATAAGAAATTATCAACTGTTCAATTTCCGTAAAACTTTTGTCGGGTTTTGCGCGAAATTAGAGGAATAATCGATAAAATGTACAGTTAGTTTTACCATAAACAGTCATTTTTGGAGTGGACATGAATAACTAACACATAGAAAAAAAATTGATTGCTGATTTAACAATTAAATTGTTACAAATTATGACCAACATGTTTCACGAGTACATTTTACAATCGTAGAAAGCTAACTTAACCACGAGGGTGGTTAAATTAGCATTTTCTAATTGTAAAATCTACATTGAAACATGCCGGACGCTTTTTTCAACAACAAAATTGTTGAATCAGCAATATCAATTTTTTCCGTACAGTAAGACTTGATAGACGTGAAAATTCCAGTGCGTTAGTTGCAATATCCAACCGCAGATTCTGAGGTAAAAATTCTTTTAATATAAATTCCTGCGAAAATTCCGAACTCATTATTTCCCTGGAAAAAAGTGGAAAGCTAAGAGACTCTGCAGTTTTCTAACTCGGAGGTTTCGTTTCTGGGAATAAAGTTGATGTTTACAGTTAATCCTCGGACGACCTCTGAATCCATCTGCCATTCTCTTCTACTTAATTCGTATTAAAATACGGCTTAAAAATTCGTATTAAAAATTTCTATGAAATGCTAATGCTGCAGATCGGCGAGCAAAGCCTGATTCAGAGGAACGAGAGCGCTACACGTTTCCTCGGAAAATTGCATTTCTCCAACGACGTACGCGATGGAAGGTTTAAAAATAAATTCCTTGAGAAGATAATTTAAATTAGTGTGATATACTACAACGATGAAACTGCAAACTCGTGTATCCCGTCTTGACATGCTGCTCATGTTTCTAGAATAATTTCTTTCGCAATTCGAGTGCCAAAATGTCTTCATTTTCAAATTTCCTGACATTCCCTGACATTCCTTGGCTATTTTTGATTTTCCATGACTCCGAAATTTTCTAATTCCCTGACTTTCCCTGACCTTTTGGCGAGATTTATACTTTTTTCAATGCATTGAAGTTTACTCAACTTTAGATACCATTTCTTTGTCTGGAGATAGAATTTTTGGAAAAGGCGTTGAGCATAGCTGCTTAAAAGATAACAGCCCTAAAATTGACCGGAAAGAGTTAACAGTTATAGAAGAGAAGTGATATGTTTTAGTGATGAGTAGATGTAACAGCAAATCTCGGATTATTCCCACAGATGCCCTGACTTTCCCTGATTTTACACGGTCGTCGCAAATTTCCTGACTGTTCCTTACTGGAAAAAAAAAAACACATTGGATCTAGAGTCTAGACTCTTGAAAACATTGACAAGAAAAAATACTCTTGATTCAATCAGATTTTTGCTTAAATCAAAAGGAAATCCGCTCAAATTAAGAGGTTTGGTTCTTGATTTACGCAAAAATCCGATTGAATCAAGAGTATTTTTTCTTGTCAATGTTTTCAAGAGTCTGGACTCTAGATCCAATGTGTTTTTTTTTCCAGTGCTGATTTTCCAGACCGCTGGCAAACCTGTTTACAACATGTTTTAAGCACTCCCCTAACATCCTAATTCTGTGCGAGGAATATTCTGTGAAAATTTATGGCAGTAAAGTTGCTTCTCTTTCCATGGATAAAATAAAGTGGAAAATCTTGAAACCAAACGAGGTACGCGATTTTGCAGTTTCACTTTCGACTGAACATACTGAGTTCAGCGGATTGGATCGGTCAAATCAAGCACGTTATTAACTAATTCAAGAAATTGTTTTGAAATAATTTATCATCAGGCCACGTCAGCTTTTACTGAAGTTCTACCTGGATGGCATTTAGCAAAAAAGAACCGGCGCGATTACAGTGTTTTCAAAATCGTGCAACTTCTTCTTTACTTTTAAAAATACTTAATATATGTACAGTATTAAAATCTACACGATTATTTTCCTTTAATAAAACATTTTTTGGTGGGAAGCAAAAACTATTTCCTACTCTAGGCTATTTTTTAGAAAATTATGAAGAAGTAATATTTCGTATTTAGATTTTGTATTTAAGTAGTGAGATTTTGATTTTTCGCGATTTTAAGTGTGCACGTACCATGGACTCACCCCGAGCAAACCATTTTTGGGTACATTTTTGTCGCAAAAACTGGTCAGAAAAGTGGTCTTGTTATTGACCAGTTTATGACTGTTTCTCGGCTCAAAAAGCCTCGCCTAGAGTCGTGACCGTGCAAAATCCATTCTACGACTCCAACTACGTAGGATCCGACTGAAATCTCGACATTTCTTTCTCAGCCCCAAATCGAGAAAAATCGACAGGGGTTACAGGGACTAAATTTTTAGCGTCAAAATCGACAGTTTGCCGATCGGGCCGAAAAAAAAGTAAGCTCGCTTGGAATTGACCCGCTGAGTGGGATTTTCGAGTCGGAAAAGCTCCTCGAGTCCCTCGCTACGAGCTATCCGCCGAAAACGCTCCGAAGAAAGAGACAAACAAGTTGGTTTTTGCAATCGCTAGCGATAGCAATATTCGTCATGGGAACTTTTGCTTCTGGGATATGAAAATTTTAAGGTACAGTTCGTTTGTAGTATCTTCAGAATTGAAGGGGCTATGTAATTTTGTGTCGACATCTCTTTTTTAACATTTTTAATTTTTTTTTCTTTGCATACAAGAAAGCTGTTATTTACCAATTATTTATTTTCGTTGGATTATGTATGGTTTTTGGAAGTTAACGCATTTAACTTTCAGTTTCGTTTTTTCGGCGTAAAGTATGATATTTTTACTCTACGCATATGCCCGAATACGCATCATAACGACGGTGAAACTACCAAACCACGTATCTCGTTTGCGGTGTTTAAAAATCTCCGCTCACATTTTATTTTTTTGAAGTAGACCAAACCAATATCATTCATTGCAATTTTCACGGAATTTTCTCCGCACAAAGAGGAAAAATCACAGAAATTTTCAAGACTGGATGTTAGGTAGTTTTTCATTTAAAAAATAAAGTATGACAGGAAGTCTGCGACGTCGCAAACCGAGATACGTGGTTTGGTAGTTTCACCGTCGATAAGTGACCTATGTGCTTCCTAAGTTGCCATTTTTTTCGTTCAAATAGATGTAACCGAAATGTTAGATGTGTACTACCTATACTACTTTCATGTCATTGCTTTATTTATTTATTTACTTTTTGCGTAGGTATAAATTGTTATTTTTTGCTGAATTTTGGAGAAAATATAGCTTTAAGAACGTGGAATGTAAATTAATTTTATTGAAAAAAGAAAATACCATCATTAATTTGGGCGAACAGAGAAAATATACATCAATATTTGGGTCAACATCTCCCTGATTATATAAAGGATGAATATATTAGTATTTCTGTATCAAAAAACTTAGCTTTTGTCTTCAGAGATACGATGATTCTAGTCCCAGTCAATTTGTTTTATTGAAAAAACAAAAAAACAAAAAAATAAATAAAAAAAAAAAAAAAAAAACAACTGAAATGTTAGACATACTATTTTCATGTCTTTCTATTTGTATCAATAGGTACTTTTTGCTTAACTTACGAACGTTGAATGCAAATTAACTTTATTGAAAAAAGAAAATAACGTCATTAATTTGGGGGAACATGTGGCTGATTATATGAAGAAGGTATATTCCAGTATTTTTGTTTAACATATTAACTCACGAGAAAATGTTCGTACATTTATCATCTACTATTAATTATTTTTTGATGATTAGTCTAAAACATTCAATACAACCATTAAAAAGTAGTTCCCATCGTCGGGTATCGAACTCCCGATCGCCGGGTGCCCGCACCGAATCAAAAAACGAGGCGGTTTAGTCAACTAGGCTATAATGGATCCACGTGAGCGGGAGTAAAAATAGCATACAAAAGACTCGGGCAATGGGCGGGACTTATCACAAGAGACCTTGACTGCTTTTGGGATGATATGAAGCGCATTGCTGTATTGCTGTAGGAGCCATGGTTCGCACTGTTTTAATGCGTCTCGAGGTCCATCCCATTATGCATTCCGATCGCGGCAGTTGAGCTAAGGCAATATTTGCGTATCCATGAATTAAATCAATCAATCGAGCTCTGATTTTGACTTCTTTATCCGTAACGAGTCCTCCAGAACAATTTTCCACCTTGTACGATGGTTATTATTTCTTTACTTCTATTTTTCAAATTTGAGGTGGGATAATGGCGGCTTCTCATGAATACCGAGGTAGGCGATCTTTTGCACCAACGAACAGAAAACTGATGGCGAAATATAACCAATCAGAACCTCCCAAAAAAAAAAATTTGCCTAAAAACGGAACTTCGTGGTTCTGCGCAGATTTACCAGTCAGACGCGACATCTCGAGGTGGAAAAAAACTCGCTGAAAGCGAATTTTAGCAATCAACACAACTTGACGTAGAGACATGATTGGCTAAAAAATACAACGGTTTTTGATACATCGGAAAATCAACCAAAAATCGGAGACTGGGCGAAACGCTCAAGGTCGCAGAGGTATAGGGAATCCCATAGCGAAAGCAACGGAACGATTCTAATATCATGGGGAACTCCGTTCCCATGACAAAAGTTGTCAGAAAAGCTAGTTTTTGACCGATTTTTGACTGTTTCTTAGCTCAGGGAGCCTCGCCGGGTGTCGGGACCGTGCGGAATCGATTTTCCGCCTTCAACTACGTAGGATGCGACTGAAATCTCGAAATTTTTTTCTCCGTCCCAAATCGAGAAAAATCGACACGGATAACATGGACTAAATTTTTCGGGTCAAAATGGAAATTTCGCCGATAGGGTCGGAACCAAGTAAGCTCGCTTGGAATTGACCCTTGACCAATTTCTGTATCGAATGTGAGGTTTTTTTCCAAACACTATTCTGCTTTCATTCCTATTAATTTTGCCGATTTTTGGGTTTAGAATGATTCTTTAGACTCATGCGCAGGGGCTAACGTCCTTTTTTTTTGCTGAAAATTCAAAATCTGCCGAGATTTTTTATCTAAAAGATATAGAAAAAAGCGACAAAAATGTATCCAAAAATGGTTTGCAGGGGGCGAGTGAATGGTACGTGTACACGTAAAATTGCGAAAAATCAAAATCTTGACTGATCCTTTTTCGAAATACGCGATTTGAGATTTTCATAGTAAATGCAACTTTTCTACTGATTTTGATCCGATTTTTTTATTTTTTTGTACATTGAATCGGTGTTGATCGGTTAACGTTTTCATTTTTCGTTCGATTTATTTCGATCATACATACCCTCTCGTTACACGCACACTTCCTTTCATACCCTTTTTTTTTAACTGAAAAATTCGTCTTCAGCTGCGTCTGCGGCAATTGTTGTTACGAATATGTTGTGCGTGCTGGTTTCAGGTCATTACATACACGAATCTCTGAAGGCGTTTTATGTGCGAGAGCAATTCGCCTTCAGCTGCGTCTGCAGCAATTGTTGTTACGAATATGTTGTGCGTGCTGGTTTCAGGTCATTACATACTCGACTCTCTGAAGGCGTTTTATGTGCGCAAGTGGCGCACCCTGTTGGAGAACTGGCGAATTGCTCTCGCACACAAAACGCCTTCAAAGAGTCGAGTATGTAACTACCTGAAACCAGCACGCACCGCATACCCTTAACAACAATTGCCGCAGACGCAGCAGAAGGAGAATTTTTCGGTTAAAAAAAGAGTATGAAAGGAAGTGTGCGTGTGAAGAGAGGGCATGTATTCGATCGACTTGATTCGAACAAAAAATAAAAACGTGAACCGAACAACACCGATTCAATGTACAAATAAATAAAAAGAGGAGAAAGATCAGTATAAAAGTTGCATTTACAATGAGAATTTCAAAGCGCGTACTTCGAAAATAGCACTATCCAAGATTTTGATTTTTCGCGATTTTAAGTGTGCACGTACCATGGACTCACCCCGAGCAAACCATTTTTGGGTACATTTTTGTCGCATTTTTTTTTTTTTTTTTTTTTTTTTTTTTTTTTTTTTTTTTTTTTGCTTCAAAACCACTGTGCCGGGACTCATGCGGAATTTGAGATACACCCTTACGCCATGGGAGCAACGAATTGGACCAAGTTCAGCAGGAACTTACCAGTTACCATGCCGCATTTTGAAAAGAGAAGAGTTTGTACGTCGCACGCAGAGCCTATGCATATTGTTCCTTTTAGCTTAAATAGTCCAATATGAGTACACATTCATTCCGATGTATACATGACTGGATTGCAATTTGCAAAAAGGAACCAAGAACATTCCAATATTGCTAGGATTGTGCAACTTACATTCCTTGCAATAAAATTACTAAAACCTTGCAAAAGATTAATTTTTTTTTTTTTTTTTTATTAGAGAAATAGACAACTACAAGGTATTAATTCTATTTGTGCTAACTTAAGGATAAAAATAATATGTTAGTTGGTAAAAAGATTAAATTTACTATGGTAATTTTCGTATTGAATTTATATAGTTTACTGGGAGTATTGTAAAACTTATTTAGATGGTAAGTTTATTTTTGCAAGGTGAAAAAATGTGCACAATTATAGCGACATTGGAATGCTTGTGGTTGTTTTTTGCAAAATGCAATCGAACTGTAAGAGACACCCAGTGACGAAACTCAAAATCTAACCTACCTGGAGATCGAGGCGCGTTTCACAGAGGTCACCTATGAAACCGAGGGGACAGAGACAGACGGCTGACTGCCCAGACACCATGCACTTCCCTCCGTGCTGGCATGGCATCCGACTACACCGATCAGCTTTGCATTCCTCTGAAAAAGATAAAGAAAAACGAAACATTAAGTTAATCTTTTCGCCCATCTGTTTTTCAATTTGTTCCGTAGAATGTGAGTCTATTTTAAGGAAGGGCATTCATGAGACTACAATGTAATGCAACGAAATTTTGAATATAGACACTGGATGCCGCATTCAAAGTAATTTCCTCAACAGCTCTTTACCTTTAGGTCACAAGGTGGAGAAATGGTGCTGGGTCCACACACCTTTTCGCGGGAAAATCAAAGCCAAGAAGTTCTAAAAATTAAAATTTGAGTCAAAAATAAATTTTTTCAACTCTAATGAGTACCAGTACAAAACTGACCACCAATATTTCACCTACTATTCCAATGCAAACTGCCTGAACTGAACATTCTTCCCCCTCAGTTTTGTACTGGTACTCGTTAGAGCTAAAAAACGTTTATTTTTGACTCTGATTTTAATTTTTGGAACTTCTTGGCTTTGATTTCCCCGCGAAATGTTGTGGACTGAGCACTATTTCTCCACCTTGTTACACACAGTTCGGGCCACTTCATAGTGTTTTTTTCTCTTATTTTTCTTAGGGTTGCCATACAAATTAAAATTTGAGTCAAAAATAAATTTTTTCAACTCTAATGAGTACCAGTACAAAACTGACCATCAATATTTCACCTACTATTCCAATGCAAACTGCCTGAACTGAACATTCTTCCCCCTCAGTTTTGTACTGGTACTAGTTAGAGCTAAAAAACATTTATTTTTGACTCTGACTTTAATTTTTGGAACTTCTTGGCTTTGATTTCCCCGCTAAAGAGTGTGGACCCAGCACCATTTCTCCACCTTGTTACATACAGTTCGGGCCACTTCATAGTGTTTTTTTCTCTCATTTTTCTTAGGGTTGCCATACGTCCTCTTTTTCCCGGACATGCCCTCGTTTTGGCACCCTGTCTACGGTGTTCGAGGATGTTCCTAAAAAAAGCGGAAAAGTCAAGGTTTCTAGGCATTTTTTGAGGCTCTTTTATGCAATTTTTGGCTCTTCGTAAGGTCTTGGTTTCACATTAAAAAATTGGACGTATTTCTGTCAAACAGAACGATAGACGAGTCGGAAAGATGAGATGTCCTCCAGAAAAACTGCATAAGAAACAATGTTAAAGTGGGCGTGATTGCTTTTTGGGGAAATGGAGAAGCGGGATTTTACATTCTGTCAAACGGAGCTATGTGCCAAGTGAATGCGGCACTCATGAGCCGTAGGCATGGCAAAAGAGCGTTGTTGACAGGGCTCATGAGACCAAGAGCGACAACGGCGCCGGCTTCATTGCCGCTGACGTCACTGGCGCTTCATAATTCCCATTCATTCTCACGGCCCTCGACCAACGAGCGCACTACTTCTTTACCACCGGTTTCAGGACATTCCGTCAACGATTTTTTGTCCGGGCTCCTGCTTAGTCCAGTAATTTACGTCCACGCGTAAAATAAGAAACAGTGACTTGGTCCAAATCTTATATTTCGGTCCGTATGTAAAATTATATTGACAATATGGTATTAGAAAATTGAGAGAGAAGAAGGTGTTGCTATGGTAACTCATTTTTGAAATAAGATGTTACTTTCTTCTTTCTTTCTTTAACCTTTATAAATAGTTTAACTAACTATTTATAAAGGTTAGTTAGTTGGTATAATTTTAAGACATTCAGCGTCTCAGGCTATAAACGTCTTTACAGATAATTTTGAAAATGGGAGTATCAACGAAAATTTAGATTTTTAAATTAAGAGACGTGAAGAGTTTTAGAATTTTTTGTCGATTTAAAATATACCGCATAGATATAAACCTTTTTTTAAATGATAATTTCTACCAAAATTCTGAAACTCTTCACCTCTCTTAATTTAAAAATCTAAATTTTCGTATATACTCCCATTTTCAAAATTATCTATAAAAACGTTACTAGCCTGTGACGGTGACGCTGAATGTCTTAAAATATACTGACTAACTAACTTACTTCATTTTTATTTTTAAAAAATTTTCCAAGTGCCAACATTTAATCCACATTTAACCGCGACATTTAATCTCAATGAGCCATACTTGTGTTGAAAGGAACTATACAAAAATGAAAAAGAGAGAAAAAACCAAGAAGGACGCAATCTTTGGTTTTAATCCATTTTTACATCGATCTTTCACAGTCAAACACGTCCAATTTTGAGCGTTTGGTTGCGAATACACCACGCTACAGCACAGTAAAATCACAAAATATAAAAGAAAAATTAAAAAAGCTTTGGAAATCATTAAATGAGATACGGAGCCGCCTTAATACTTTCAAAATACACGTCATACTTTCCTTTAAAACATTTTTTTTTTTTTTCATCAAATGAGAATAATCCGTGCAGAGCGTGCAAACATTTCAAAATCATGAGTTGAAAAACGCTGACTACGCGAGATTAAATATTAGAGCCCAACACAGAGCAAAATGCGCACTGGCGCCTACAAACCTAACTGGATACTTCCCGCGTTGCGCAATGCGAGAAGTATACCTGTTAGGTTTGTAGGCGCCTATGCGCGTGTCACGCAGGTCGTCCAGCGAAGTCCGGAGTGCTACGGAGTTTCAAGCAACTTTTTCGCGACATGGGTGTTGCACAGTATCATACGAGATTGAAGGCGCTTCAACGTATCAAGAATGAAAAGCTTCCTTTCGGGGTAAAGATCTTTCCTTGCAAAATAAATCAAGATACTTACAAAAGGAGCGCGGTAATCTAAAAAACTCACTTAGTCCTAGCATCCGTATTTAAAACGACGTTTAGCATAATTTTTGAATTTCATTAGAGAAAAATGCGACTCAATTTAGGCAGAAACATTCTTGAGTATACTGTTAAGAAGATTTTATTTTGAATCAAGAATAAAACAAGTTGGTTTTTGCAATCGCTAGCGATAGCAATATTCGTCATGGGAACTTTTGCTTCTGGGATATGAAAATTTTAAGGTACAGTTCGTTTGTAGTATCTTCAGAATTGAAGGGGCTATGTAATTTTGTGTCGACATCTCTTTTTTAACATTTTTAATTTTTTTTCTTTGCATACAAGAAAGCTGTTATTTACCAATTATTTATTTTCGTTGGATTATGTATGGTTTTTGGAAGTTAACGCATTTAACTTTCAGTTTCGTTTTTTCGGCGTAAAGTATGATATTTTTACTCTACGCATATGCCCGAATACGCATCATAACGACGGTGAAACTACCAAACCACGTATCTCGTTTGCGGTGTTTAAAAATCTCCGCTCACATTTTATTTTTTTGAAGTAGACCAAATCAATATCATTCCTTGAAATTTTCACAGAATTTTCTCCGCACGAAGAGGAAAAATCACGGAAATTTTCAAGACTGGACGTTAAGTAGCTTTTCATTTAAAAAATAAAGTATGACAGGAAGTCTGCGACGTCGCAAACCGAGATACGTGGTTTCGTAGTTTCACCGTCGATAAGTGACCTATGTGCTTCCTAAGTTGCCATTTTTTTCATTCAAATAGATGTAACCGAAATGTTAGATGTGTACTACCTATACTACTTTCATGTCATTGCTTTATTTATTTATTTACTTTTTGCGTAGGTATTAATTGTTATTTTTTGCTGAATTTTGGAGAAAATATTGCTTTAAGAACGTGGAATGTAAATTAATTTTATTGAAAAAAGAAAATACCATCATTAATTTGGGCGAACAGAGAAAATATACATCAATATTTGGGTCAACATCTCCCTGATTATATAAAGGATGAATATATTAGTATTTCTGTATCAAAAAACTTAGCTTTTGTCTTCAGAGATACGATGATTCTAGTCTCAGTCAATTTGTTTTATTGAAAAAACAAAAAAACAAAAAATAAATAAATAAAAAAAAAAAAAAAACAACTGAAATGTTAGACATACTATTTTCATGTCTTTCTATTTGTATCAATAGGTACTTTTTGCTTAACTTACGAACGTTGAATGCAAATTAACTTTATTGAAAAAAGAAAATAACGTCATTAATTTGGGGGAACATGTGGCTGATTATATGAAGGAGGTATATTCCAGTATTTTTGTTTAAGATATTAACTCACGAGAAAATGTTCGTACATTTATCATCTACTATTAATTATTTTTTGATGATTAGTCTAAAACATTCAATACAACCATTAAAAAGTAGTTCCCATCTTCGGGTATCGAACTCCCGATCGCCGGGTGCCCACACCTAATCAAAAATACGAGGCGGTTTAGCCAGCTAGGCTGTACCAGATCCACGTAGGCGAGAGTAAAAATAGCATTTAAAAGACTCGGGCAATGGGCGTGACTTATCACAAGAGACCTTGTTGGGATATGAAGCGCATTGCTGTAGGAGCCATGGTTCGCACTGTTTTAATGCGTCTCGAGGCTCATCCCACCATGCATTCCGATCGCGGCAGTTGAGCTAAGGCAATATTTGCGTATCCATGAATTAAATCAATCAATCGAGCTCTGATTTCGACTTCTTTATCCGTAACGAGTCCTCCAGAACAATTTTCCACCTTGTACGATGGTTATTATTTCTTTACTTCTATTTTTCAAATTTGAGGTGGGATAATGGCGGCTTCTCAAGAACAACGAGGTAGGCGATCTTTTGCACCAACGAACAGAAAACTGATGGCGAAAAATAACCAATCAGAACCTCCCAAAAAAAAGAATTTGCCTAAAAACGGAACTTCGTGGTTCTGCGCAGATTTACCAGTCAGACACGACATCTCAAAGTGGAAAAAAACTCGCTGAAAGCGAATTTTAGCAATCAACACAACTTGACGTAGAAACATGATTGGCTAAAAAATACAACGGTTTTTGTACATCGGAAAATCAACCAAAAATCGGAGACTGGGCGAAACGCTCAAGGTCGCAGAGGTATAGGGAATCCCATAGCGAAAGCAACGGAACGATTCTAATATCATGGGGAACTCCGTTCCCATGACAAAAGCTGAATGAAAGAGGGTTTCTGCTCAATCTAAGTGACTTTCCTTTTTATTTAAGCATCCTTTTTTCTCTAAACAGGCATCATACTCTTTATTGATTTATAAGGAAATCTTCTCGGCGATAAATTTGAGCATATTTCTGCTTGAATCAAGTCACTCTTTCCTCTAATTAAGTTCAAAAATCATGCTAAACGTTACTGGATCCAGATACTAGGACTTAGCAAGTTTTTCGATTACGGCTCTCTTTTTTTCGTCGTCACTCGATGTAATTTGCGCGGGAACTTCGTGCTTTTGAAAGATTTCATCAATCATGATATGTTGGGGTCCCTTCAGTCTTGTATAATACTGTTTGTATGATACTGACGCAAAAATTCTCAATTATATATTTGTTTCCGTTTGGCCAACCGCAAACAAACAAAAAACGAGCAAACTCTTATTCTTCCAAAACATTATACATTTCATCCAAAAACGTCGTGAGCAAATGTTGTTTATATTTACATGTTGACCAATTAACTTTGGGTCTCAATAATTGGTAAGTGGACCAAAACTCCCCTGCCGAAAAAACGCGTGGACTTAAACTACTGGAAAAATCAAGTGCTCGGATAAAAAATCGTTGACGAAATATCCTATAACCTTACCACCTGTCACTAGTTCCGCTTGGCGATTACGTAGCATGGTGTCAACGATCATGGTGTCAACAAACAGTTTTACTAAGTTTTTGTTGACACCATGATCATCCAAAAATAAAAAATTCTGACTCTTATGAAAAATGATCACGGTGTCAACGATCACGAGGTCAGCGAAACTTAAAACTTACCTCAATAACATCTTTCAAATTTCAAGTCTTGTTTTTCTTGTGTTATTTACTCTAACCTAACATAACCTAACCTAACCGAACCTTACCCAACTTTACCTAACCTTACCCAACTTCACCTCACAAGACATAGCCCATTTTCACAGAGCTTAACTTTCCGCGACCTTACCCTACATAACTTTAACCTTACCTACTTAATCTATCCGTACATGTCCTGACCTAAACTAACCTGATCCAACTATACGTGACCCAGACCTCTCCTGTACGATTAATTTTTTAATTTCACTCATAAGGAAGATATTTTTCTGTTTGTTGACACTGTGATCGTTGACCCCATGCTCAGGGCCCATTTTTGCGTTTTACCGCCTGAGCACGACGTCAACAATCGTTGACTCCATGATCAGATTTTCGGTTTGTTGACACCATGATCGTTGCCACCTTGCAACGTTACCCGCTTGGCAGAAATACGTCGAATCGTTCTCTTTGCGAGTGAATGCCATTTGCGGCATTTCGGGCAGCGTGTGCTTTGTTGAAGTTGCGTATGGACTGGAATGGTACTCACCGACGTCGAAGCCTTTGACGACGTCACCCTGTGGCTGGGGGGCGAAGTTGTAGACGTGGTCGTTGACCTCGAAGTGGCGGATGCAGCCGCGGAACCCGTAGTCGGTGGGCAGCTTGTCCAGGAGCCCGGTCGTGTTCCCGCGACCCCCGATGAACACCGGCTCCCGGAACGTGATCCGAGAGAACAGACCCTGCAACACCAAACACCCACACAATAAGAAACAAGAAGAAAAAATCCAACATGAGTATGTTGGAAAAGCGTGCCGAATAACTGAAATGTTGGACAAATACCTCTTATTTTCACGTCTTTGCTTTTTGCATCAATTGGTACTTTTTGCTAAATTTGGGAGAAAATATTGATTCATGAACGTTGAATGTAAATTAATTTTAAAGATTCCGTCCAATTATCTTGATTTTAAGCTGATATGCGGCATTTGCGCACGACCGTGATTTGGGCGAACTGCCGTGCATCGAAATCGCGTTCAGTTAATCTCTTTGGATTTCGAACTGTAACTTCTCTCCTATTCGGCCGATTTGTACAAATGAGGTCTCTTTTTATTTGTACTTCAACGGAAAGTAAAGAAAAACTCGCTAAATAGACGGAAAACAATTTTTGAGAAAATTTGGTGGATCCTGGCATCACGGTGAATGGTTAATCGGTTAATCGCCTCGCCGTCTTTTATTGCCTTGCTCGAAACCGGACACCCAAAGCTATATCGCGAGATAACTGTAGTGGTTTAAGTGGATTTCGGCAGGGGCCATGGTTAGTACATAGTATAATGAGTCACGAGGCTCATCACAGATTGCACTTACAGTGCAAGACGCTCATTGGCTATAGAGTTTTGGCGGGAAAGAAGGTTCTAGAGTTGAGTCCTCCGAGCGTAAGAAAGCTCCTATGAGGTTTCTGTCAAATTGAATAATACGGTTTTGACAGAAAAATGTTCTCAAGGGTTTCCAATTAGCAGTTCATTAGATTTTTTGGTAAAAGACCATCAGGGCTTGACAGTGTAATGGTTCAAAGACAAAGAAACGGGTGCGAGGAAAAAAGTATTTGGACGACCCGTTGAATAGCATTGGTTGATCTGTGTGCTGGACTATGGTACATCCGAGTGATTTCAAAAAGCAAGCCCTACTGGCACGCTTAAAACTAACCAAAATCTCCTGTTAATAACGAAGTAAGACATTAAGTAACACAAGCAATGGGCCTGTTGCAAACATTTGCTAGAGCAAAAATGGACGGAGTTAAACAGAAAGGAACAAAGCCGCATCGGGATCGAACCGAAAAAAAGAGGTTTGAAGTTTGGCTCCTGCATAAGACTCAATGTAAAAGATAAACTTCAAGTTCAATTTCTGCAAAATTTGCTCCAACAAAAACTTCGAATTTTTGGCGATGAGTATAGAGCAGTGGTTGAGTTCAGAATCACTCATAACTCAATTTTTTCCAAAATGTGGGTTGGTTCCTTTCTGCTTAACCCAGTCCAAATAAGAGTTGATTCTTAATGAAAATGGCTCAAAAATCACGATGAGCACATATGCAAAGTCTGAAATGCACTCCTAACTTCACAATCTGAGTAAGAAATTTTCATTTTTTTTAAACTCCCCGCTTCAAAAACGATAATACGGCACAGGCGAACATTTCGTTGGAGGTGTCGTTCTATCCAACCCCTGTGCACTAGGATACCACGCGATACTAAACATGGCCGACACCAATCCACGTCAAAACACGTGCGCCTGGACGAGATTCTGACCATGTGTTAACAACCCGGAGTGTTCAGATGGACGATTTCTTCGCGTTGACAAAGATCCGCTTAGGTTGACCTTGTGCTACCGACTGCGCTTTGCTCGCACAAGCGTTGGCTATGTTGGGTATTGCTATTGCGAAAGGGTTGAATGGAACGACTCCTCTAACGAAATGTTCACCTGTGCCGTAGTATCGTTTTTGAAGGGGAAGCTCAAAAAACCGCAAGTTTCTCAAGGAGATTGTGAAGTTAGGAATGCATTTCAAACATTGCCAATGCGCTTATCGTGATTTTTGAGACATTTACTTATGGAAACAACTCTTATATTTGCTCTAGCAAAAGTTTGCAACAGGCCCATTAGTTGATTTTACTTGTGGAATTGTTTCTTGTGTCAAATCTACCAAATCTTTGTGTTGAAAATCTACGACCTCGTTCAAAATTTGTCGCCAGGCTTGAACCAGGATCTCATCAATGACACTTTAATGTGCTAGCCATTCGCAAGTAGGGACTACTGAATATTGGGAGGAAAACAAGAACACATAAGTTCGGCAGGACATCTCTTCATGTCCAGATAGCCTACGGTTTGGGTCGATTTAACACAAAAGTATGTTGAGCAACTAAGTCCTTTCCACGGAGAAAACAACTTCGTGCATGGGACCCGAAGTTGAGGTCATAATATGGATCTCTAAAGTTTTCGGATGGCGCATCCGAAAAATCGAGGTCCAGCGGCCGAAGTTCAGGTCAACAGTACTTCGGTACTGGAGCACTTCAAAAGTGTGACCCGGACCCTTTGGTAGATAACGAAGTATTTCAGATGTTCGACCAGAACTTTGGAAACTGGACCTCAAGTTTTCGGATGCGAGATCCGAAAACTTCAGAGATCCATGTTATGACCTCAACTTCGGGTCCCGTACACGAGGTTTTTTTCTCCGTGATAGGTTGACCTGACACAAGAAAAAGTAACACAAAGTAACAGAGCTGAGAAAACGATTTAACACACTAGGGAAAAAAAAACACATTGGATCTAGAGTCCAGACTCTTGAAAACATTGACAAGAAAAAATTCTCTTGATTCAATCGGATTTCTGCTTGAATCAAAACGAAATCCGCTTAAATTAAGAGGCTTGGTTCTTGATTTAAGCTAGATTCTAATTGAATCAAGAGTACTTTTTCTTGTCGATGTTTTTAAGAGTCTCGACTCTAGATCCAATGTGTTTTTTTTTCCATAGCAGAGTAGCTGAAACAATGGAACCAATCGATTCGATCCGTCGCATGTCGTTTGGACACAAACTATGGCGTCCATCGAATCACCTTAATTTAGTCCTTTAAAAAATTAGTTTTATTCCATATTTCTTTTCTTGGCACATGGTTCTGCAGCACGTCGATCGTCTTGACCCTCGGCTGGCACGTCGAGTCTCGGTGCTCCTGAAAGTGGGTGGGGGGTGTCTAATTAAGAGCAGTGGCAACTTCTCGTTAACGAAATTGATTAACTCCCACCGTTACCACCGTTACCGCCGCGTCGCAACGCTCTTTCATAATTACTCTCTCGCCAACCCCTCCCCCCCCAGCCGCCCTTTTTCCATTTTTCTCCCCGGGATATTACCGCCGGAGTCACCGGGCAATTTTTCATCGGGTGTCAGTCCGCGAGTTTTAATGACGGCGGCGACTCAACCGTCGCGGATCCCTGCCGGGCTCCATCCCGAGTCCTCCGGGCTGATTATTGAAATTCATAGACAAAGCGATAGACAAAGAAGACATAGGGTGTATGGAGATGTTGCATGTCTGAGGAATTTGCGATTTGAGGATTTTGCGATTCTTACGTAGAAGTTCGCGAGAAACACGATGGTGCCACTGGTTTTCTCTGAGATCAACTCCCAAGCTCAAAAAAAGCTCTCAAGTTGAGGGAAAAATGGAGGGGATATCTTACGCTATCCTGAGAGTCCACCCTACATCAAGACAAACTCTCCATGCAAAGATAGATGGCAAATACATTAGCGGTAATGCCGTGTTTTCAGTTTTAGAGTCCTCAAATAAAGTGGCAGCCCCGTCAATGTATTTGCTCCCTACCTTTGCATGGGAGTTTGTCTTGATGTAGAGGTGGACTCTCAGGATAGCGTGGGATATCCCCTCCATTTTGGCCTCAACTTGAGAGCTTTTTTTTGAGCTTGGGAGTTGTTTTCAGAGAAAACCAGTGGCACCATCGTGTTTCTCGCAAACTTTTACATACGAATCAACAGACAAATCGCAAATTCCTCACACATACTACAACATCTCCATTGAGCGATCCTATTGGTTGAAATAGTCGGTTCCTTTAAACTGAAGGAGAAAATGATGGACTAACTGTAGGATCTTTCGTGGATTGCCTTTAGTCAGTTCATTACCTACCTCATTTGTCCATTGCAACGACCCACTTTCACCAATAAGATCCATCCATGTCCCTCTTGTCCTCTTTGTCTATAGCTTTGTCTATCAATTTCAATAATCGGCCCCCAGGCTCGAATGGCGAGTCCTCCGGGCTGATGATTGAAATTCATAGACAAAGCGATAGACGAAGAAGATGAAAAAGGGGGACGATCACTGGAAACAAGTCTCTTAGGTCCAGAGTCTAAACTCGAAACAAAGCCGAGAAAAAATATCATTATACGGAACATTCTGGTAGTAGCACTTGATTAACTTGATAGGTGGGTATGCAGGCAAGGTGCTGAGAAATGTGCAGAAATTAACTTAAATGGAAACTGTTATGCTGAATTTTAATTTTTGGTCGATGCTTTACGGCACAATGGAGATGTTGCATGTGTGAGGAGTTTGCGATTTGACTATTGATACGTATGTAAAAGTTCGCGAGAAACACGATGGTGCCACTGGTTTTCCCTGAAATCAACTCCCAAGCTTAAAAAAGCTCTCAAATTGAAGCCAAAATGGAGGGGATATTCTGAGAGTCCACCTCTACATCAAAACAAACTCTCCATGCAAAGATATGGAGCAAATACATTGACAGGGCTGCCACTTTATTTGGGGACTCTGAAACTGAAAACACGGCAACCCTGTTAATGTATTTGCTCCCTATCTTTGCATGGAAAGTTTGTCTTGATGTAGAGGTGGACTCTCAGGATAGCGTGAGATATCCCCTCCATTTTGGCCTCAACTTAAGAGCTTTTTTTGAGCTTGGGAGTTGATTTCATAGAAAACCAGTGGCACCATCGTGTTTCTCATGAACTTTTACATAAGAATCAATGGTCAAAGTGCAAATTCCTTACACATGCAACATCTGTATTGCCATCCTCAGGATCTTTGGAGTCAGGAGACTATATTTGAATACATTTCCCAATTAATAATAACAACTTTGGTGGCCTTTTTGTTTTCTAGGTATGAATATAAAGATAGATATCTATGTAAAAAAGGTAGGAATGTACATATTATCTACCTACCAAGAAAAAATGCTCAACTTGATTCAATCGAATTTTTGCTTGTATCGAGAGCCAAGCCTCTTACCCTCAGGGAAAAGTTCGATTGAATCAAAAGTATTTTATTACGTCAATCTCTTGAAGAGTCTAGAGTCTGAATCCAGGAGAGTTTTTTTTTCAACGTCTTGTTGGTGGAAACGGGTGAATAATATAAACAAAGGAGGTATGCATGAAGGTTTTTCGGTATTACGGCAGCATAACTTACGTCCTTTGTTCGTTGCAACCATCCACTTCCACCAACAGGACACTGGAAAGAAAATGTCTCTAGAGTTCAGAATCGAGACTCTTAAACAATTTAACGAGAAAAAATACTCTCGATTCAATCGGAGTTTTGCTTGAATCGAGAGCCTAGCTTCTAAAGCTATGGAAAAAGAAGACGAAGCAAAAATGGAGGGGTCCTATTGACGGAAGCGGGTGGTTGCAATGAACAAATGAGGAAAGTAATAGATTTAAAAACGGCAGCCCAGAAAGACCCCTACGGCTACTCTATCATTTTCGCACGCAGTCCATGACAACCCCCGGTTTCGATGCACTTTCTCTTTATCTATCGCATTGTCTATCAATTTAGATACTCAGCCCACAGACCCTCGTTTCTGAAAAAACTTAAATCGTGCAAGTCGGCTCAATACAGTTTGCGCACTCCGTATAGCCCACACAAGTTTCCGTGATACCACTATTCGAACTTCGGTGTGTTGCGGAGTATCATCGTTATTTGAGGGCGTTTTGAAAAACGGAAGAAAAGAACATTCGAATTCTCTTTCATCACATCAGTGTTACGTGCGCGATTGTATCACGGTAACATTACGATTGACAGCAGCCTGATTGTTGAAATGTTGTGTTTGTCGGCCGGATGAAGCAAAATTTAGGAGAATTGAGTTATTTGATTTGTCAGCTTAATCCTTCGTCTTCTTTGTAGTTGCTGATAAAGAATGAATTTAATAAGAACTATATAGTATCGGCAACTTAAGGGTGCTTTTAGCTTCTCGTTCATTACATTTTTTGCCGGCACGAAAAAGAGGACGAAGGATATAGCAAAGAGGACGAGGGATTAGGCTGACCAAATCACACAAGTTGTTGTGTGACACAACTCAAGTTGCCTAATCCGCCCGACAAACACAAACACAAAATTTCAACAATCAGGTTAAAGGACGATCTAAAACAGGAACATTTGTGAACAGGGATTTGTTACGCGAAAATGAAACTTTTCCATCGGAGAAGAAAGAAAAAAGGAGGAGAAAAAAATTGGGTCTATTGCACAAGACACACGCGAGAGGTTCAGCCAAGTGAGAAGAGATACCACCCCTAAAGAAAGATGCTGTTCTACGAAAAAAAATATATTAAAATAACCTGTCGTGCCAAGGAAGAACGTCGTATGACGCTTCAGACGTTGCCAAATTTCCTTTGACAAAACGTGACTTTTCAGGGAAAGTTTTAAATATTTTTCTTCAACATTTTCAGACGATTTTGTTCGCAATAGCATTTAAAAAATCTAATTTGTAGGAAAGAGATGCATAACTTTATTCAAAAATACATTTTTTATCGGGAGAGATTTGGCAATGTCTAAAGGCTCTTGCGGCGTTTTTACTTACACTGGGGAAAAAACACATTGGATCTAAAGTCCAGACTCTTAAAAATATCGACAGGAAAAAGTACTCTTGATTCAATCAGAATCTAGCTTAAATCAAGAACCAAGCCTCTTAATTAAAGCGGATTTCGTTTTGATTCAAGCAAAAATCCGATTGAATCAAGAGTATTTTTTCTTGTCAATGTTTTCAAGAGTCTGGAATCCAGATACAATGTGTTTTTTTTTCCAGTGTAGCGCGGCAGTATAGGCGTTAGAAGGAGATAGGTAGGTGATCCTAGCCTTTTATTTCGTCGAACATCGGCGTGAAAATGGCAATGACAAAAAGTAAAAATCCGAGGAGGCTTGTAAAAACGAGGATACAAAAACTGGTAGGATGCTAATAAAATCGCATCGGAGGTGATAGAACCTCCGTGATGAGGCTGTTCGTGTTGAAAAGTTCGCCAAGTTCGGTAACCCAACTCCAAGTTCTACGGCTTCTCATTATGCGCTTATCTGCTTCGTTATGCGCCCAACATCCATCAACTTTTCGCTCATAAAGCCACTTTGTTCGATATCGAAGCTCAGTTTACCCACCGAGGTGAGCTCCTTGAATAACCTTACTTTCAAGAGCGAAAATAGGTTCATAAAGGAATATGGAGATAATTATGGGATTTTTAACTTTAGCCTCAATGTTTACCTGATTTCCGTTAAAGCCGATTGGCCTGATCCGGCTGCTGGATTATTGAAGACAGAAGACGCGAGGGAAATAAAATGATCCTATTGGTGGAAATGGGTGGTTCCAGTGGAAAGAGGAGGTAAGGATTAACCGACAGCAACCCACGAGAGATCCTGCAGTTAGTCTTAGTCTATCATTTTCCCACATAGTCTATGTCACCACCTATTTCAACCAGGGATGCAGACAATAGAGATGTTGCATGTGTGAGGAATTTGCGATTTGACTATTGATTCCTATGTAAAATTTCGCGAGAAACACGACGCTGCCACTAGTTTTCTCTAAAATCAACTCCCAAGCTCAAAAAAGCTCTCAAGTTGAGGCCAAAATGAAGGGGATATCCCAAGCTATCCTGAGAGTCCACCTCTACATCAAGACGAACTCTCCATGCAAAGGTAGGGAGCAAATACATTAGCAGGGTTGCCACGATTTCAGTTTTAGAGTCCCCAAATAAAGTGGCAGCCCTGTCAATGTATTTGCTTCCTATCTTTGCATGGAGAGTTTGTCTTGATGCAGAGGTGGACTCTCAGGATAGCGTGGGATACCCCCTCCATTTTGGCCTCAACTTGAGAGCTTTTTTGAGCTTGGGAGTTATTTTCAGAGAAAACCAGTGGCATCATCGTGATTCTCGCGAACTTTTACATAAGAATCAATGGTCAAATCGCAAATTCCTCACACATGCAACATCTACATTCTTGGCCTTCCCATCTTTCTAATCGGCCTTCCAATTTTAAAAACGCATTTTCCCTCAGAAATGCCACAAAGATGACTGCTTTATGGCTTTGGTCATTTTCCCTGACATTTCCAGATTTTCCCTGACTTGCAAAACTTCCCTAGACTTTTCCCGGTATTCATTCCCTGACTGTGGCAACTCTGAACTGACTCATTGCTGTGGAAATACAGTCTGTGGGTTCGATGAAAACCAAGACAATTCTGCAATGGCGCGGAAATGCGGCAACATTGCGTCTAGCCGAGCGGCGCGGCGCGTCCAAGTTCATAAACAAACTAAGCCGCGGCGGTCGCTCAAATGAGACGGAGTTAAATCCTCCTAACCTCCCGGCCACTTTTCCGCCGCGGTACTACGACAGCGGCCATTCAACCCCCTCCGACCCCTCAACCCCGATCATTCCGGCCCAATAAAGTAACTTTCCACCGCGGCCTCCCCAAAAGTCGCGCGATAAATGGTGAGTAAACACCGATGCGTCGAGAATGGCCGCTTCAAGGGGGGACGGGGGCTGCTAATCCCTTGATGAAGCGGGACTTATGGAAAACCATGAAAAAGCCCCCCCCTTCCCCTGCGAAACGCACGAAAATGCAGGGACGGGCACAGGATCTACTCGTCGTTTTCATTATGAAAGAACCGCGTAACTACAGTTGAACGCGGTGCAAAATTTCCCTTCACAAAAATAGTCCAGGTGCCTGGTAGCTAAAAATGAGGCTACCTGGAATTTCGGGTACACAGTACAGAGTACACAGCTATTTTTTAGCTTACATTACGTTTCTTAGGCCGCTGAATCCGAATCTGAAGTTTACTTACACATATCTGGTGAGCATTTGTGGCCTTTTTGAAAAAAATGGCCTGAAAAGGCCTTTTTTCCGGAAAAGTCCCCGGAATTTTCAGCTATTTTCAGCAGTTCCTCGAAATTTGCGGTTTCGCCAGTTTGACCATTTACTAGATCAACTTTAAGGACTTTTTGATCAAATTTGACGATTTCCGGAACCAAATCCGGGCGTACTTCGGAATTTTCCCCCGGAATTTTCTATGAAATCTGAATTTTTCTCGAAATTTTGACAAATCCGTGTACGTTTCCGGAAATCGGAATTATTTCGGAATCTTTCGATAAAATAAAATGGCAGCACTGGTACCTTCATCCCGTACACGCGCGAAGACCCTTTAGCTCGCGTATAATACGGCAATTCGCGCTAGTCCCTCGCTTAACCCGACCGCGGGACTTGCGACTTCACGCAGTTGCCAAATGGTACAAAAAAAAACCCCACTCATCCGCCCCGAAAAGAAACGAAGCGGCATCTTGCGTCGGAAGCGACAATATTAACCTGTAAACGCTCCCGACCTTAAGTATGTCCATCTCCTCCGACCGCCCCCCGGTCCACCCGCGCCCCCTTAATCCGGGTCGTGTTTACACCTCCCCCCTCTCTCGCCCACACCTCGGAGGTGCCGTAGTTTATTTATCACACTTAATTCCGCCGGAGTGTCCTCGCTGTGTATGTGCTTCACGTTCGACAAATATTTGCAGACGCGGAATAAAAAGTCCGCCCTCCACCCCCCGCAGGTCTGCGAAACCTCCCCCCTCATCCTCGCACAACATCGCGGGGCTACTGCGCTTTTGAGGTCTTGAGGGGTGGTAACGGGGGAGGGAAAGGAGGGGTTAATCGGCCTAACCGCTGCTTAGATGCGCTCGAATATGTATGAGTTGCGGGACGGGAAATCTGGCGGAGTTAGGCGGGAGGGGGGGAGCGTGCCGAACGGGGGAAGGGGGTTGTTGTAGGGGTGGTCGAGTCGGGTAGAGTTACGTGATTTCTGTGCGGGTGGGAATTTTCGAGACGGATTCGATTTCGGTCAATCGATTTGTTTTTAAGGTGATCCGATGGACGCCATATTTTGTGTCAGAACGGCATGCTATATATCGCATCAATTGGTTCTATTTTTTCAGCTACTCGTCATTTTTCTCCAATTTTGAGATCGCAATTCTGTTGTCAGGAGACTAAAGTACTCACTTACCAATTTTAACAATCAAACTCAACGTAATAAAGGCGTGGGTTTTTCAGAGAGAAAATATCGCATTCGAAGTGCAGTTTCGATATCAGTATCAAATGCGATGTTTTCTCTCTAAAAAAACCACGCCTTTAATACGTTGAATTTGATAGTTAAAATTGGTGAGTGAGTGCTTTAGTCTCCTGACAACAGCCTTGCGATCTCAAAATTGGAGAAAAACGAGGAGTAGCTGAAAAATAGAACCAATTGATGCGATATATCGCATGCCGTTCTGACACAAAATATGGCGTCCATCGAAACACCTTAACAAAAGAAATCGATGCGATTTTTTTGAAAATCGGCCTTTTTACCTCCCCACCAATATCTTTGATTTGGCGATCGGAGTGATGAAAAATCGCCAAAATGAAGTCTAAACTATCACCACGTTAAAAGTCTAGACAACGGTTTGATATGAATTGTCCAATTTTGATCGTTCGCCGAGGGGCCTGTTGCAAACTTTTGCTAGACAAAAATAAGAGTTGTTTCTATCAGTAAATGTCTCAAAAATCACGATGAGCGCATTTGGTGAAGTTTGAAATGCACTTCTAACTTCACAATCTGCGTAAGAAATTTTTTTACATATTTTTTTCCCATCAATTTAAATGAGAATAATCAAGGCAGAGTGTGCAAACATTTCAAAATCATGAGTTAAAAAACGCTGACTATGCGAGTATGAACATTAAAGCCTAACAGAGCGGAGCGGCGTGCTGCCAGCTCGAGAGGCTCACTGGCGCCTACAAACCTAGGTGGATACTTCACACATTACACAATGCTTGAAGTATCCACTTAGGTTTGTAGGCGCCTAGAAGTGGATACTTCACGCATTGCACAATGATTGAAGTATCCACTTAGGTTTGTAGGCGCCAATGCGAGTTTTGGCGTGCGGCGGCGCCTGAAGCAACTATTTCATAACAAAGGTGTCGCACAGTATTATACGAAATTGAACGTATCAAGAATAATGGCAGGCATCCTTGAAAAGTGCAGATCTTTCCTCGCAAAATAAATCAAGATACTTATCGTACACAGGAAAAATCCAAGAGCCTTTAGCTGAGGCAAATATAGAGGTTTATCCGATTCAGGTATAACAAGGTGGGAATTTCTTGGAAGATAATTAAGTCCTGTTACACCAAAAACTTGTAGAGAGTTTTAGTGAATTTTTTCTCATGGAATTGATGCTCTCCCATTTTTACCAACACTCTCAACTATATATTATTCTCCGTTGGACCAAACAAACAAAACAAAAAAACAAGCAAACCCTCATTCTTCCAAGACATTATACATTTTCATCCAAAAACGTCATGAGCAATTGTCGTTTGTATTTATGTGTGGGCCAATTAACTTTGGGTCTTAACTGGCACGTGGACCAAAACTCCCTGTGCCAAAAAAACGCGTGGACGTATATTACTGGAAAAAACAGGCGCGCGGACAAAAAATCGTTGACGAAATGTCCTATAACCGCTTATTGTGATTTTTGAGACATTTGCAAATAGAAACAACTCTTATTTTTGCTCAAGCAAAAGTTTGCGACAGGCCCCGATGGAACCTATAATCTTCCAACTCACATAAGCGCCAAAATTGCGAATGCAAGAAAAAAGCAAATAAAATTGTCTGAAAAAATGGGAAAAAAATCTTCTCAAATTTCCCAATAAATTCGTATTTTATAAAAGGAAATTTGGCAACACCCAAAGGTTCATACGGCGTTTTTCAACATGGCAGAGCACATCTCTGCGATGCGTCCACTTCCAACATCTTTGTCTGCGGTTACCGACCCGGAGAAACAACGTTGGTAAGAGGAAGTAGCGGTTTGCACAGACGAGAGTGGTAAAACACGGAATTAAAGAGAGGGTTGCGCGGTGGAAGGGGGGGGGGATTCGGGGCTCCGAATCTTAACGGAAGGGGCCACCGAGGGCTTTGTGGTGCGCATCTAAGTGCTGGGTTGCCAACGGAAGCACGGGTTTTTCGGGCTGTAAGAGGTGATTTGGGATTAAATAACTGGCGTGGCAAGCTTTGCGATACATCGATTTATCTGTCGTTTAAACCCATGGAAAAGGATCGAAGAGGATGTCCGCAACGAGCACCTTAATCGATTCTTTTACTGTAGCTTCAAATGGGAAAATATCGATAATCGATCATTCACGCCTCAACACTTGATTAAATACGAGAAGGAAGATCCGAGGCGGCTACACCATTAGACTTTAACATAATACCATTAGGATTACATTTTGCAATAAGGAACCACTATCTCTGACTCTCCTATAAAAGCACATATCTGCATAGGGAAACCAATGACATGTATGTTGTTTATGAAATGGGCTAGAAATAGTGCTTCCTTGTTGCAAAATGTGGTTCATATAAAATATTACCATACTGAGGATAAACGCCGCATGTACAGTTGAGAGTTGCCAAATTTCCTCTGATAAAATGTAAATTTTTGAGGAGAGTTATGCATATTTTTCCTTGAAATTTTCAGACACAGTAGATTTAATTGCGAATGAAATTCTGTGAAAAAATGGGCGAAAAAAATCCGAAAGTTTTCGAACAAATTCACATTATATCAAAGGAAATTCGGCAACATCTGAAGGCTCATACAGCGTTTTTGCTTAGCACGGTAGAATAGTACAGCGTTCAACGTCTCCGCCTTCTCGGAAGCAAGCTCTGAAAACTTGAGATACCAGAAGCACAATCTCAGTTAGGTTTGACGATAAGCTTTGAAAATCTAGATTATTAAATCTTTCATAATACGATTTTTAAAACTCGGACCTCGGGAATTAAAATAGGTAACTTCTTGCCCTTTCCCTTTCTGCGGGCTGATTAATGAAATTGATAGACAAAGATAACTAATTGAGAATAAAGCGATCCTACGGTGGAAGCGGGTGGTTCCAATAGACAAAGGAGGTAAGAAATAGACTAACCAACGGCAACTCACGAGAGACCCTACAATTAGTCCATGATTTTCCCCCTTAGTCTATGACAACTACCCGTTTCAACCAATAGGATCGCTCCATACTCATTTTGTCTTCTTTGTCTAAAGCTTTGTCTATGAATTTCAATAATCGCCCCGCTGGAAAGTAAGCTTGCACCTCCCCTCGAGAATCGACGGAGATGCCACGCCGTGATGTTCATTCAGGTTTCGCGGTGCGCCTTCAAATGCACGTGATACAATTTTAGTGACTGGGAAGTTAAAATAGTTATCTCCTCGCCCCTTCCTTTTCTTACAAGTAGCTTTGCGATGTTATTCGGAGGCCATTGAAGACGTCGACCGAGATCTACCGTGCTAAGCAAGAACGCCGTACACCCATCAAGATTTTCTCTCGTCTTTTGGAACTTAACACTTAATAAAATAAAAATTATTTTACTCATGCACCTCAAATTTTCAGGTTAAGTTCTTGATTGTATTTGCGAGAGAATTCTGTAAAAATATTGACCCAAGGTACCCAAGTTTTCCTGCGATGATACCTTGTTTCCTAAATGTATGAAATGGCGTTTGCGGCGTTTTTGCTTTGCGCGGCAGAGATGCACAGTTCGGTAGGGCGAAGCGCCTTCAAAACCACACGATACAATTTACACAACTTAGGAGTTAAAATAGTTATCTCCTAGCTCCTTACTCTTCTTGGAAATAGATGCTTGGTTTTTTGTCGTTTCTCTCACGAGAGAACGTAGCCACATTACGATGATGCCAGATTTTTCGGTGCAAATTGCATTTTTACCGGGAGAATTTTCAAAATTTCTGACTAACAATTTCACTGATTTTTCTTCGGATCTCACACGAAAACCATGCAGACAAATTCTCGATGCAAATTATGTAAGTTTCGTCTCGTAAAACATTGAATTTTTCAAACACTCTTGCAAACTTGGAATGGAGTTACATTCCCTCGTGTGAGAAATGACAATCCGTTGTAAGTCAGATCTTAGCCACGAGCAAACGTGAAGATCTAAATGCAACTCAGCACGTGTGCCTAGGCCCAAGGATGGATTCGTTTCGGCGCTCTGGAGGCAGCCACAGTACGGCCTAGTTGTTCGCTCGCGTGTAAACGCACTTTTAAACAAATTTAACACCACGCGAGTACGCCCACCTGCGAAGTACCGCGTGGGTATATTATTTCATACACGCCGATAATAAGAGCAACCGCCCTCATGTTGAGGTCACAGGGGTGCCAAAACGCGGAATTACCTCGAACTGTAATGCAATCAAAGTTGTGAAGTTTCTGAGACGAGGGCTGCCTTGCCTAGAGTACCTGTATAGCGAGAGTATGGACAGATCGCTTCATGGAGGTCGCAGGGCCCAAAAGTGCAGCCATCCTTCTAACCAACTTCTAACACACAAAATTTCACTGTCATTGTGCAAATTCCAATTCTAACCAAGATGGCCAAAAATGTACAGAAATGGGCGTTCTTCCGCGAAAATGAGTAAATTTATGCAAAAACTGAGTCAAATAAGTGCTTTTTAAACGATGGTTCGTAACAATTGTATTAATAAATCGCTCAGGAACTGAAATTCATAGGTTGGCTGCATTTCTGGGCCCTAACTTTATTCGCAGAAGCATCGGTGAGGGCTTGATGGATGTTCGGAGTTCCGAGGTTCACATCTGTCCATACTCTCGCTATATAGGTATTCTAGCCTTGCCGACCTGAGTAAAAATGCAATACAAGCATTCGATTGTTGCCAAATTTTCTCTTGGAAAGCATTTACTTTGAAGAAATTCACAATTATTTCTCCTTGAAATTTTCAAATTTTTAGATCAAATTACGAACAAAATTCTCTGAAAAATTGCCTCACAAATTTGCCTGAAAATTTGCGACGGAAATTCGGCAAGGCATGATGGCTGGTACAGCGATCTTCTTTAGCACGGCATTGCCATGTTAAGCCTAGAATGGACTACTGGATAGGTGACAATGTTAAGGTGACTGAAAGTGATCAAGGGAAAATTGTTTCAAAAGTGGTTGTTACACATATCGATGGTAAAACTCCCATACCACGTATATCGTTTGTGGTATTTACAAGTTGCCGCTCTTATTTTATTTTTATTTTTTAAAAGTAAACACGTCGTTATCATTCCTTGAATTTTTTTCAGAATTTCCTTCGCATAGTGGAGAAAAATCACGGGAGTTGTTTGAAACTGACGTCGAGTAGTTCTGCATTTAATAGAGTATGACAGGAAGTCTGCGACGTCGCAAACCGAGAAATTTCACCGTCGATACTCAATTATCATCATGAGTGAATCGCCTAGGGGCCGGTCAAACAAATGTCCAACTGAAGCAAAACATAAAGGGGACAAAACCTAGTCACTGCTTCAGAGAAAATTTACAAAAATAGATATCTTCACGAGCTTGATAGTATGAATACAATCAAATTTTAAAATTAAATTTTTGAATCAAAATAAATCATATCAACGGAAGCTGAAACGAACCCCCTCCCCATTTTTTAAAAGAAAATGGTATATGATCTTCCCGATATCATGATGAATGTGCTCTTTTTAACAATGGCGTGGCGTGCTTTTCAATATATCGATTGACCTACCATTTAAACCTAAAGAAAGGATCGATAATACATTTGCACCACGATAATCAAATTTTTACAATATTTCAATTGGGAAATATCGATAATAATCGATCATTCACGCCTCGGCATTGCTTTCCGATAACTTTGAATCGTACCAGTCATCAAGTTGAAAGGGAGAGAGTCTCGTGAGAAATCCACAAAAAGCCTTCCGAAAAAGACATCTACACTCTCTGTAATCGGTGTCACATGAAAAAGCTGGCTCAATTTTGAGATATATGTTTTCATGTGAGATTTTGAACTCATATTTTTGTCATGAGAGCTTCCTATCAGTTATCATTCCGAAAAAATAAAACGGCTCTTTGTAAAAAATAATATTGCCATATGAAATTAGGCAAAATCTGATGTGGCTTTGTTCCTTGCTGCTGAACGCTGTCCTTTCAGCATTACTACGTTCTACCGATGCGTGAATATGATAAAGAAAATTTGGTAGATTATGAGTAAACTGACCTTGGATCGACCCTGGATATGTTTGCCGTTGTTGAACTGAATCCAGGCGTTCCATCGATGCCTGTAAACGGTCAATTTGTTCCACTGGTTCAACTTGACCGTTTCGTCAGACCTCACCACGCCTACCCCTGATCCGCAATCGAATCTGTTGACAAAAACAAAATTAGATTAAAAATCAGAAGACAGTATGCAGTAGAAAAGCAGCAACAATAAAAACACACTAAAATACAAAAAAAAAAATGGCTAGAGGCTAGAGGAGGCATAAAACAACCAGGACGTTTCGGGCCAATCACATGCCCATTCTTAACTGGAACAGAAGCTAAAAAAAGTAAAAATTAAAACGAGAAAATGAGCATGCAACTGACCGAGGTAGGGTGGACTCTCAGGATAATTTGGGATATCCCCTCAATGGGCCTGTTGCAAACTTTTGCTTGGGCAAAAATAAGAGGTGTTACTCATAGAAAGTGTCTCAAAAATCACGATGAGCGCATCGGCAAAGTCTGAAATGCACTCCTTGCTTCACAATTTGCATAAGAAATTTGCGTTTTATCGAGCTCCCCGCTTCAAAAACGATACCACGGTACGGGTGAACATTTCGTTAGAGAAGTCATTCCATCCAACCCCTGCTCACAAGGATACCTCGCAATATTCAACATAGCCGACGCCAATCCGCCAAAACCCATATAACGGGACGATAATTCTAACCACATGATAACAATTGGCGTGTTTACATTCACATTTTTCTCGCGTTGATAGACATCCGCCTTGATTGACCTCGTGCTCTCCTCAAGTTGCGCGCGGAAGCGTCGGCTATGTTGAGCAGGGATTGAATGGAACGACTCCTCTGACGAATTGTTCACCTGTGGTGTAGTATCCTTTTTGAAGCGGGACTCTTAAAAAAATGCAAATTTCTTACGCAGATTGTGAAGTTAGGAGTGAATTTTGAGACATTATTATCCGTACGGAACGACTCTTATTTTTGCTCTAGCAAAAGTTTGCAACAGGCCCATTACGGCCTCAACGTCGCGGGCTTTTATAGAGCTTTTCGTTTCACCACCAGCACCAGCGTGCTTTTGCTCGAGAACAAATTAAATTCACGGTAATATTGCTCTATTCTTGAGGCATCGAACAATCAAGCCGTTTTTCCCCCGAATGCTTCCTCGGTTAATAATAAAATAAAGAAGGATCTCGATAAATTTTTATTAGATAGTTCGTCGATAACTTGATAATTTCGTTTCCAATACGAGTGTTATGAAAGTCTGCTTTCCCGAGGACGCAACGAAACGATGATTTCTACTTGAGCGATCGCGATGAATGGGAGATCCAATTCGACGTATTTCTATCAAACGGAACTATGTGCATTATGACGTGAGCCCTGTTACGCATGTATTATTATGGGTCTCAGGGCTCATGTCTCAATGCACATAGTTCCGTTTGATAGGAATACGTCCAATTCGACACAACAATGCATCCGAGACAATGCGCCGCGGCGGAGAGATGTTTCGATTCAGTCCGAATGGACTGGAACTAATGGAGTGTTAGAAATAGCTCAAGGCTACTTCTTGAAAATTTTACGATTTACAGTAAATTGAAAGTTTCAACGCTCCGAGAGCACTCAGAGTCTCAATCCCCCGTTTTATTTCCCTGTCTATAGCGATTTCTAAAGTTCCGATGATGCATCACGCTCAAATCGAAATGCGTTTTACCACCTGTTTTACACGGAGAAAAAAACTTCGTGCGTAGGACCCAAAGTTTAGGTCATATGGATCTCTGAAGTTTTCGGATTTAGCATCCGAACACTTAAGGTCCAGCTGCTGAGGTTTGGATCACACATCTGAAACTTCAGTTCTTATATCTGAAGTACTTCGGTTTTCACATCTGAAAAACTTCGGCTGTCACATCCGAAAATCTTCGGTTCTCACATCTGAAGTACTTCAGATGTAAGAACTGAAGTTTCAGATGTGTGATCCAAACCTCGACAGCTAGACCTTAAATGTTCAGATGCTCAATCTGAAAACTTCAGATATCCACATGACCTAAACTTCGGGTCCCACGCACGAGGTTTTTCTCTCCGTGCACCACCAATACTCGAGCTGGTTGTTGAAATTGATGGACAAAGCTATAGACAAAGAATCCATAGTATGGCGGAGTATGGAGGGATCCTATTGGTTGAAATGGGTGGTTCCCACAGACAGAGCGAGAAAATGATGGAGTAACTATCGAATCTTTCGTGGGTCGCCGTTAGTTAGTCTGTTACCTACCTTCTTCGTCCATTGCAACCACCCGCTTCCACCGATAGGATCCGTCCATATCTCTTTTGTCTTGTTTGTCTGTAGCTCTGTCTATCAATTTCAACAATCGTCCCGCTGCCGTGCTAAGGAAAAACGCCGTATTTCGGTGACAATACTTGAGTGTACGGCTACAATATGGAGACGAAACTCCAATCATCCTTGTAAGTTGAAAAATGTAGTGCAAGACCGAAAAAAGAGAGACAAGTTCGGTCAAACATAAAAATCGCAGAACACCCACGAGGTTGCCTTACTTCAAGACACATATCAACAAAGCTAATTAGAATTTTTCAAATTTGTGAACGTAGCGTTCTTAAATATATTTCCAGCTATGAGGAAAGTTCGAGAAAACCTAATTTGGACGCATTGTGGAATGTGGAATAGTTATGACCAAAATCCGGTTTCTAATCTAACAGATCTCGTATATTCATCTCTATTTTAAAGAGACATCTCTAGAACATTTTACAGCTTTCAAGGATATTTTAACTCATTAGTTGAGCGTCAATGCGCTATTAAGAATATTGTTATGGGCTCTGAACCCTCGCAGAGCCTCAGCTTATCAAATTAGAGCGGACCTATTCTTGTTGTGCTGAAATATTTAAGCACAGCTGCATTTCCGGCAATATTATGCTGCGAAAGTGCAAAAACAAGTCAGAAAGAGGGATGTGGGGGGAGAAAGTTTTGTCGCGTGTTGCCATGACTACGTGCATGAAACGTCTCTGAAACGATTCCCTCCCTCATGAAGGGAAGGAGAGGCAATCGGAATAATGGTGTTTGCGCGTTCAAAAATAACAAGCTCGTCCGGCTTAATACATATTTGGACGTATTTCTGCCAAACGTAACTATGTGCATTATGAGGTGAGCCCTGTTACGCATATATTCTTATGGGTCTCAGGGTTCATGTCTTAATGCACATAGTCCCGTTTAGCAGAAATACGTCCATGCATCCTATCTTTTCAATGTTAAATCTAATTTTATGTGTAAAATAGTATGAGAAAGACAACGACAATATACATTAATCTGTACTAAATTTTCCGAGGAAAATCATTCCTGAATCCGGACTCGTTTTTCACGACATATCTCGTCGCCCCTTCCTCTTCTTGCAAGCAGCATTGCAATGTTATTTGGAGACCATTGAAGACGTCAACCGAGATGCACTCTTCAGTAGGGCGAAGCGCCTTCAAAATCACACGATACAATTTACACAACTGGGAAGTTAAAATAGTTACCTCCTCGCCCCTTCCTCTTCTTGCAAGTAGTTTTGCAATGTTATTCGGAGGCCGTTAAAGACGTCGACCTAGCGCTACCGTGCTAAGCAAGAACGCCGTACACCCATCAAGATTTCCTCTCGTTTTTTGGAGTTAACACTTAATAAAATAAAAATTGTTTTACCCATGCACCTCAAATTTTCAGGTTAAGTTCATGATAGTATTTGCGAAAGAATTTTGTAAAAATATTGACCCAAGGTACACAAGTTTTTTTGCGATGATACCTTGTTTCCAAAACGTATGAAATGGCGTTTACGGCGTTTTTGCTTTGCACGGCAGAGATGCACTGTTCGGTAGGGCGAAGCGCCTTCAAAACCACACGATACAATTTACACAACTGGGAAGTTAAAATAGTTATCTCCTTGCTTCTTATTCTTCTTAGAAATAGGTGCTGTTGCACCTTTGGTTTTCCGTCGTTTATTTCACGTAAAAACGTAACTACATTAAGTTGATGCCAGATTTTTCGGTGCTAATTGCATTTTTTCCGGGAGAATTTTAGAAATTTCTGACTGACAATTCCACTAATTTTTCTTCTGATCTCATGCAAAAACCAGACAAATTCTCAATGCAAATCATGTAAGTTTATTCTTGTAAAAAATTGAATTTTTTCAATCACTTTTGAAACCTTAGAATGGATTTTATAGTTCTCTGGAGGTACATGATTTGGTAAGTGATCTAAGAGTGGTGATTCCTTGTCGTAAAATGAAGTTCATTTCGAAAAGAGCCCTCAAAAAAGTTGGTTATACGGACACCTTGAGTTTAATACCTTACATTTGGACTACATTTTGCAATTCGGAACTATAATTCCTGGCTCATCTGTAAAAACACTGAGGTGCAAGGTAAAACAAATGGTACATACGTTGTTTCTAAACTGATCCAGAAATTATCGATCCTACTTGCAGAATGTAGTCTATTTGGACTGCATTTTGCAATTTGGACCTATAAATTCTGGCTCATCTGAAAAAACACTTATGTGCATAGGAAAACTAATGGCACATACGTTGTATTAAAACTGAGCAGGAATTTATAGGTCCAAATTGCAAAATGTAGTCCATTTATGGTTCAATCGTGTGAGAGCATGTCTGAATTTACGTTTAATTCAGCTTTCATAGCATACAGTGGCGAGGCGTGAATGGTCGAGTATTGATATTTCCCCATTTGAAACTATGGTGAAGAATCGATTATTAAGGTGTTTGTTGCGAACACCCTGTTAATCGATCCTTTGCCATAGGTTTAAATGGCAGATTTATCGATAAATTGCAAAGCATGCCACGCCACTGCTAGCACATTTTCACTAAAAATGTTTCAGGATTAAGGCCTTATAAATCATCAGGATTAACATGACCTCGCCATATGATTATTTTAATCAATTTTATAATTTGAAAACAATTTAGATTGTTCAAAACGTTCGAGCCGAGCGTTCAAACTAAAAATACCAGTGATTTTTCCGCTGATTATACTATGGTGAAACAGCAGCATTTGTACAGAAATTGACCTATCATATTCGTGTGCAAAATTGATTTTTCGAGTTAGTTTTGCAACCCTGGAATTGAGTTACGTTTTCTTGGTCTTGGGAATTACAAATTGCTTGTCGTGAGTGCACATTTCAATAACTCAGTAGTTAATTCTTGAACTTACAGCCACAAAATTTGCTTTATTCGATTAATTTTGAATACGATACGAAAATTGAGTCTATCTCCTTATTGAGAATGCAGAGGCGCAGTGAAATTCTCAAAAAATTGCTTTAGATCACAACTTTTCAAATGCTCAGTTTGGCAATGCATTGTGCACGGATTTCCCAATTGAGCTCAAAATCGGAACAAATTAAATAACTATCATTCATTTTACGTATTCCGAGTTTAATTTCATATCTCTCGGACACTTCGACGCTTCCGAATAATTGAATCGATACATGGACTTAAGTTTTAAAGCTCATGAGCCCTAAATTTCGTTGAGTACACAGAAAGCTGAGGCTCATGAGTTCTTAGGCTTACGCCTTTTTAGCGTGCATCCACTGAGGCTATCCCAGTCTAGGTGTAGAATCCGTGGAATGCATAATAATACGCGTGTAATAACACAACAAGAACGCGGTGCCAGTGTCTGAAATGCGGTGGACTAGTATTTTTTTAAAGCTATGAATTATTTTCAATTACACGAATCAAATGGCATTTCGGGCACTGGCAGTTAATTGACAATATACGGTGCAATTTCCATTTTCCCGGCGATCGATTTTACATGTAATCTCGCTATCAGAATATTTACGAGGCCCGGCTGGCCCGTACAGATCTGAATATTTGAAGTTCTGCCGAATTGAATGTATAGCTGTAATTAAGGACCTTAATTTAAAAGTTCAGTCTAGATGCTTAATTGGTAGTGAATTTTACGCACGGTGATAAGTTTTCTCAAATTGCATAATTGCCTCACTCATTCTTGACATTTTAGAGTTAATTCTTTCACATGAAAATTCTGAAACCCATATGACTTTTCAAGAATGTTGAGCATGAAATTGCTTTGAACGAAATATTATCGTTTCAACATTGAGAGCATGAGAACAGAGGCTGCTCTCTATAGCTTTATAAGTTATCCACTACGACAAGGAGAGAAAATCATAACGATAAAATGTCCTAAATTTTTCCCTTATTTTGAAATGACTTCAATTTTACGGAACGTCGAGAGTTGCTCCTAAAGCATTGGCATGGCATATTAAAAATTCGAAATTCTATGAAAAATAACTCTTCTTTTTGCTCCGGTTGAAGTTTGCATCAGCGAGCTGATTATTGAAATTGATAGACGAAGCGATAGACAAAGAAGACATAGGGAGTATGGAGCGATCCTATCAGTCAAAATGCATGGTTTTTATAGACTAAGGGAGAAAATGATGGACTTACTATAGGGTCCCTCGTGGGTTGCTGTTAGTTGTCTGTTACCTACCTCTATTGTCTATTGCAAACACTCCATATATCTCTCTTGTCTTCTTTATCTATAGCTTTGTCTGTCAATTTCAATAATCGGCCCGCAGGCCAATTTGGGTAAAGAACATGAATAGGAATGATTAAATGTGTAGCGTTGTCTACCGGTCCATTATTCTGCCGTGCTAAGGAAGAACACCGTATGAACATTTGAGAGTTACCAAATTTATCCGGATAAAACATGTATCTCTTCGTAAAGTTATGCATATATTTCCGTGAAATTTTCAGATGTTTCAGATCAAATTGCGAAAAAAATTATCTGAAAAGTTTGACAAAAAATATTAAGAATTTTTCCAGTAAATTCGGTTTTTATCAAAGGAGATCTGGCGACGTCTGAAGGCTCATACGGCGTTTTTCCTTAGCACGGCAGTATTGCCCAGCAGCCGGATTGTTGAAACTATAATTAACTGGCTATGTCGGTACGATAAGACAAGACATAACCCTATCTGCATCGATTTTCGATTCTTGTCGTGCCGACATAAATTTCAACAACCAGGCTGCTGTTGAGTATTGGATAATGGGGAGGAGACGGGTTGGTTACCTGAGTTCGATGAAGCCCTGGTTGAGGAGGATGGCGATGAAGTCGCCGGCGAGGTCGTCGCGTTCTCCGGTGAGGAAGAGGATCCCGTGCCAGGACTCCGGCCGGAACTCGATGAGCATCTGCACATGCTTGTACGCCGCCTGCAGGGGCGGCAGCGCCAGCCACCCCTGCCCCGAAAACCGCGGCCATCGCACCTCCGTCTCTGCAACACACAAATCAACATTTAATTCAACACAAATCAACACTCAATTCAACACAAATCAACACTCAATTGGACGTATTTCTATCAAACAAACCTATGTGGAGGTAAGAAATATGGGGTGTGCTCGTTAGTTCTCTGGCCGTAAGAGTGAATGGGAATAATAAAGCGCCAGTGACGTCAGCGGCAATGATAGTGCGCACTCGAGCGAGGGGGAGCTCGTCGTCGGGGCGCTTTAACTCGTGAGCCCTGTCCACAAGGCTCTCTTGCCATGCCCGCGGCTCATGAGTTCCGCATTCAGTTGGCACATAGGTCTGTTTGATAGAATGTAATATCCCACTTTTCCAATTCTTCAAAAGGGATCACGCCCACTTTTACATTGCTTCTTATGCAGCTTCGACGAGCACACCCCATATTTCTCACCTCCACATAGGTCTGTTTGGTAGAAATACGTCCAATTCAACACAAATCAACATTCAAGCTATCATTCACTAAAACTATCATTTAAAAATGACCATCCAAATGTATTCCTTAAACTTCTTAAAAAATTCTGCCTAGAAAAAGCGTTCTACCTTATAAATGAGTTTCTAGGTGATAGCTAAATACAGGGATGTCTGAGTGAAGATCGTCTCTGAGGAATTTCTGTATATAACTGTTAAATACTCAACAATTGAAAACTAACCTATCATTGTTGTAAATTTTATTGTACATGTGTTTAAATTAAGTGTTTTGAGGACAACACCTGACACGTGCCATAAGCAGTCTCAACAGCTTTGTATGTACTTAATTGAATAAATAAATAAATAAATTCAATGCGACACAAATCAACATTCAATGCAACACAAATCCACGCAATAAATGACAAAATCAGAAGAGGAACAATGGAGTGTTTTTCCGAAACACGCATTTATTTGATCACAACTGCTTTAATCTGTTCATTAGGGATTTGGATTCACACGGAAAAAAAAGTATCACAATCCCAACTTTACTCCTGGCTGATTTTAGCGCCAGATATTAGAGTAGTTGCACACGCCAGAGGTATGGTTAATTGGTTAAGTCAGTTGAAAGTGTGGTTGGATCAACGATACCTCTAGCTGGTGTCCTCACAGTCAGCACTTGTGTAGTTGAAGTAACTATACCGCTGGCTGGTGCCTTTATACTTCTAGCTAGTGCACTACTCTTAGGGCTGGCGCCAAAATCCGCTAGAAGTATAGTTCAGATGGTGATACCTTTTTTTTCAGTGCAAGGGTCGCATGAATAATAAGAGCTGAATTCCTAGCTGGTCGTTCCTTCCCCTAGTTTTACCAACCGGAGCTGGGGTGGCCAGACACTTTACCCAATTTTGTTTGGTCCAACAATTGTTTGGTCCGTTGCTGAAATTTGTCCAATAAAATTTTGGACCAATAGTTTTTTAACCAATAGTTAACTTAGTCCACGTTAGTTTTTGGTCCAAGGTAATATTTATTTTGTGGGAAAAATTAAATTCATACTTTTACATGCTGTCTGTTCATGATGTGGCTAATCATCGCCGCCTTCCGAGTCTGTCCGAGTCTCATCCGCCCTTTGCTTGAGATTGTTAGCAATCGCCCGCAAGTAAGTACGGACATTGTTTTGCTGCTTGTATTCTTCGTAATTTCCAACTATCGTCTCAACGCGTCTTTGGTTTCGAACATACGTTGAATTTATCGGGTCTCTAAGATGTCCATGCCCTCCTAGTAGTTGTGTGACAGCTGCTTCTGTATCTTGTTGTTCTTTCTGCAGCTCGCCAATAAACCGCCAAATGTTTAAGTGATGTGCGACAACTATTCTTTGGAAGCGAGAATGGAATGATTCAACTTTGTTATTCGTTCGCGCTTGTCTATTTAACACAGATTGATACACATTCCAGAAAATTTAATTTTAAATTATAATTTTATTTAAAAAAATTTTAAGCTTCTAAATAATGAATAATATTGTGGCTTACATAGAACGTGGATTAAAAAAGGGTGGGTTAAATTTTTAATTGGATAATAAAATTTGGCCAAACTATACCTTGGATAAAATTTGTTGGCCCAATTAGGTATTGGGTAAAAGAAATTGGGTAAAGTGTCTAGCCACGGGAGCGGGAGCCCTTTCTGGCCTATATTGAAAATACACATCGTTTACTGGTTTTGCTGGATTTTTTCATTTCTGCGGGGTATTCTAAAAGTTGAACTCTAATCGGCGTCAGAGCAGGGCTAAAGAAATATAGTGTTCAGTTTAGGTAGATGCAATGAGATACCAAAATGGAAAGTGGACTACTAATCAGTTTCTTACTGTGCGGGCCACATTTCTATTTTATTTTTTTCCATTAACTAAATTGGCACATCGTGCAAACAATAGTCGGAAGGTCAGGTGCTATAGTGGTAGTTGGGATACAGCATTATCAATTTTTTTAAAGGTACGGCACCGAATAGATTTAGCTGCGGCAAGAGCTACTTTTTTTCCTTTTCGGTGCAGACAATTGAACGTATTTCTACCAAACGGAACTATGTGCATTAAGACATGAGCCCTCAGACCTATGAGGACACATGCATAACAGGGCTTACGTCATAATGCACATAGTACCGTTTGGCAGAAATACGTCCAATTCAGAATTCCCCCAATCGCGGATGATAATAAGATCCTCTCTTTTTTAAGTAAAAGAAGCCATCGAAATGTCTCGATAAAGCTAATTGCAGCGTGGGCCATTCATGGAAATGTCGCCACGGCTACCAGCGATTTCCGCGATCAGACTCAAGAACTAATTACTCCCGACTGCGAAAAGAACGAAAGAAGAGTCGTTCGTTTAATTGGAGGTCTCCTCCCCCCCCCACTCCTCCTTCTCCCACTCCCCCCTCATGGGCTCTTCCCAGTTTCCGGCTGACGGCCATTTCAAAGGCGCTCTGCTTTTTTGCGGTCACATCTAATTACGGCGTCGCAGAGTTTTGGATCCTCCTCGATACATGAAAGTGGAACATTTCGGAAAACCCTCACTGAGTGGCAACACTGGAGGAGTCCGACTGAAGAGACTTCATATAACTACGTTCGCTTGAAGTGCGTCCCACTGCTGCTCTCTTTTATCCTATGATGATGCTCCCCTCACCCTCCAACCCCCTTCTCGACCGGGACTTCGCCAGACTTTTATCCATGTCCCATTTGGCTCTTTTTGTGCCTTTATTGAGTGAAAATGCCCTGGGATCGTAGGCATTTTTCTGGAGATGGTCGGGCGACTCACAGTATATGAGAAAAGTCAATTTTTCGGACAGGATCTGTTTTTGTTGGACGTATTTATATCAAAAGCACTATATCCATCCTGACATGAGCCCTGTGATCCATAAGATTACATTCATGACAGGGTTCATGTCATAATAGATATTCTACAGATAACTCCAGTCAAAATGTCTTGACTTTCAAAGGTTGGGTATTATCCGCTAGCTTTTCCACGTTTTCCCTGACTTTTCAAGAACTTGTCACCCTATTTTACAAAGACAATTGCCTCAGGATCAGAATTAAGAAATTTCGTAAAAGATTATAAGAAGAAATTTCGAGAGGAAATTTCCAGAAGTTTCATGGGGAAAAAAGAAATTTCATGACATTTCTTATGAAATTTCACGAAATTTCTTGTGAAATTTCACGAAATTTCATTCGATGAGTTTTCTTTTAGCAACTCTGCTCAGGATTTAGACAATGAAATCCCCCCGTCATTTTTTTTATTACCTTGAAAAATGTTCACTAACGTTAATTGATATTAAACGCTATGCAGGATGGTTACAAATCGGCACTTCCGAATCCACTTCGGATTTCCGCACACTCAAAATTTGTTGTTTGACACTTCAAACACATTCCAGAATATGAATAGTGAAGGTGATTTGACAATTTTTACTTGATTTTTACTCTTCACTTTGTAAAATTCCCCATTTTCCACTGATACTGATTGGTTACTTAAGCGGATCCAGACTTCGAATGAGAGGGAGGAAGGGGAGTATTGGCGGCCTCCCAGATGAGAAATGTCCCCTGGTAAAAATTGGCAGTAGAATCTGTGTTCCAAAATACCATAGACCTGCAGCCGGCTGTAAGATTTCCAATAGCTTCTATAGCCGGCTACACAATTTCTTATAGCTTTTTATAGCCGATGGCGACTAAGCAACAGCCAGGCGATAAAGTGTATGCTAAACGTTACTAATTACGGATGCTAGGACTTAGTGAGTTTTTGGACTACTGCTCTCTTTTTGGACCGTAGTATCTTGATTTAATTTGCAAAGAAAGCTCTGTACTTTTCATGGATGCCTGTCATTCCTAATATATTAGAGCGCCTTCAGTTTCGTATGATACTGTGCAATACCTCTGGTGTGAAATAGTTGCTTCAAGCGCCGTGGCACGCTGCGCTGGCGCCTACAAACCTAACAGGGATACTTCACGCGTTGCGCAATGCGTGAAGTATCCCTGTTAGGTTTGTAGGCGCCAGTGCGTCGCCGCTCCGCTTTGTGCCAGCTCTAATATTCAACCTGGCGGAGCCAGCGTTATTCAACTCATGATTTTGAAATGTTTGCATATCCTGTATGGATTATTCTCATTTTAATTGATGAAAACAAATATGAATTAAAGGAAAATATAATGTGTGTTTTGTTTTGTAAATATTAAGGTGGTTCCGTATCAAACTTAATGAATTCCAAAGCACACGAATTTCTACACAATTTCTTATAGCCTTTTATAATCGATGGCGAAAAAGCAACAGCCAGGCGAGAAAGTGTAAAGCCCGGCGAGAAAGTGTAAAGCCCGGCGATAGGAACTTTAGCCTGGCTGCATAATTTTTTATCGCTTCGTATAGCCCGGCCGTATGATTTTCTCCGCATTATACAGCCAGCTATATGATTTTCTGTAGCCTTCTTTAGCCAGCTATGAAAATTCCCATGGTATTTTGAAACGCAGCTCTTATCGCCAATTTTAAAGCATCAAATGTACAGTTTGAGTCAATTTATACACGAATGATTACCCAATCTGAGCGTCCTACCTTCTTGTTTCCTCCGTTATTCCTTTCGTCTTTTTCACACTGAGAAGAGAGATTGGTAGAATTTACCATTCCTTCACGCTGTATTTCACACAGCGTCAATTTAGAGTCAATTCTGCCAAATGAAAGGTAAACGTTACTATATACTGGTACAGGTAACCATTCTTCTGGCAAAATCAACTTGAGAATGGGTAGAATTTACCATTCCTTCACGCTGTAATACAGCGTGAAGGAATGGTAAATTCTACCAATCTTTCTTTTAGTGTACTTCCCTTTTTTTCCTCCGTTTTTTGGGCGAACGGGAGGAACGAACGCCCCCTATGCCTTCTTCCATGGATCCGCCTATTTGAATTCCCTGACATTCCCCGGGTTTCCTCGACTATGGCCATAGGCGGTTCTAGACCTTCATTCTTGGGGATGCCCAGAGGTAGAAAATGTCAGAGACCGGCTCCAGACGGGACGGACGCTAAGTTTCTGCCTTCAAGTTTTATCCCTTCCCTACCCTCCTTTCTCTTCTTCTCTCCTTCCTCTCCACTTAAATACCTGTAAATTCAGTTTAGAAAATTTTTAGCAAAACTTTCCTTCAAAACTACAATCTTACCTTAAAAAAAAACAGTGGAATCTTAGTAAAACACGGCTATCAATTTTAATTCTGTTTAAAGCATTTTCAATTAATTGCTGGGATTTTTTCTCAGAATGAGCGAATACAGAATCTTTCAAAGCAGTAATTTCACGGTTCCGATAACCTTACTTAATTTTTGCTCGGGGGTGCCTGGCACCCACTGGCACCCCCGTAGAACCGCCTATGACTATGGCAACACTGCGCACACATCGGAATGTTTTCGCGGGGTGCCTTGTCAATTTCGAAATTCATATATTTAAAGTATTGAAATAAGCCACACAAAAGGAGACACTCTGAATTATCTTTTTGTGCCACAAACCCATTCCACTAACGACGGTGTCGAAACTTCCACTTTACGTTCCCCCCAACACGGATTAACAGAGCCGCCAAAAATTTCCAGAAGGGTATGCATTCAATAGCGAGGCGTGAACGATCGATTTTCGACACATCCCCATTTGAAGCTATGGTAAAGAATCGATTATTAAGGGTGTTGGTTGCGAGCACCCTGTTTATCGATCCTTTTCCATGGGTTAAAATGGCATATCATTCGATTTACAGCAAAGCACGCCACGCCACTGTACTGCCGTGTTAAGAAAGAACGCCGTATGAACATTCGAGAGTTGCCAAATTTCCCTTCATAAAACATATATTTTTAACGACAATCATGCACATTTTTCTTTGAAATTTTCAGATATTTTAGATTAAATTGCGTACAAAATTGCCTAAAATTTTTTGAAAAGAATATTCACAATTTTCTCAGTAATTTCGTGTTTTATGAAAGGAAACTTGGCAACGCCTGAATGTTCATACGGCGTTTTTCCTTAGCACGGCAGTGTATGCGTTGGATGCGGAGGGCGGGATCGGGAGTTTGACGACAAGTCGTAAAACTCTCTATGATTCAAATTCGGGTCCTTTGTAGCGGTGGCGGCGGCGCGCGAGGCTGAGTCTTGATTGAATTCGCGATTGACTCGGCTAATTCGGGCGTCTGCTTGTGCGTCTACTCGCGCGAGTATGGAACGGGCGCCTCGAGTCGAATCGAATTACTCCCGAGATTAGTGTCATGAGCATTGCCGAGTCTCCACACTTCACACCGCGTTGCCCATAAGTGCATCGGATACGGAGAATTTAAACTTATAAAAATAGTGTATTTCCTTCGGAAAATACACTAAAATCAGCGAACATTGTAATACAGTGTCTGAACGGTAGTAGTACTGAATATATTGGTATTTGGAGTGTAGCCGAGTGCTAGAAATAATGTAAAATGTTCTTTAAAAAACTTACATTTTATTAACAAACTTAGACCAAAGCTTCTCGAAGCAAACGCTTCATCGTCAGGGTCACAAAATCGATATCACAAAGGCCATAAATTTGAATATAAATGTGATATCGATTGTGATTATGATATTATTATTGATTATTATTATTGTGATTGTGATATTGCCTTTGTGATATCGATTTTGTGACCCTGACGATGAAGCGTTTGCTTCGAAAAGCTTCGGTCTAAGTTTGTTAATAAAATGTAAGTTTTTTAAAGAAAATTTTACATTATTTCTAGCACTCGGCTACACTCCAAATACCAATTTAATTTTATATACAGGATGTCCCAGGGTGAATGCGCAAGACTCCCAGCATAGATTTTTTGGGTAAAAATAAGACCTTTTCGTTCTGTGGTTTTCTCCTGAAAACGCTTTTTTTCGACGCTACAGCCCATCCAATTTGAGGATATTCCCGCGTAATTTGCCCATAATTCTGGCGCCATATGTCAAATGCCCTTGAAAATTGAGGTCTAGGGGTAACTTTTAGTGTACTTTTAATTGTTTGTGGTTTCAAATGCCTGCGATTTTCGTTGTATAATTTTCTTTTGAAAACGTTTTTTTTCGACGCTATAGCCCATCAAATTTGAGGATTTTCCCGCGAAGTTCGTCCATAACTCTGGCGCCAAACGTCAAATGCCCATGAAAATTGAGGACTAAGGGTAACTTTAAGCTTAATTTACATTTATGTGGTTTCAAATGCCTACGATTTTGTGGAAAGGCGGTACGCAACATCTGTACACTGAACATCGCTGTAACTTTTGAGCCGATGAACATTTTTGAATAAAGACTGCACCGTGTGAAAGCCTACAAGAATTTGTTTAAAGAAGGTGCGCTGTGTAATTTAGAAACAGATGGAAAAGCTCTTAATTTCAGGGAAAAAACAGGCAACCAATTTAAATGACGATGGCCATTTCGGTATCTGAGAATCCCATCATCAGGTCTTCTGATCACTCCGCGCGGTTTCTCCTCGTCTCAAGATAAAAACCAATTTCAAACTAAAAACTAAAACTAATTACGCACTATATTTACATTCACATCGCGAAACGGCGAATGTAATGATGTGAATGTAAATAAAGTGCGAAATTAGTTTTAGTTTTTGGTTTTAAATCGGTTTTTATCGTGAAACGAAGAGAAACCTTGGAGTGATCAGAAGATCAGAGGACCTACGATGATGGGATACTCGGATCCCGAAATGGCCATCGTTATTTAAAAAATGAAAGTAAGCAGGAGATCAAGAAGAAAATGTAAAAACATAACATTTTCTACAACATGAATCCTGATAAAAATGGTAAAACTTTCAAATGGGCCTGTTGCGAACTTTTGCTACAGCAAAACTAAGAGTTGTTTTAACCAGCAAATGTCTCAAAATCACGATGAGCGCATTGGCAAAGTTTGAAATGTACTCCTAACTTCACAATCTGCGTAAGAAATTTGCGTTTTTTTGCAGACATGCTGGTTTGATAGCAAATGGTAAGAATCTTGTCCAGGCACATGTGTTTTGCCGGATTTGTGTCGGCCATGTTGAAAATTGTGTAGTATCCCAGTGCACAAGGGTTGGATAGAATGACACTTCCAACGAAATGTTCACCTTTGTTGTAGTATCGTTTTTGAAGCGGGAAGCTCAAAAAAAACGCTGATGTCTTAAGCAGATTGTGAAGTTAGAAGTGCATCTCAAACTTTGCCAATGCGCTCATTGTGATTTTTGAGACATTTACTGATGCTGACTTTTATTTTTGTTCCAGAAAAAGTTTGCAACAGGCCCATTATTAGTGAAATTATTGGCGTTGTGACAACGTCTCCCTTATGACGTGCAGCGCGAGGGCCGTAAACTAGTTGATTTAATGCAGATTTCGGGATACCGCCGACGCCCGCACAGGGACGCGGATCAGGGCACCGATTCGGGGTCCCTGAACCCTGAATCCGTTCCTGTCTCGTCACTATGACGCGACGGCTTCACGCCCCCCCCCCCCCCCCCATCCTCCCATCACGAACCATTATTCTCACCTGCAGGCGTCTGACGTTGACCTCATTCTTCGCTGGAAAAACGAGCAAAGGTGGAAATTTCAAATCGGTACTGGGATTGGACATATTTATGCTAAAAGGAACTATGTGCATAGGAGTTGCGTGTAACATAGTTCCTTTTAGCATAAATACGTCCAATTGGAAAAAAACACTAATCTTGTTCATCATTGAATCATTTAGTTTGAGAATAACCACAGACTGCCGTGCCAAGGAAAAACGCCGTATCAGCCTTTAGGCGTTCCCAAATGTTCATTGACGAATCACTAATTTTCAAGAAAATATGAGAATATTTTTCTTCCAGTTTCTCAGGTAATTTTTCTTATAATTTGATCTAAAAAGTCTGAAAATTTCAAGGAAAAAGATTAACAATTTTCCTCAAAAATAAAAAAAATATTGGAGAAAATTAGGCGACTCTCGGGCGTTTTTCCTTAGCAGGGCAGAGTAGTTTTCTATGATTTATAAATATGTTTAGTCTATGTCACATTTATCAATGATTTTATTGGTGAGCTTGGATCAACGGACCAAGTATTAATACCAAAATATTTTTTCCGTCAAAAATAGGTTAAAAAGCATTGACGTGCAAAAATGTACTAAACCTCTCGCGACTTATTCTCTAGACTAAAGCCGATTCTCCGTCATAATTTAGAAATCCAATTTTCCGCTTCACAGTTAGGCATTTCGATTCCCAGCAGAGTATAGTATAATGTAACTCTATGAAGGCATTGAAGAGGAGAAACTTCGTTACAGTCGACTGGGTTCTCGCTGATGCAAACGATCCAACAAAGATGTGTTTTTGCACAAAACAGGAAAAGGGCTGTAATGTTAACGTCAACGTCATGGAATTTTTTAAAACCATCCGCAGCTACGCTCAAACTCGACGAATGACGTTCATGAGTGACTTTGTGGACAGGTTTTTGCAGCTGGACTGAGAAACTTTCATCACTTATGGACGGATTTTTTTTTAACAAAAACCACTAACGCCCAAAAAAAAGCCAAAAAATTGTGAAATTCATAATCTAATTACGACGTATCACATGCACGTGTCAGCCTGAACAGTACTTGCATTGGGAGTGTTGTGGCATTCAGTGGCGTGGCGTGCTTTGCGATATATAGATTCATCTGCCATTTAAACCGATGGAAAAGGGTCGATAAATATGGTGTTCGCATCGAACACCTTGATAATCGATTCTTTACCATAGCTTCAAATGTATTATAAGTACTGAAATGATTCAGGTGGCAATGCTCTTGCTCTGTGAAAGGTATTCTAGGTCTATAAAATTGACTTGTCAACAGACGCATTGCAAAAAAAAAGAAGAAAAAAAGGAAAGAGGTCAGTCCACGTTAACACTCACACTTTTTTTGCTTTTAGTGCAGCTATCGAATGGGTTCTATGGCATATTGACGTGTAAAGTTACATAGACACAGGGTGTTCAAAATTATTCGGTCTATACGAGATTTATTTTCGTAGCGGATTACAAGAATACTATAGTTGAGATCCAACCCACTAAAATCACCTCCCGGAAATCAATGAAAAATATGTTCAGGCTTCCAAAATTTATTTTAAATTCTATGAGAGGACAGGAATTTCCTTTTTTTTTAAATTTTAATTTGCTTATTTGTTCGTTTGTTTGTTTTTTTCCTCGGCAGATATTGGTCATGCAAAAAGTCGTTTTTGTCATTTCGGGGGTAAAATCCCTCTCATTACTCGATCCCTTTCTTTCTCATGTGCAAATCTTCACGATTAGCCTCTCCTCCTCCTCAAAGAAGATCCTCCTCCTCTAAGGCAAACGAAATTTGATTTCCAAAACTTCGGCCTGAAGTAAGGGCCTCTACGGCACACCCCCCCCCCCCCAAAAAAGCTTTGTTTCTGACGTTTTTGATTATTCTTGAAATTGAGTTTTCCCGATTGCTAATCTGCGATGTGCAATTAGGAGTTGCACTAAACTATCCTCAAAGTAAAAGAGAGACGGGCGGTTGAAAAATGCCATAGTAAAATGCATGTTACAAGGGCTGAGTTAAAAACAGAAACGTACAATTCTCATTTAAAAAACGGAGTGTCCCTACTTGAACCCGTTCTGTTCATGGACTGCCCCAAAAATGGCAATTGGGATTTGAGTATGAGTTAATTGGAACTTCTGAAGTCCATTTAATAGCTTTGCCATAGAATTTGGAAAATACTATTCCCTGACACATTTTGGTGAAATTCCCTGGAAATTGAAGATATGGCAGATGGTCAAGAAGATATAATTAAAACTAGTTTTCAGGCAAAATTTGAGCAGGTTCCTTCATGGTTTTGAAATTTTCCTGTGAGTTTAATGTGATCTATAACACCCTGTGCATGGATTTTGCTTCCTCATTCGGAAAATGCTTTTTTCCCGTAATTTTTTGTCTAGATATACGACAATAATGCACAGCCTGCAAACTAGGAAGTGGATTGTATCCAACACATCAGTGTAGAGAAGATTCGAAGATCCTTCACACTTTTGAGTTAGCTCTCGCCATGTAAGTGAGTGCAAGTCATTTGTATCTAATGACCCGAACAATGTTTGCTAGTTTCATTTTTAAATGGAGTTCGCACTATACAGAGGGACATCAACTATGCAGTTTGTGTGCTTTCTCGTCTTGGTGAGTTCAACACACAATTTTAAGACAGGAAAACATAAATTTCAAAAGGTTTACCGATTCATTTGAACAATAACTCATTTCTTCGACTCTTTATTTAAATATAATTATTATATTTTTTCGATTAGAAATATTCCAAGTAGATACGGGTAAAACATTGTTTATTACATATCTAGACACATTTCGGCCCTAGGGGCCGAGGATGCCTAAGGCCTGGGCCTAAGGGGGAAGGGCGAATACAGTCTATGACAGCAATCATTAAAAAATAAAAAATAAGAATAGATTATAAATACAAGTCCATCCGATTCTATCTTTATATTACAGTAAGTTTTATGCTAAACTTAGAAGATTCCTATCTCAATCGCGACTTTTAAAAAAATCCAATCCTGTATTTAATCTTCAAGGAAACCCAATGACAATATCTCCTCACAATTTTGTGTGATTCTCTTTTAGAATGAATTGAGAAAATTCACAGAAAATTTCAGTAAAAACTGTCAGTTATCTTTCCTTACGAATAATTAAAAAGGAGGGTAGACTTGCAAAGTCGCAATAAGAGGTATGTCTTTGGCTTTAATCATCGATATGGTTTCAATGATAGTCTCCATAAAGGTAATAACAGGCGCGACGCGGAAGCATTTTCTCTGCATACAGAATCTACTAGCGTGCACTTCTCTATTAGTAACATTCACTGCAATACAACTAAAAAGCCATAATGAAGAGCACGAAATTTTTAGAAAATATAGGTACTTTAACGATAAGCTTACTCAAAATTAAAACTTCATTTAGCATGAGCTAATTCAGAATCCTCAATTTTTCAGCTATTCTTGATTACGCTCGTTACAGCTTCAAAAAATGAAGACCATGAAATGAAGCCAGGAAATTCGTCGGATGAGCAACACATCATAATATTGGTATTGCAAATTATATCCTACATTTAATTCATAAAGTATAAAAAATACGAAAAAATAAATATGGAAACGTAATTCGCCGGAAAAATAAAAAAAAAGCTTTGGTGTTAAATGCGTTTAAATGCAAACAACCACATTTTGAGGCAGAATTGAGTGTTGTTGATTCTTTTACCGATAATCTCTTATTTATGAATGGTTAGAATTTAAAAGAGATCAAGAGAAATAATATCGACCATCTTCCTAGAATATTAGTCTCGATGTTTCACCTTTGACATTAATATTCAAAATTAGTGATATTCTGTTTATTGAAAAACTACAAAATGTTGAGAGGAAGGTCCATTTGCAAATGAGAATATATCGACAAAAAACTGTGATAGTGCTTTCACTGAAGATTCTTAGTTTAATACTTATACGCTTTTTCTTCTTGAATACATGGTTAACATACTCGCGCGCGCATTTAATTGGGAAATTTAATTTTCAACACGAAAACGGTTGTGCAGATTTCTGTGCTAAGTTCAGTGAATTATCTGCATAGCACGGAGAAAATTTCTTTAAATTTTCAAAGGAATCGGCACGATCGTTTTCTTTTAGTAGGTTTCGTTTCAGGATCGTTTTCTTTAATCAGGGTTGCCACAGAATGAAGAAAATGAAATTCCGTGATATTTCCCTGATTTCCCAGTCACATTTTGGTAAAATTCCCAAACAATTGAATGGAAATTAATAACATAAAACAAACATAATTATAGGAAGGTCCCGGGACCCCTGAACCTGGATCTGAGCATTCGATGGATCCGCGGGAATCCAAGCTGAGTGTCAGAGGATTCAAAAAACTGTTCGGTTGCTTCACGGGGCAGAAGAAGAAGAAGAGCGTGGAAGCTCCGCCTCCACTTCCGCCTCCATCTCTGCATGAGCCGCCGCGTCGCCGCCGAGGAGGCGGGATGACACGACCCATGCATGCCCCACAGAGGTTTGGCCGTTTGGACGAATTGAGTAGGAAAAAGAGCAAGTGCAAGCTAAACAATAACGAGAAGGGAGCCTCAACTTGTCTTGGCTTCGCTTTGCTTGGTGGACGCTGACCATCCTCGGACGCATTGAAACATTATGAATTTCACCAAGAAAACTGCGATTATTAAAATAACTTTTTTTTGCTTTTTAAATTATTTTATTGTAAACTTTTTTTTGAGAATTTTACACATTGTTATTAAGTATTAAACGATGCAGATTATACAGGCTACCGAGAAACTTGTAACTTTCATGCATGCAGGAAAAAGGTGCAAATACACGAAGAAAGTACATAAGACGGAGATTTTGCGACACCGAGATGACGATACGTGATCCCGCATTTTAATCATCGATATTATCTTATACTTCGTTGTCTTTTTATACATTTGAAAATTTAATTGATGCAGATATGTAGATACAAAGCTTATATTTCTTGTAGTTACGATATTTTTTAAATAAAATTTCTTGAAAAAACCCGTCAAAAGTTAAAACGCCACATATCCGCCAAGTTTCTAGCTTTCCCAAAATATGCTTTTCTGTGTGAATGGTATGTGTGATGATCAAACGCGTAGTACTAAGAATACGCTAAGCATAGAGAAAACTTTAAAGGAAAGCGATGAATGGGGCCCTGAAAAATGACTTGAGGGCATGGTGATGAAGCTCCCGTGCAAATATGCTATTTACTACTTAACTACCGGGACCTCCTTAATCATCTTTCCTCGGTTCCGTTGACTCATCTCTCTCCCTCAAGTCACCCCGAGCCCGAGATAGAAACTTATCTGCAAAAATGGCAGAGACCAGGTCAAAAGCTTGACAGTATTTTCATATCGTGCAGAGTAATTCAGCTTATAGTCTGCGGGCCGATTATTGAAATTGATAGACAAAGCGATAGACAAAGAGGACATAGGGAGAATGGAGCTATCCTAGTGGTTGAAATGGGTGGTTCCTATAAACTAAGAAAGCACTGGAAAAAAAAAACACATTGGATCTGGAGTCCAGACTCTTGAAAACATTGACAAGAAAAAGGACTCTTGATTCAATCAGATTTAAGCTTAAATCAAAAGGAAATCCGCTCAAATTAAGAGGCTCGGTTCTTGATTTCAGCTTAAATCTGATTGAATCAAGAGTATTTTTTCTTATCGGTGTTTTTAAGAGTCTAAACTATAGATCCAATGTGTTTTTTTTTCCAGAGAGAAAATGATGGAATAACTATCAGGTCCCTCGTGGGTTGTCGTAACTTAGTCTATTACCTACCTCCTTTGTCCATTGTAACCACTCAATATCACCAATAGGATCCATCCAAATTCTTTTTGTCCTCTTTGTCAAGGGCTTTGTCTACATACATACATATCAAGCCGCTAACTCAGCGCACTACAGCGCTCTGCGACTCCAAATCGCCATCGGAATCCTCCCACAAATCATCGGGCAGATTACACCGTCTGATATCCCCCTCCACTCCCTCCCGCCAACCTTTTACTGGACGTCCACGCCGCCTTCTTCCGGGTGGAACCCAATCAAATACCTGCTTTGTACCCTGGCTTTGTCTATCAATTTCAATAATCGGCCCGCTGGACGTTGAAGTGAAAATCTTTACTTTTCCCAGAACTTTGGCAAGGCTACCTGGAAACGTGCGCGAGCGGCGAATAGACGCGGAAGTAGAGAAACGTTAACGCAAGAAGTGAAAACATGAGGAGGGTAAATAAACCGAAGCGGAGAGGCCACCGTTGACAGTTCCACCCTGGAAGACTGGATTCACTCAAATCATGATGACAGTAAACGTTGTGAAAAAATCCAATAAAGTCACGATTGTTCGCCTGGCAAGGTGGAGAACCGCTCTTGATTATACCTCCTTCAAAGGCTTCTCTCACCGCAAAGGAATTGGACGTATTTCTGTCGAACGGAAATATGCGCATTATGACGTGAGCCCTGTTACGCACGTGTTCTTATGGGTTTCAGGGCTCATGTCTTAATGCAGATAGTTCCGTTTGATAGAAATACGTCCAATTCTTTGTTTGATAAAACTCTGACCCTGGTCATTAGGCCCAACCGGATCGAGTTTAACAGAACAAACCCGGTCGAAATTTGGTAAAAAATGAGTCAGGGTTGTTTTTGAATTTACGAAGTCGTAAAAATTATTTTTACAAATATTGGACGGAGTTTATCGGAGAGGAACCAACCCACATTTTCGATTTTTTTTTTTTTTTTTTTAACTATTTATTCAGCACATATTTGCATAGGCAAATTTTAATTTTTTATTTTTTAACAATTACTTTAAGTATAAAATACATATCTTAGGACTATTTAGCAAAGAATGAATGAATAAATGAATGGGTGCAGAAGATGAGTGCATGATAAGAACTGATTGTAAGCTTAATAAACTAGTTAACTACCCTCCTAAAACAATTACCTGACTAGTTAAAATTAGGCAAAAATTTACAATGAGACATATGTAAAAACTGTACATACAATAGAAATAAGAAATATAACCCTGTATATACAGAAAAATGTGTCTTTTTAATTCACTTCGAGGAGTTACTAAATTTTAAGGTAATGTTCGAAAAAAATTGAATTGAGAATGTTTTTGAGTTTCACAAGAAACCCGTATGTCTTCTCATGCCAAGCAGTAAAAGTCTAAAAATGAAAAATTGTTTGTGAAAAGAGGGGTTTAAGTTTATTTTTTACATTGAGCCTTATGCAGGAATAAAACTTCAAACCTCTTTCCTCAATTTCAACTTCATATGGGTTGGTTCCTTTTTTGATGAACTCGGTCCAATAATTATAAGGAGAATTATTTTGAACATGAAAATTACCGACTTGACCGTTTTCTCCCTATATTGGCTACATTCCCTGACTTTTCGCGGTGTTCTCAGACCATTCGAGGAATTCTCGCCCTGTTCGGTAAAGCCTTCACGGAAAAAATTAAATCGCTGATTTAACAATTCAATTGCTAAAAAAAATGACTGCAATATTTCAACGTCGATTTCACAACAAAAAAAAATGCTACTTTAACCACCATTGCAAGCTAATTTAACCACGGGGCAGGGGTGGTTAAATTACCAATTTTTATTCGTAAAATCTACATTGAAACTTTGCAGTCACTTTTTTAGCAATTTAATTGTTAAATCAGCAATTTAATTTTTTCTGTGTTGTATTGCAACTGTAAAAAAAATTGTATTAAAGTAAGTTCCAAATTAACTGAAACAAACTCAGGTCAAACAATTTAAAATTCACAGAAAAGTAGAAACAAGAAACGCTGCTTTAAGAATTGCCACTGGCGATATCACGGTGTTTATTTTAAGATAACAGCGCGAAGAACAGCATCAGCGCGGAGCCGTCCGAAGTAAGGAGCGAAAGATATATATGAGCGAGGAAACTAATATAGCGAGCTAAATATCACGAGGACGGCTCGGAGAAAAGGGGTAGGGTGAGGAGGGGGGTAAGATGCCCGCGGAAAAATAAAGGAAGGCAATCAAGATTAGTATTGAGAAAAATTGCGAGTTAATAAAATGAGGGATGTTCGGGGCCAGCGCGTGGGGGAACGGCCACCTTGGGCGCAGAGGGCGGAGGGGGGGGGGGTCTCTTTCGTTTAATTACACTTCTATGGGTCCAGCAGGGTTGCCGTGCCCCGCTAAAATAGTTTGCCAATTTTTCGCAAGGTTTTCGAGTCCAGGGTGTCTACTAAAACAGGCTGGTCAAAAATAAGTTCTTTGGCAATACTTTTTCAGTACATTCTCAAGAAATTCAGTACCTCCTCCAACAGAAAAATTCCGTACTTTTTCAGTACCTCCGTTTGACGAAATTAGAAAAGTATCAAAAATTTGAAATTGCGACAAAAATGACAAAAAATTAAAAAAAAATCCGGACCTTTTGGCGGAATTTCCGCACTTTTTCAGTACTTCCGGACCGCCCTTAAAAAATCAGTGCTTCCGGACTTTCCGGAAATTCCGGACTTGTAGACACCCTGGGGTCGTTCACAGGGTCGTTACTTAACTCACTCGTCTCCTTGGGAAACTGCAGAAAAGAGAATTTGCAGGTGTCTTAAATGTTGTGTATTTCATCTTTAAAATGATACTGCCAGGCGGAAAACTGAGTGCGAGGATATACATAAAGCCGCTTTTATAGCGCCGCCTCGCGCTCTGCGACGCCCAATCGCCATTGCCCCCTATCCTCCCAGAGATCATCAGGCAATTGGCACCTTCTGATCTCCTCCTCCACCCCTTGTCGCCAACCTCCCACAGGACGTCCACGCCGTCGCCTTCCGGGAGGAACCCAATCGAAAACCTGCTTGGGCAACCGATCGTCTGCCATCCTTTGCACATGTCCATACCAGACCAACTGCTTGGACCTGATATCGTGCACGATGTCAAGGTCCAGGATGTCGAGTGCAAGGATATCCTTGGTTTTTAAATTGGACAATTATTGGAGAAAATATGACAAAACAACCTAATCTGATAAAATACGCGTGTTTAAATGGAAAATGCCGCCAGATGACGTCACAAGGCAGCAAATTTTCTCACTTTTAAATCTATGTCTCTCCGATTTCCCATGTCAGAAAAAAATTGTGAAAAATACTGCAAACTCAGCTCATTGGGCACTCTCAGATGAAGCAATACAATTTTAGTGTGCTTGTCTATAGCTTTGTCAAACAATTTCAATAATCAACCCACAGACTCTCTTTTTTCCAAAAAATGTAGCTCCTTTCGAATCGACTCTGTTCGATCTCGATCGAACAAACTTAGAGCAATTTCAAGAAATTTCATCACACTCATTTTTTATCCCCCCCCCCCTTCACTCTTGAGGGTTCTCTCAATTTTGCACCGATCAATCACATTGCGCGCCCGCGGTAACTAATAAATTATTCCAAATTTGCACACCTTGACCCGCCTCCCAGATTTGCGCGTCCTTAAAAGGTGTCCTTTACCTTCTATTAAATTGAAAGTGCTCTTCCTAACCATTGTATAACTCGTCTTGAACACCCTTTTTATGTTTCCAACCTTTCTTTCATAATCATCCTCAAATTTATCTCCATTACTTCCATATTTCTTCGCAACCACGAGTCCCATCCACATACAAATTTTCCAAATTTTCCAAATTTTCACTTTCTTTAGCTTCGGTTCTCTGATGGACCCCTAAAACCATATATATTCTGGAAGTACTCATTAAGCCCGACCTGCTCAAACCTTTAGCGACCAATAAAGTTCAAATCTCAACATCCACCTCCAGCTTTCAAAGTCCACGGCAAACACAGATCCGCTCCCCCTGGAGCCCCCCACCTAGCGGCCGTCCCCGCTCGGTTCCTTTTGGCTCTTGCGCGGCGCTCAAGACGTCAGCCGCTTGCCCCTAGGAATCACTTGCATCCAGCACGCTGAAGAAGACGGACCCGGCCCTCACTACGGAAGCAGCTCTCTCCCGGATCAAGAATCGCTACCCGACGCCCCTGCTAAGGTGGAGTACTTGGATTAGGATTAGGACTCTGGCTCTCCTACGTTGGAAAGGAAACCTTCCCGCCATATGCAAGTCCCGTCAACCGACGGTCCACACGAAGCAAAGTGATCACCTGGCGCCTGCCCGCTGTATGAAGTAAATCGACGTTACCTCATCCCGGTTCTCTGAAGTCAAGCTTGGCTCTCTCCAGTAATCGCGTAGTGATGAAAGGTACGCCACAAGCGCTGCCTCATCACCCTACGTATTAATATTCCTTTTCTTTACAGGTTCAATTCACTCTTCACCACAGGTGTATCGCCTGTCTTGCTTTTGGGCTATCCCAAAAAAGTATACTCTTCTAATTGCATGCCACGTTCACTATTCCGATAGTGAAGGTTTCATGCAATTAGCCGACTTGCTTTAATAAGCACCTTCTGTGCCTATTAGAACGTACTATTCAATTATCTCATTTAATATTCCAAAATTTCTCATTGTCCTCATCTCAACCTAACCCCTAAATTGTGGAATTGAATCACTCTCGTTTTCAATCTCCATCAATTTAGTGGCATGCTTTAATGCAAATCTTCTATTTGCATTAGAACGTCCTTTTCTTTCCCCCTTTCGGCCGATCATTCATTTTAGTCACTTTTGCACCTCTCAGCTCTTTTCTTTCTTTTCTGGTTTGCTTCTTTTCCTCAAAAGAAGCTGGTCCCTCGGTTTTAATTAATCTCCCCCCTCTTTTCTGTTTCGCTCCTTTCTCATACCCACTTTTTTCTCCTCCTCTTCTTTTTTTCTAAGTTTTTCCCCTTTATATCGCTCAACTCAATCCAATTTGTGCACTCCGTATAACACATCACACAAGCAGATTTTCGTGATACCACTATTCGAGCTCCGGTGTGTTGCGGAGTATCATCGCTATTTGAAGGCGTTTTGAAATGCGGGAGAGAGAAACATTCGATTACTTGTGCGGCGTTCTCCGTTATTGCGACAGCGTTCCGTGATTGTGACATGTTGCTTTACTAGGGACAGGGCGATCTTGAACAGGAATATTGCGACATGTGAAGTTGAATTCACTCTGTCGGGGAAAAAATTAAGTATGATGAGAAAGAAATGGGTCACACAAGCGAGAGATACGGTGAAATGACTAGAGATGTTAAACGTGAAAGCTCACATTGAGCACTTAAGATATTTGCGTTTGAGGGGCAACATTGGTGAATTAAGTGCAAGTCCGCGCCTCCTATTGCCATGAAAGAAAAAAACACAACTTCTCGTAATCTATTCCTCAGAGTTAAGTAAAAGATAACTAAAAACGATAAAAACTGAAAATGATAGACTAAGAAGACAAAAAAACGGAGCGAGCCTCTCGGTGGAAACAATGGACAAAGGAAACATGTAACGAAGTAACTAGCAGCAATTCACGAGAGACACTAAAGTTCGTTCATCATTTTCCGCCTTAGGCTAGGCCAACTAGCCGTCTTCTTTGCGTATCGCTTTGTCCATCAATTTTAATAAACAGTTTGCAGTTTCATCGTGAAGTGACTTGGGTCGTGTTGCTTAGGGAGAATGATTATTCGAATGTTCGCCAAGCTTATCATTGTCAATATCTTATGATGAAGGAGACCACAGTACAAGTATTTGAATTTGTCTCTCTCCTGCTTTTCAAAACGCCTTCAAATACCGATGATACTCCGCAACACACCGGAGCTCGAATAGTAGTATCACGGAAATCTGCTTGTAAGATTTGTTACACGGAGTGCGCAAATAGGATTAAGTCGGATCGCAAGGAGCTACATTTTTTGGCAAATAGAGAGTCTGGGGATTGATTATTGAAATTGATAGACAAAGCTGTAGGCCAATGGAAATTGAAGCAATCCTCTCGGTTGAAACGGATGGTTCTCATAGAGTACGTGGGACATATCAGAGACATTGCGAAAATTCTAGGAACTCTGTGGAAGTGTGGAGCTCCTACTGTTTCGCCCGTTTTGTGTACGTCCTGCCAAATTAAAATACCTCTATTTTCCTGGTTATTTGTTATACGGAGTGCGGAAATTGGATTGAGTCGATTCGCAAGGAGCTACATTTTTTGGCAAATAGAGAATTTGGGGGTAGATTATTGAAATTGTTAGACAAAGCTGTAGACAAATGGAAATGGAAGCGATTCTGTCGGTTGAAACGTATGCTTTTTATAGACTAAGGGGGACATATCAGGGACATTGCGCAAATTCTAGGAACTCTGTGGAAGTGTGGAGCTCCTAATGTTTCGCCCATTTTTTGTGCGTCCTGCTAAATTCAAATATCTCTATTTTCTTGGTGATGTGTTATACGGAGTGCGCAAATTGGATCGAGTCAATTAGCAAGGAGCTACATTTTTGTGAAAACAGCGAGATTGCGGGTTGATTATTGAAATTGATAGACAAAGCTATAGACAAGGAGACACGGAAGACATGGAGTGGAGGCTGAGAGTGACCGATGAGTCTACGCGATTTGAAGAGAACTATTCTTTAAACTTGTTATCATGGCAATTTTCAAAAATTGTCGTTTTTCCCGTGTAATGAGAAACCTCTCCTCATTGGAAAAAACACATTGGATCTAGAGTCTAGAACTCCAGACTCTTGAAAACATTGACAAGAAAAAAGACTCTTGATTCAATCAGAGTTAAGCTTGAATCAAAAGGAAATCCGCTCAAATTAAGAGGCTTGGTTCTTGATTTAAGCTTTCTGATTGAATCAAGAGTATTTTTTTTTGTTGTCGATGTTTTTAAGAGTCTGGACTCTAGATCCAATGTGTTGTTTTCTAGTGCTTACTCTAAATTTATTGATTTCAAGCGGCGATAGCCACCAAGGTGAGCTCGGCCCAGATAAATCATACTTTCTCAAATCACGGAAACGCGGGGAGAAATTAAACATGTGCACGGAAAATTCAACATGCCGATGTCTGAGTCTCGCCATTAACTCGAGAGAGGGAGGAAGAAAGGGGAGGTTTTTAGACCCGCCCTTCAAGAGCCAGGAAGCCCTATCCCGCACCTGTAATCACAGGATTCCCTCAGTCCAGGCGATCAAGGATTACGCACGCTAAGGAGGGATAGTGGCGGGTGGTTTTTATTGAGGTTGTCAAATTTCAGGGAAATATGCACGTTAATCACCACTATAAGTATATTTTTAGCGAATATTAAGGGTAATTTGACGGCACTGTTGCGATTCTCCGCCGCGTTTCGTGTCGTCCATGGGCGCGGTTGTAAAATGTCGCGGAAAATTAACATTTTCAGTGCGGATTTTAAGGAAGACTTCGAGTGATTCCTGTAGCCTTGGCAATAGGAATTTCCTGCTGCAGTCTCTTTTCCCTTCCTCGTCTGGGTTGCTCCGTTTCGTCTGCACTGTCATATTTAAAATGAATCGACCCTCTCCCACCGGCCGCCGTGTTTTGTAAGGTGTATGTTTTCCCTGACCCTGGCTGGATAAGCCAACTCGGGTCAATTAGACCCGCTTTATTTTTCTACTGTCTTTTTTAAGTAGAAAAAGCTATTATGAAAAATTCAAAATACGCATGAGAGTATACACAGGGTGTACCAAAAGTTCTGCATCGCCAGCTTCAGCCATCATCCCTGTAACTTTTGAACAACGTTACCTCCTGGCCAAAGTATTCCAAGCGCCATGCGACGTTCAAAAATTCTTGCTGCCATTTTATTTCTTTACAGAGAAACTGCTGGATGCAACTGTTTGAAAATGTCACTGAATTTTATTGAACAATTATTTATGAACAATTTCTCTGTAAAAAAATAAAATGGCGGCGAAAATTTTCAAACGTCGCATGGCGCTTGTGATACTTTGGCCGGAGGGTGACGAAATAATGATGGAAACTTGAAATTTGTTGAACGGTCTTGGGTCAAAGGAAACGGCTTTTGGGATTTGAGACCTCCCACAAATTTTAAGGGGTCCACCTAATCCACCTTGAAAAGAGGGAAGAACCCTTGTGATTACAAAGGAAATGCGATATTTCTTAAAATTGCTAATTTTATAATTTTTGACGTAAGTTCGAACTACTTTAAAATGTTCAAAATCATAAAAATTTTCTTCTGTATTTTGTATTTTTTCAGTGGCCACTGGCCAATCAGTTTAATCCCTTGCAAGAATCCATTCCTGAAGTTACACTCTTTGAATTTTACTCCAGGTTTGCAAAAAGTTTAATTTTTATGCTACTATATTTAAGACTTGTTTCGAACTTGCTGATCTGAACTGCTTGATTCGAACTTAACGTTCGGTCCTCACATCCAGGCTAAAAGAAAGCAGATCCTAAGCAAATACAAATCTATGTGGTGGCTTTTTAAGCCGGGCAGTGGATTGTCTCTCCGCAATAAAATCTTACTTTACAATATGATACTGAAGCCGGTCTGGACCTATGGATGCCAGTTGTGGGGGTGCGCCGCCAGGACAAACATTCAAAGGATTCAGTCCGTACAAAGCAACATCCTCCGAGGGCTTACCGGGATCCATTGGGACGACTACGTCAAGAATGACGTAATTCACCGGATTCTCGGTATCCCCTCGGTGGTTGAAACTATTCAAAAATTGTCCCTGCGGTACGCCCAAAGGCTCTCCAATCACCCTAATAGCGAAGCAGCAGATCTTGTCTACAAATACAAAGCTGGTCTAAGACGCCTCAAACGGCGAAAGCCGTTTGATTGCGTCGCGGACCAACTAGATCAAATTATCGATGTTAATGTGTAATAACTTCGCCTCCCGGATTTTCCAGGGAGATGATTCACCTTTTCTCAAAAGACAAACCACTATTTATTTACGGTGCAATTCTCTTAATTTGTCTTCTTTCAACATGTGTTTTCTGCGGGGCGCTCGCGGGGCGGCGTCGCGGGGTGCTGGGAGCTCACCACACGTAAAGCGCGTGAGGAGTTTCCTACTACCCGGGGCGCCGGGTCGCGGGGCGCAACGCGAAACGACTTCATTACAGCCGCTTTCCGCATCATCGTCCGCATTCCGCCCGAACATCTGAGGTAATTTGTCAAAAATGAATTGATGCCAAATTTCTTTTTAAGTATTTGTTATTTTGATGAAAAGCCATTAAGAATAATTTTAACCTCCATTTTGTGTACCTTCTACATATTTACCCCCAAAAGACAGTCGTTATACCCCCTTGTTTATATCTTCATCTAGTCACATTCATAGAAATTTTTGGTAAAAGACTCTTGTAATTTTCCAAATAATAACACCATTTGGCACACATCGCATCTCAACGCACCGCTCTAACATCGAGCATCTCTAATCTTAACGTCTCCTATCACTTGTACTGATTGTGTCTGACTCTCGACTGTCACTCGTGCATTATCATTGCATTATGCACCTATTTCTCTATTAATTATTAATTAATATCTTATTGTTTTATAGCGGGGACGGGGGGCATAATAATTAAGATCCAAATATTTATCACAAATATCTATACTTTATTCAGCATGTATACATATGTATATATTTTGCACCAATTATCTCAATCGTAATGTACAGCACCTGTACATTCTGTAATCTAGATAGGGCCGGTGTCGTACCAGCCTACCCATTATTGTAAAAGTAGTTCTTAGTTCCTAGTTATAAGAAATAGAGTTAATACCATGTAGTCCTCTATTCTTTCAATAAAGAAAAAAAAAAAAAAAAAAAAAAAAAAAAAAAAAAAAAATTTCTTTACAGAGAAACTGCTGGATGCAACTGTTTGAAAATGTCACTGAATTTTATTGAACAATTATTTATGAACAATTTCTCTGTAAAAAAATAAAATGGCGGCGAAAATTTTCAAACGTCGCATGGCGCTTGTGATACTTTGGCCGGAGGGTGACGAAATAATGATGGAAACTTGAAATTTGTTGAACGGTCTTGGGTCAAAGGAAACGGCTTTTGGGATTTGAGACCTCCCACAAATTTTAAGGGGTCCACCTAATCCACCTTGAAAAGAGGGAAGAACCCTTGTGATTACAAAGGAAATGCGATATTTCTTAAAATTGCTAATTTTATAATTTTTGACGTAAGTTCGAACTACTTTAAAATGTTCAAAATCATAAAAATTTTCTTCTGTATTTTGTATTTTTTCAGTGGCCACTGGCCAATCAGTTTAATCCCTTGCAAGAATCCATTCCTGAAGTTACACTCTTTGAATTTTACTCCAGGTTTGCAAAAAGTTTAATTTTTATGCTACTATATTTAAGACTTGTTTCAGCCACCCTCTGCCAGACTAAGGAAAAACGCCGTATGAACATTCGAGAGTTGTCAAATTTCCTTCAATTAAATGTTTATTTTTGAGAAAAATTATAAGTATTTTCCCTTGAAGTTTTCAGGACTTTTCGGTGGAATTGTGAGCAAAATTATCTGAAAATTTGCGGAAAAATATTTATATTTTTACCAGGGAATCCGTATTTTATCAAAGGAAATTTGGCAATGCCAGAAGGTTCATACGGCGTTTTTCCTTAGTACGGCAGCCCTACCCTTAGCCACAATGGAAATCAGACGGATTCTCTAAGGAAAGGATCCATTTTAGGTACGACCATTAATACATTCCTTACACTTTTTGTAGGTTGCGGTTTCGTCTCTCTAAAAACTCTGTGCTGTGGGTTGATCGATGAATCAGTACCAAATAATGTTGATCAATAAATCCCTATCGATCGATAAGCAATTGTACACTGAGGTTTGATTAACGAATCAGTATAATTGGACCGCGTTAAGCAGGAAGAAACCAAGCCATATCCGTTATTGCTAAATTTAAAAAGGCAACTTAATTTTTTGCATGCGAGTAGTTGTGAGGATATTTGAGAAAACGTCAGTGAATTTCCTGCACTGTGCAAAGCACATTCCTCAAAATTGTCAAAGGTATTTGCACAAACGTTCTCTTGTAAAAAATTAGACTGCCCGGTGAACTTCGTCAAAAGCTGATGTGGCTTGGTTCCTTTCTACGAAACGCGGTCCAAATAGCCTTGATCAATAAATCCCCATCATTCGATGAGCGAATCCAGGGCTGGAGGCTAACTCTTGAAATTCCTAATGGCCTGGTTACACGCTCAAATTTCCGTCAAATTGCGATCAAAAATATGACCAAGATGGCGGTTGAGTGTTATCTAGATTGATGAAGAAATTAATTAAAACAGCGTGTTGATTGGAATAAGCATGAAATAAACACGGTTGTGTAAATATTAGATGAAGGATGAGCCACACAGCTCCATCATCTACCATCAAATTTGTGCAGGCCGCAGAAATTTGATGGTAGATGGTGCGCACCAGTCACCATTTGATCGGAATTCGATGGGAATTTGAGCGTGTAACCAGTATATATAACACTATTCACGAAAAAATTCAACAATTTTTTTGGAAAGTGGCAACTGCGAGGAGTTGACAATGGCTCCAATGCTAAACGATTTATAGGTCGAGTTGCGCCCCCGGCGGCCAGGCGGGGCGTGTAGGGGGGATGGGGATAGGGGGGATCCCGTCATGGGGTACGTAATAAAAAAGCGAGTATAGAAAATGGATGTTTACTGGCGCATATCTCCATGCATTGACGCTTCAGATCGGCGCGAGTAAGTCGCTTGTCTCCCGCGGGCACTCTGCATCATCTCCCTCATTTTTCCCCCCGATCAGGAAAACTATTCAACTTTTACCGTTTTCTCGAGTATCTATGTCCTATTTCGATGCTAAAATAAAAAATGCTTGTTTCGCGAAGTTGTAGCGACATTGTTTCACGAGTTTTCTTATTTGCTTAGATGGGCCGCGCTCGGCAGCAAGGAACCAAGGGCAGAGTATCTTTTCCGCACAAAGTACAATTGTGGTAATTTTTCTGATTATCGTTGCCGCGCAAAATCATTTCCGCACAAATAATTTTCTTTAGTAAGTGGCAACGTCGAGAAAAATGTGTATCAATTTCAATAATCAACCCATAGACTCTGTGTTTCCCAAAAAACGTAGCTCCTTGCGAATCGACTCAATCCAATTGGCGCACTGCGTGTAAAACATTACTCGAGTAAATTTTCGTGATACCACTATTCGAGCTCCGGCGTGTTGCGGAGTATCATCATTATTTGAAGGCGTTTTGAAAAACGGAGGAGAGACACATTCGAATACACACGCCTTGCCACTGCTATACTGCTGTTCTAAGAAAAAACGCCGTATGAACATTCGAGAGTTACCAAATATCTCTTGATGAAACAAGCATTATTGATAAAATTCATGCATATTTTTCCTTGCAATTTTCAGATATTTTAGATTAAATTGCCTTCAAAATTGCCTGAAAATTTTGGAAAATAATGTTCACAATTTATCCAGTAAATGGGGATGTTGTATGTGTGAGAAATTTGCGATTTGACTAATGATACATATGTAAAAGTTCGTGAGAAACAGGCTCCATTTCCACAGCCCCCCCACATTCGAATCTTAAACCAAAAATTATATCATAATTTTGTGCTAATTTTGTGCTATTTTGTGCCGCAAATTAAAAATTTTGTGCTGCAAAATTAAGGAGGGAAACGCTCCTCAAAATTGGGGGGGGCTGTAGAAACGGTAGCCCCCCCACTTTCGAATTTTCGAAAAAAAAGAATGCCATAATTTTGTGCTAATTTTGTGCTATTTTGTGCCGCAAGAAAAAAATTTTGTGCCGCAAAATTAAGGGGGGTAGCAGCATTCCAAATTGGGGGGGCTGTAGAAATGTTTGCCCCCTGTTTCGATTTCCCGGAAAAGGAGTATGCCATAATTCTGTACTAATTTTGTGCTATTTTGTGCCGTAGCAATACTTTCAATTTTTTCAAATTTAAGGGGGAAAAATTGGTATTTCAAAATTGGGGGGGCTGTGGAAATGTTTGCCCCCCTCTTCGATTTCTTGAAAGTGGAGTATGCCATGCTTCTGCTTTAATTTTGTGCAATTTTGTGCCGTAGAGATATTATTCATTTTTGTAAATTTAGGGGGGTAAACGGGCACATCAAATTTTGGGGGGGCTGTGGAAATGTTTGCTCCCCTTTTTGATTTCTTGAAAAAAAAGTATGCCGTAATACTCTCATAATTTTGTGCTATTTTGTGCCGCAAAAAGAAAATTTTGTGCTCCAAAATTAGGGGTCCTAAATACCACCCCAAATTTAAGGGGGAGGTCGCAGGTGCGGCAGCCCCCCACTTTCGAATTTCGAGAAAAAAAGCACGTCATAATTTTGTGCTAATTTTGTGCTATTTTGTGCCGCAAAAAGAAAATTTTGTGCTCCAAAATTAAGGGGGTTAAATACCATTTCAAATTGGGGGGGCTGTAGAAACGATAGCCCCCCACTTCCGAATTTCGAGAAAAAAAGTACGTCATAATTTTGTGCTAATTTTGTGCTATTTTGTGCCGCAAAAAGAAAATTTTGTGCTCCAAATTTAGGGGGATTAAATACCACTTGAAATGGGAGGGGCGGGGACTGTAAGACAAGTTAGCGCTCCGGCGGAACCCGAATCTTCCGCTCCGGAGTCGCAGGCTCGCAGGTAGCCGGAACCTTTGGCAGCGCAGCGTGGTCACATCTCTCTCCGCTTTGACTTCTGCTCATGGAAACGGACGGAAAGGACCAAGCACCGTGGCAACTCAAGAAAGATCCGGGCGGAAGATCCGGCGCGGCGCTCTTTGCACGGGATATTTAACCAGAGAGATTTATCCTATAATCATTAAGGATCCTTTTTGGAGGGTTATATACAGTTGGGTGTCAGCGAGTTCCAAATCGAATGTTGCTCTACTGTTTTTATTTTGCACGCTGCCGATTATTATTTACTGAATCGAACAGTTTTGAGAAATAAATGATTGGCTTTCATTTCAGAAGCAACAACAATTTTGACACGTATCCAGCGAAACATATCATGAAAGGACCATTTTTAAGGAATGTTTCAGAAAATGTGTTATCGTTGATTTCAAGACCTCCGAAATCTAGTTTACATTACCTCACTGGAATGCGCCCTGTGCTATTTTCCAACTTCTAATAACAAAATTCAATTTTTCCACCATTTTTCGTTAGGTGCCGATGTTTGGTTTCAAATAAAGTGCCCACACAAATACTCTCTAAATCTTGGTGTGGTATTCATGATTCTGAGGAAAACTACTGCACATTGGGCCTCTAGACAAGGTATGAATGACTAAATCTTTAACGTCGATCAATGTTAAACCGCCCTTCTTACGAGAAAATATGTATATATTCCAGGAAATGCTGATGAGATGAAGAAATAGGGATAGTATTATCGGACACAGCGGAAAAAACTCATGAATAACAACCATCGTATGTTAAGCTTTGTTTTCGGACGCAGACCTATGCAATTATTTGAGATTTTTATACCGTCATTTACCCTCCATAAAATCACTTTCCCATGTTTCACCGCTAAAACGAGAGGTGAATTTATTGTTTTTGAAGTGTCTGATGGGACTCTTCCCTCTCAATTTTTTCGGCTTATTCCGAATACGGTTTCATATTTTTTTCTAGAAATTACCGATTTTCCGGAAAATTGCATTTTCTAAAAAAAAAAGTGTTCTTCAATGTAAAATCCCATATAAAAAAGACGGCTCAGTCGGCATGGGTTAATATTATTCAATTTGTCTGAAACTTGGCAGAGTCTTTTTGTTCAAATGAATTGATTTCAGGGAGTTAGACCAAAAAAATTCTCAAAAGAAATTTTTTCATGTGTGATTGGGCCACTATAGCCATCGATATGATAAATCCGGTCCCTCGAGTCACGCCACTCCGCTTGATTGCGATCAATGTATTCTGTTCTATTTCGGAGCGACCCTAGCAACCTGAAAATTTTTGCATCGTCTTGCAACACCCTATATACCCCTGCTGGTCGATCACGGAACTAGAAATGCTATTGCTTTTGTTCTTCATGATGGGCCATTTTTAATTACTGGCCGCTATGCAGTCCAACCCCCAAAGGGCCCGCTTCGCAGGCCTTTGTTGCTCAATTTAAGTATACTGGGGGCGCGCTACGATGTTTGGAAAATCGAATGAGTAAATACCATAATCTCGTAATTGGCAACACAGCAATCCTCTAGACCGCTACTCGGCACGCTCGACATCGCTGCCCCGCCCCATTGTCTCGCGCTTACCTGAATCTGACCCTCGAAATTTCAACCGAGGATTAGACAGCTCGCGAGTGCAACTTTTTTATTTTTTCAAAAAAAGTTTTTTTAGTCTATATTTTCAAATTCGCGGTAAAATTTCGAGCAAATCGGTGGTCAAACCAAAGAAAATACGTGATTCTGCGGCATAGCAAGATCAATAGGATCGCATTTAGCAAACAGGAACCTGCGCAATCACAGTGTTGTTAAAATATTGCTTTTTCATAATTATCTAAAAAAAAATCTCCCAAAGTAGGAAATAGTTCTTGCTTCCCACTAAATAATTTTTGTTAATTTTGAAGGGAAGTTATTCTGTAAATTTTCATACAGTACATATATTTCGTATTTTTAAAAGAAAAAAAAGTAGTCGCACGATTTTGAAAACACTGTAATCACGCTGGTTTCTTTTTGCTAAATGCGGTCCAATATTTCTTCTGCTGAATTTGCAACTTGCGGACCGACATCTCCGTTGTATATATACAAATCATAAAAAAATTTAGTTCATTGTAATCTGCTTTTTCCGCAGAATGTAAGTTTACTAAGAGAGTTAAAGTCGAAGCAAATCTTAAAAATGTCATCAAGTTTCTTTGGAGCTCCAATAGGCCACAGGGAAGGCCAACGGATTGAGATCCATTGATGCCGAGCGGTCTATTGTTATGTTTAAAGGAGACCGGCATCGGCCGAGATGTGGTTGCGCTGGTGTCAACGTGTGCTGGAAAAACCTCAGGTCCAGACATCATCGTATCGCGCCCTCAGTATAGAGCGGGATTATCCAGGGATTCTCTTCCATTAGTAGCCGCGAAAACCATGAGAATCACCCCGGTTGATCATCCAAACGAACTAAGACTAAAAAACCAAAATTCAATATCTCTAATTTGGTCGATTTTCCGCCAAATTTGAAATTCCCGTCATTTTTCATGGTAGGGAACTTCAAATTTTGCTTATTGCCCCTACCCTTGCCCAGCTCACCAGTCAACCCAAATATTAGAACCCTGGGTCATATTGCCAAACTCCGCATGGAGCGGGCTCATCTAGGTACTATCGCCTGTCGGTAGCCGGAAAGTAATGGAAATCAACCAAGTGAAACGCTCAAACGAACTGTGACAGAAAATTAAAATTTACATTGGTTAAATGGGGGAATTCGCGACTACCTATTCCTTCATTTTATTGGTCTGTTCAATGCTTTCATAGGGCGGCAAAATTCAAACAAGCCAATCAGATTAAAATATTCCAAACTGATACATCAAACGATGTCATATTTCTACGTTGAAAATGGCAATTTGTGTAAATTCTAGGGCTTTTTAGGGGATATTTGAGCAAATCTGGCGATTTAGGGATTTTTAGCGAAATCTAGGGATTTTTTTCTTCCCGACTAGGGATTTTTTCGGGTCAATAATATAATATCTTACTCTTGATCAATTATATATCTTATAGATTCACGCGATGCCGATGCGCACGAAATATAAGTTTCGAAAACATCAAAAGCGCAATCGTATTCTGCGATAGTGAGAAGGATGCGCATTTGTGCAGGAAAGTGTTGCAAACAATTATTTAGAAAAGGGGAAATGATTTATCAAGGAACGAGGGTTTGTGACACGTAAAAGGCGAAAATGAAACATAAACTCCCCTTCCATAAAAAAACCCCAAAAAATTCCCCGAAATTTGTCGCCTGATGGCATAACACCATGCTCCCCCCCCTCCCCCCATAAATCAGGCGGTGTAAGCGGGCTCATTTAAACAATATTACCTGTTGACATCCGCAAAAATCATGAAAATCAGCCCAGTAGAAAGCTAGAGCTAAGCGTTCCCACAAAAGAAAATTTCGGACACTTCAGCGCTTTTTGGAATAATTAAAGCGTTATTAAAAAATATACATGTACATTGTGTTGGTACTTTATTTGAAACCAAACATCGGCACCTAACGAAAAATGGTGGAAAAATTGAATTTTGTTATTAGAAGTTGGAAAATAGCACAGGGCGCATTCCAGTGAGGTAATGTAAACTAGATTTCGGAGGTCTTGAAATCAACGATAACACATTTTCTGAAACATTCCTTAAAAATGGTCCTTTCATGATATGTTTCGCTGGATACGTGTCAAAATTGTTGTTGCTTCTGAAATGAAAGCCAATCATTTATTTCTCAAAACTGTTCGATTCAGTAAATAATAATCGGCAGCGTGCAAAATAAAAACAGTAGAGCAACATTCGATTTGGAACTCGCTGACACCCAACTGTATATAACCCTCCAAAAAGGATCCTTAATGATTATAGGATAAATCTCTCTGGTTAAATATCCCGTGCAAAGAGCGCCGCGCCGGATCTTCCGCCCGGATCTTTCTTGAGTTGCCACGGTGCTTGGTCCTTTCCGTCCGTTTCCATGAGCAGAAGTCAAAGCGGAGAGAGATGTGACCACGCTGCGCTGCCAAAGGTTCCGGCTACCTGCGAGCCTGCGACTCCGGAGCGGAAGATTCGGGTTCCGCCGGAGCGCTAACTTGTCTTACAGTCCCCGCCCCTCCCATTTCAAGTGGTATTTAATCCCCCTAAATTTGGAGCACAAAATTTTCTTTTTGCGGCACAAAATAGCACAAAATTAGCACAAAATTATGACGTACTTTTTTTCTCGAAATTCGGAAGTGGGGGGCTATCGTTTCTACAGCCCCCCCAATTTGAAATGGTATTTAACCCCCTTAATTTTGGAGCACAAAATTTTCTTTTTGCGGCACAAAATAGCACAAAATTAGCACAAAATTATGACGTGCTTTTTTTCTCGAAATTCGAAAGTGGGGGGCTGCCGCACCTGCGACCTCCCCCTTAAATTTGGGGTGGTATTTAGGACCCCTAATTTTGGAGCACAAAATTTTCTTTTTGCGGCACAAAATAGCACAAAATTATGAGAGTATTACGGCATACTTTTTTTTCAAGAAATCAAAAAGGGGAGCAAACATTTCCACAGCCCCCCCAAAATTTGATGTGCCCGTTTACCCCCCTAAATTTACAAAAATGAATAATATCTCTACGGCACAAAATTGCACAAAATTAAAGCAGAAGCATGGCATACTCCACTTTCAAGAAATCGAAGAGGGGGGCAAACATTTCCACAGCCCCCCCAATTTTGAAATACCAATTTTTCCCCCTTAAATTTGAAAAAATTGAAAGTATTGCTACGGCACAAAATAGCACAAAATTAGTACAGAATTATGGCATACTCCTTTTCCGGGAAATCGAAACAGGGGGCAAACATTTCTACAGCCCCCCCAATTTGGAATGCTGCTACCCCCCTTAATTTTGCGGCACAAAATTTTTTTCTTGCGGCACAAAATAGCACAAAATTAGCACAAAATTATGGCATTCTTTTTTTTCGAAAATTCGAAAGTGGGGGGGCTACCGTTTCTACAGCCCCCCCCAATTTTGAGGAGCGTTTCCCTCCTTAATTTTGCAGCACAAAATTTTTAATTTGCGGCACAAAATAGCACAAAATTAGCACAAAATTATGATATAATTTTTGGTTTAAGATTCGAATGTGGGGGGGCTGTGGAAATGGACCCTGAGAAACACGATGGTGTCACTGGTTTTCTTTGAAATCAACTCCCAAGCCCAAAAAAAGCTGCGGCCAAAATGGAGGGGATATCCCACGCTATCCTGAGAATTCACCTCTACATGAAGACGAACTCTCCGTGCAAAGATGGGGAGCATATACTAATTAGCAGGGTTGCCGTGTTTTCAGTTTTAGAGTCCCCAATTAAAGTGGCAGACCTGTCAATGTATTTGTTCCCTATCTTTGCATGGAGAGTTTGTCTTGATGTAGAGGTGGACTCTCAGGATAGCGCGGGATATCCCCTCCATTTTGGCCTCAACTTGAGAGCTTTTTTTGAGCTTGGGAGTTGATTTTGGAGAAAACCAGTGTCACCATTGTGTTTCTCGCAAACTTTTACACAAGTATCAATGGTCAAATTGCAAATTCCTCACACATGCAACATCTCCATTCCGTTTTTATTGCAGGAAACTTGGCAAGGTCTGAAGCCTCATACGGCGTTCTTCCTTAGCAGTTAGCACGGCAGTATGAAGGAACGACCGTGATTACAAGTCTCCGTTTGTTAAAATTCAAGGCCTTAGGCATTCGAGGAAAAAGAATAAAAAGTGAATCCAAGGACTTTTCAAATCATTGCGACCCCTCTCATAAGATTAATCGCGATACATTTTACAGACGGTTTACATCTCAGCCGGGATTCTTGGATGATTTCAAAGAGGACAACATTAAAAATGAGGACCTCATGATGAGAAAGATATTCCGAAGGGATGAACGCGTGAATAGAATCCTAACTCCGCGATCTGAGTCCACTCAGAGACATTATTAATGAGGGTCGAAGGGGGGGGGGGGGGGCAAGTGGGGTTCTTCCCCACCGCACAGTGTATCGAGTCTTTCGAAAAACTCCGACTTGACATTTCTGCATAACGACGGTGTAAGTCGGCAATCGCATAACTCGTTTGCGGTGTCTGAAAATCTCCGCCTCTATGTTATTTTTTGAAAGGGGAACAAATTGACATCATTCCTTGAAGTTTATGCAGAATTTTCGTAGCACGCGTGTTTTCCTTTAAAATCAACATTTTTTTGGTGGAAAGCCAAAAGTAATTGCTATTCTTGGAGAATTTCTGAATAATAATTATGAAGAGGCAACAGTTTCACAACACTGTTGTCGCGCTGATTCCTTTTGGCTAAATGCGATCCATACGTTGTTAAGACAAAATAGGGGATCATGTTTTATTTGATTTTAGGGCAGCATGACTTTACAAATGCGCCAAAATACATAATAGATGTACTTAAAACATTAAGTGCCTCAGCCATCGTCGATTAATATTTCGACGGCGTAAGTCGGCAATCACATAACTCGTTTGCGGTGTCTGAAAACCTCCGCCTCTATGTTATTTTTTGAAAGGGGAACAAATTGACATCATTCCTTGAAGTTTATGAAGAATTTTCGTCGCACGGAGAAGAAAAATCACGGCAGTTTTAAAGAATTGCTGTTGAGTAGTTTTCCGTTCAAAACATAAAGTGTGACAGGAAGTCTGCAACGTCGCAAACCGAGTTAAGTGATTGCCGACTCACACCGTCGATAAGTTGGATCTGCATGTTGCACACAACAGATACAGCCGTCTAATTTTATTCGTTTGCCGTATCACGCCACGAAAAACCATGATGGTCATATTCAAAAAGGCTGGAATCCATACCTTATCGCGCAATGGACCACTAGATAAGGTACAAATTTAAGCATTCTGATACACACTGGAAAAAAAACACATTGGATCTAGAGTCCAGACTCTTAAAAACATCGACAAGAAAAAATACTCTTGATTCAATCAGATTGAAGCTTAAATCAAGAATCGAGCCTCTTAATTTGAGCTGATTTTCTTTTGATTTAAGCTTAAATCTGATTGAATTAAGAGTATTTTTTCTTGTCAGTGTTTTCAAGAGTCTGGACTCTAGATCCATTGTGTTTTTTTTTTTTTTTTTTCAGTGCACGTTTCTTAGACGCTTATTTTGTCACGATATGAATTTGAAGGGATGCTCCTAGAAAGAAATTTTAGTAGAAAACCAATAAAACTACTTTTTAACTTCTACGTTTTGTGTTAATAAAGATATGAGCTTTTAAAGGTTCCGTAATCTTTTCAACACTGACTCCGTTCATTGTGCGCCAATGGAACCTTTAGGTTCGAGAAACTCGGGGAGACTTTACCGTACGAGGAAAAAGCGAAAAGATATGAAATTTCCAGGCTCTTTTTACTAGTTTTTTCCTCGTCTTCTATCGCGGCCTTGTTTATTCCGAACGCGTCTCGTTATCTTAGAGCAGCAAGTACTACCACGCAAAAATGAAACTGGCTCCTTGACATCAGCCGTCTCATAGAAATCGGGAGAGAAAATATTGTAGCTGTCATTTTTGATGAGTATGAGAACAAAAATGATGAATTTGCTTTAAGCTCCATAGGTATACCTAGTTTTCTCTGGAGAAGCTTGAGTTAAAGAAAGAAAAAACCCCCGTCGGCATACGATGAGATTGGTTTTTAAACATCCGGAAAATATCAGAAAGTGAGAAACTTCAATAAATCGTCCCTTTTCGGCCAAATTATCACAAGCGCCATGCGACGTTCAAACGTTGTTTTTTTTTAGAGAGAAATCGTTGGTTGAATATGTTTGACAATGTCACTGAATGTTATCGGCAGCACGAAGAAAATTCAGTGAAATTTTTTGACGGCTTCGTTGTGTAATTTCTCTGTAAAAAATAAAATGGCGGCTCCTTCTTGAAATTTTGAAACGTCGCATGGCGCTTGTGATACTCTGACCGAAAGGTGACGAAATGTTGAATCTCTGAAAAGTTACACGTTGAAAGCTTTGTGTCTGCTTGATTAGTGCCAGAATCAGTATGCTGATTATTTAAATTGACAAAAAAAAACGGCAGAAAAGAAGACGATGGAAAAATGAAGCGATTCTTTTCGCTAAAATGGGTGGTTGCCATGGAGTGGAGTGAGAGAGAAAATGATGGACTACGTACGAGAGCTCTCCTAGAGTGCTGTCACTTGGATCGCATTTGCAAAAAAAGACCCAAAGCATTCCAATGCTGCTAAGAATGTGCAACTTACATTCTTTGCAAAAAAATTTCTAAAATCACGCACAAAGGTGATTTTCGTATTGAATTTCTGGTTCATTGAAAGTGAAAATAAAACCTGTCAAGATGATCAGTTTATATTTGCGAGGTAAAGAAAGTTGCATTATCTTAGCGACATTGGAATGCTCTTGCTTTGCAAAATGCAATCCAGTTAGTCGATTACTTACCTCTTTTGTCCATTGAACCTACCCGCTTTCCCCGTCACGATCGCTCCACTTTCCCTTTGTCTATCGCTGTGTCTATCGATTTGTCTATCGCTCTGTCTATCAATATCAATAACGGCTTACTGTGGTACCATCATGTTCCATGTTTCGTGCGCTGTTTCGATAGAAGAGAGGACTGAAATAAATTTTCGAATGTTTCTTTCATCCGGTTTTCAAAACGCCTTCAAATGACGACGATACTCCGCAACACACCGGAGCTCGAATAGTGGTATCCCGGAAAATTGCTTATGTAATATGGACTCCGCAAATTGGATTGGACTTGCACTCGCACGGAACTAAGTTTTTTGGGGAAACGAAGGGTATACTGCCGTGCTAAGGAAGAACGCTGTATAAACATTCGAGAGTTGCAAAATTTCCTTCGATAAAATGCTTATTTTTGAGGAATATTATGAATAATTTTTCTTCAAATTTTCAGAATATTAGGTGAAATTGCGAACAAAATTACCTGAAAAATTGGGAGGAAAATTTTCATAAGTTTACCAGGAAATTCGCGTTTTATCAAAGGAAATTTGGAAATACCTGAAGGTTCAAACGGCGTTTTTCCCCAGCACGACAGTATACGGGTTGATTATTGGAATTGATAGACAAAGCGATTGACAATCCACCAAAACCGTTGTAACGCGCGATTTGAGTCAGGATCTCATGGTTTACCACGTGAGCGGGAAATTTGGATTTCTTTCGAAACCGCTGTAAAGGTAAAACATCAATACCTTGGTTGGAAGTTAATTTCGTCGCGCGAATCATGTTCTGCGTGAAATGTTGAAGAGGGAAGTAAATCAGAATACAATATATGTTGGAGTTTTTTTACGTGCGTGAAAAATTCACCATAAAGCTGAAAATCTCAATACAGAGACAAACAGCATATATTTTTGAGGGAAAATTGTGCTCAAATAAGCTTTTTCCCTCTTTATTGAGATTTTCAGCTTATGCTGAATTTTTAACGCACGTTGGCAAAAACTCCACCATATTGTCTTACGACTCGTGCGTTTACCGCAATCAGTTTGTATAAATCAGAATGTTTAAATTCATACTTTGTCTAGTGGTCTATGTCGCCAAGTCCGGAGGCACACGCGACTTTATTCCTCAGCACAGCAGAAATCCGCAGACGGTTTTTTGTCGTCCGAGTGGATAAATTCCGACGAAAACAAATGGGCACGCCCTGCATGAAGCGCAAAGTTGCCAAATACTGCTAAAAATCAACGCTTTTCCCTAATTAAACAAATGTAATATGTACATTCAATGAGAGAATGTGGCAAATTTGATGAAGCGCTGATTAAACATTTCATTAGAGGCGGAGGCTTCGTCGTCGGGATGATGAATCGGGTGAGCGAGGGCCTGATCAGTCGAATTATCGGCCTAATTAAAAGCCCGTCAATGGCCGCGCCAACCCCGAATTTGTAAATAAACAGAAAGGATCCGAGCCAGTCATGCGCTACGCTCATTCCCTGTCCGCCTTTCAATGGACCAGTGCTTCGCCGCCGTACTCGAGAAACACGGCGTATGAACATATCACGTTGTCGGATTTTCCCTGTTTACCTTGTCTAGGGTGTCTACTAAAACAGGCTGGCCAAAAATCACTACTTTCAAAGTGCTTTTTCAGTACATTCCCAAGAAATTCAGTACCTCCTCAACAGAAAAATTCAGTACTTTTTCAATACCTTCAACAGACGAAATTAGAAAAATTTGAATTTTCCGCTTAAATTGCGACAAAAATGACAAAAATTCCGGACCTTATTGCAAAATTTCCGCACATTTTCGGTACTTCCGGACCGCCCTTGAAAAATCAGTACTACTTCTGGACTATCCGGAAATTCCGGACTTATAGACACCCTGTTGTCGTTTTTAAGGAGCACTCGAAAAAAAAAAAAAAAAACACATTGAATCTAGAGTACAGACTCTTAAAAACATCGACAAGAAAAAGTACTCCTAAGACTTAAGCTTAAATGAAGAACCAAGCCTCTTAATTTGAGCGGATTTCGTTTTGATTCAAGCAAAAATCCAATTGAATCAAGAGTACTTTTTCTTGTCAATGTTTTCAAGAGTCTGGAATCTAGATCCACTGTGTTTTTTTTCCAGTGAGAGTAATCAATATTTGAACGGTATATTTTATCGGTATTCAAAATTTCAGTGAATTTTTTGCATAGTGCGAAGCAAATTCCTAAAAATTTCGAAGGGATCCGCACAAACTTCCTCGTGTAAAAAATTAAATTGCCCAGTTAAATTTGCCAATATCTGATGTGGCTTGGTTCCTTTCTGCTGAATGCGATCCATTTTTGTGTTGAACACGCGTGTCGTAGTTTCATGTGTTAGCGTGTTTTGGTAAACTCCCCGCGGTTCCCGGAATCCAATTTCTGACCGCGCGAAATGTCAAACTCACCGGAAAAATCGGGAGAAATAAACGCTAGCGGAGGAGCACGAGTGGCGTGGCGTGCTTTGCGATCTATGGATATTTCCCCATTTGAAGCTGTGGTAAATAATCGATTATTAAGGTGTTCGCTCGGAACGCCCTGTTTATCGATATTTTTCCATAGGTTTAAATGTCCGATCAATCGATATATTGCGAAGCACGCCACGCCAGCGCGGAGCACGATACTAATATTTGCGTTACTCGCATTCCCGCGCTTGACAATCCCCATAAATCAACCCCGACTAATTACATTCCCTTTTAAAGATTGAAAACTTTGCCGTCCGCATGAAACAGCGTATTTCCATTCCACAATTTGCATTTTTCTATCGAACGAAAAGTTCTCTCTCTCTCTCTCAAAAAAAAAAAAAAAAAAAAAAAAAAAAAAAAAAAAAAAAAACACCCGATCGCTTCCGTGTTTCATTTGGACATATTTTTGTCCAACGGAACTATGTGCATTATGACGTGAGCCTTGTTGCACATGTATTCTTATGGACCTCAGGGCTCATGTTTTAATGCACATAGTTCCGTTTGGCAGAAATACGTCCATTTTAACAGTGTAACTTGTAAATGGTATGAACCGATCATCCATAAAATAAAGGAGACAAATTCCCTGGTTTTTTTAATCTGTCATTTTGTTGGAGAAATAATGGGGATATTTAAACTGGAGTGTCGTTGTTTCTGCTTTAGACGGCCACGGTCTCTTTGTCTTCTTTGTCTATCGCTGTGTCTATCAATTTGTCTATCACTCTGTCTATCAATATCAATATCGGCTAACTGTGGCACCAACATGCTTCATGTTCCGTGCGCTGTTGTAATAAAAGAGGACGCTGAAATAAATATTCGTATGTTTCTTTCATCCGGTTTTCAAAACGCCTTCAAATGACAACGATACTCCGCAACACGCCGGAGGTCGAATAGTGGTATCCCGGAAAATTGCTTGTTTGATATGGACTCCGCAAATCGGATTGGACTTGTACTCGCACGGAACTAACTTGAATGAGCAAGAAATCGTTGAGTTGAGTACATTCTGTATGCTTGGGAGGAAACATCTCTTGGATCGAGAGTCCAGACTCTAAAAATGACTATAATTTGACAGAAAAAATTACTCTTGATTCAACCGGCTTTCTGCTTGTATCAAAAGGAAATCCGCTTGAATTAAGAGGCTTGGCTCTCGATTCAAGCGAGGTTCCGATTGAATAAAGAGTACTTTTTCTTGTCAAATGTTTAAAGAGTCTGGATTCTGAACCCAAAGGACTTTTTCTCCAGTGTATCGCCGTCATGTAATACGGTGGAACAACACGATGTGCGGCGGAGAGGGAAGCCAGGTATTGATTTACTTTTGCTCTTTCCTGCCTAAATTAATATCAGCCCCCGTTATTTATTGCTTTTTAATGTTGCCCCGCACAAAAACGCCGAGCCGTCTCGCGCTCAAAGGCGGTGGACCCTCCTAAGAAGGGGGGGGGGGAAGCACAATGAACAACGTTTAGGGGTTCTTTTCGAGCGAGTTTTGACACCACGCTCTCCATATTTTCTTTGGCAATGGGGTTAACTGAATCGGTGAGAACGAAAACAAACCAACTCGGTAACTCAAAAGTGCTCAATTTTCATCAAAGAGAGTCGGTTTCCATAAAGGTAAGGGAAGTTAACGCATCTATTCCAACTTGAACCTTTAAAGTATCCTTCAGTACTTGTCTTTCGGCACCAACAATCTTTTTATTGCACTAACTTCTTCAACTCCTGAGCAGTTTTGCGTGTGTCTAGATTATTTTCATTTTTTCGAGTTGGTGTGTTATCGTTCTCACTGATTCAACTGCCGTGCTAAGGAAGGACGCCGTATGTCCGCAATGTCCCCCTTAGTCTATGAGAAGCATCCGTTTCAACCGACAGGATCGCTTCAATTTCCATTTGTCTACAGCTTTGTCTACCAATTTCAATAATCAACCCACAGACTCTCTGTTTGCCAAAAAGTGTAGCTCCTTGCGAATCGACTCAATCCAATTGGCACACTCCGTATAATACATCACACAAGCAGATTTCCGTGATACCACTATTCGAGCTCCGGTGTGTTGCGGAGTATCATCCCTATTCGAAGGCGTTTTGAAAAGCGGGAGAGAGACAAATTCAAATACTTGTGCGGTGTTCTTCCTTACGATAACAGCGCAGCGTTGCGCGATTGCGTTTCTTTCATTAAGGTCGCCACAGCATTCAGAAAATGAAATTTCCTGACATTTCCCTGACACATTTCGGTGAAATTCCCTGACAATCGAAGATATGCCGGATGGTTAATTTATGCGGACGTATTTATGCTAAAAGGAACTGTGTTACACGCAAACCCTATGCACATTGTTCCTTTCAGCATTAATCCGTACAATTAGACATTATTGAAAACAGTTTTCAGGCAAAATGTGTTGTTTGAAACGTCAAGCCCAGGCTAGACCGCAAATAAAGGTGACGTGACACAATAATTTTATTTGTCTCTGACATTTCCAGGTTTTCCCTGACTTTCTAAAATTCCCTGACATTTCCCTATTTTCCCTGACCGTAGCAACCCTACTTCATGGTTCACTGATTCATTAAAATAAAAAAAAAAAAAAACAAACAAACGAGAGACAATCTGAAATGTAATTAAGCTGATTTCGGTTACCTGAAGCTATACATATATTTCGGCCGCTCCAAAATGAATAGCCCACGAAACCCGCTCTGCCGTGCGGAGGAAGAACGCCGTACGAACATTCAAGAGATGCCAGATTTCCCATGGTAAAACATGTATTTTTGACGACATTCATACTTATTTATCATTGAAACGTTCAAACATTTTAGGTTAAATCGCGCACCAAATTGTCTGAAAATTCGGGGGGAAATATTCATAATTGGACGTATTTCTACCAAACAGACCTATGTGGAGGTGAGAAATATGGGGTGTGCTCGATAGTTCTCTGGCCGTAAGAGTGAATGAGAATAATAAAGCGCCAGTGACGTCAGCGGCAATGATCGAGCACACGCGCGAGGGGGTAATCGTCGTTGGGGCTCTTTTACTCATGAGCCCTGTGCACAACGCTCTCTTGCCATGCCCGCGGCTCAAGAATCTCGCATTCAGTTGGCACATAGGTCTCTTTGATAGAATGTAATATCCCGCTTTTCCAATTCTTCAAAAGGAATCACGCCCACTTTTACATTGCTTCTTATGCAGCTTCGACGAGCATACCCCATATTTCTCACCTGCACATAGGTCTGTTTGGTAGAAATACGTCCAATTTTCCAATGAAATTCGGTTTTTATCGGTGGAAACTTGGCAACGTCTGAAGGCTCATACGGCGTTCTTCCTCAGCACGGAAGCGCTATTCCCGGCACCGAAAAGGAACTGGGTCAACTTGAGCCCGGACTGTGCCCTATCCGAATCTGGGAGAGAGGCCCGCTCTGAGGAGGCAATTTGAGGGCGATTCAATTCAATCAATTTATAACTCAAGCTGATCCAATTAATGAGGAGCCCCCGACTGTGAATCGTGAATGACTTCGCGAGGGGTCTTTAAAATTGCATTAGGGGATGGTGAGTAACGAGCGAATACAAAATGCCCGCCGGGAGACACTCCGTTACAACCTCCTCGACTTAAGCGGATTTTGTTTAGTCCTGGATGAGGGGAAGTCTTCATGTGCAATGTCTCACTCAGTGGCGTGGCGTGCTTTGCGATAAATCGATTGTTATGTCATTTACACCTATGGTGAAGAATCGATTATTAAGGTGTTCGCCGCGAACACCCTGTTTATCGATCCTTTTCCATAGGTTCAAATGGCATAACAATCGATATATCGCAAAAGCACGCCACGCCACTGGTCTCACTCAAGCACGCCATGGGATTGTGTTTCAAGCAGACGCTGTTTACATTAATGATATTCAATTTTCAAGTTGGACTACATTTGGACCGCGTTTAACAGAGAGGAACCAAGCCACATCAGCTATTGCCAATTTTGACTGGGCAATTTAATTTTTTACGAGAAAACGTTTGTGCGGATCCTCTTGAGAATGTGAGGGGATTTGCTTCGTACTGAGGAGAAAATTCACTGAAATTTGCACGAAAATCCGCACAACTATTTTCATGTAAAAAATTAAATTAGCCAATTATTTTTGGCAATAGCTGATGTGGCTTGGTTCCTTTTACTTCAATTTGTTGTGATTTTGATTAGGAGAATCTCCCATGTAAAAGGGGGTATAATGTGTAATTTTTGAGCCGCTCCCATCGTAACTGATCTCATATTACTAGATACTATATTTGGTTGATACCATCCCCAGTAAGAATTTTTTCCCCTACAAAAAAGAGATAGATTTTAACCCTTTTCTTACTTAAAAAAGCCGTAAATATTGATACAAAACATGTAATATTTTTCCCATGGTTGACGGCTCTTCGAACGCTTTTACGTTTAAAAAAACGTAAATTTATGAACATGTCAATCTTTTTTACTACAGAAATGCCGAGTTTCTCGTTTTTGGCACTAAGCATTGACACTTCATCAGGAGATACGCAATTTTGCAATTGGTACTTTAAACTGTTTGGTGGATTTGGATCATTTAAAGATTGAAAAAAGGGTTTCGAACTTAAAATTCCTTGGAAGATAAGATTTAGTTGTTCATCAATGCTCCATTAATCCATGCTTTACGCATTCCTAATGGAAGAGTGAACCAAGTACCTTTTCTTCAAGTTTGATTATTCACAGTTAATCAAAGAAAGCTCATTTTATCATTCACAACCGCTTTTGAGTAAGTTGCGATCTTGACAACAGCGACTCTTTCAGTTCCGCTTCAGAATACGATGACCAAACCAAGGGACTTAAAATACACAGTCTGATCCAGCCGCCTGCGCTCTCTTCTTAGAAATCGGACGCAGAGACCAAATACAATCTGATTATTTTTTCAAAATAATATTCCTCGGCATTTTTCAAATAAGCGGCTCGATTTAAAACCCAAAATTATGAACTTTTTGGTCAACATCATTGTACAAGGTCATTCACAATCGATACAGAGGAGCGCCTTCAAATCAATCCGTAAACTTAAGGCAAAATTCTGATACCACTATTCGTGCTTCAGGGCAGTCATTTTGCATACCCGCCCATTTGAAGGCGAAATCATCGACTTCAGGCTACAGGGTACGAATTACAGCAACGTCATTCGATATTCAATCGAGGAGCCAAAGCCGAGGGCCAGCCCCCTGACCCCTAGGCCAAAGCTGAGAGCCAGCCCCCTGACCCAAAAGGAGCCAAACCCGGGGCTCAGCCCCCTGAACCCTAAGGAGCCAAACCCGGGGTCAGCGCCCTGAACCCTAAGGAGCCAAACCCAGGGGTCAGCCCCCTGAACCCTAAGGAGCCAAACCCGGGGGTCAGCACCCTGAGCCCTAAGAAGCCAAACCCGGGGGTCAGCCCCCTGACCCCTAAGAAGCCAAACCCGGGGTCAGCCCCCTGAACCCTACGGAGCCAAACACGGGGGTCAGCCCCTGAACCCTACGGAGCCAAACCCGGGGGTCAGCCCCCTGAACCCTAAGGAGCCAAACCCGGGGGTCAGCCCCCTGAACCCTAAGGAGCCAAACCCGGGGGTCCGCCCCCTGAACCCTAAGGAGCCAAACTCGGGGGTCAGCCCCCTGAACCCTAAGGAGCCAAACCCGGATGTCCGCCCCCTGAACCCTGAGGAGCCAAACCCGGGGGCCAGCCCCCTGAACCCTACGGAGCCAATCCCGGGGGTCAGCCCCCTGAACCCTAAGGAGCCGAACCCGGGGTCAGCCCCCTGAACCCTAAGGAGCCAATCCCGGGGGTCAGCCGCCTGAACCCTACGGAGCCAAACCCGGGGATCAGCCCCCTGAACCCTAAGGAGCCAATCCCGGGGGTGAGCCCCCTGAACCCTAAGGAGCCAAACCCGGATGTCCGCCCCCTGAACCCTAAGGAGCCAAACCCGGGGGTCAGCCCCCTGAGCCCTAAGAAGCCAAACCCGGGGGTCAGCCCCCTGAACCCTACGGAGCCAAACCCGGGGGTCCGCCCCCTGAACCCTAAGGAGCCAAACCCGGGGGTCAGCCCCCTGAACCCTAAGGAGCCAAACACAGGGGTCAGCCCCCTGAACCCTGAGGAGCCAAACCCGGGGGTCAGCCCCCTGAACCCTAAGGAGCCAAACCCGGGGAACAGCCCCCTGAACCCTAAGGAGCCAAACACGGGGGTCAGCCCCCTGAACCCTAAGGAGCCAATCCCGGGGGTGAGCCGCCTGAACCCTACGGAGCCAAACCCGGGGATCAGCCCCCTGAACCCCAAAGAGCCAAACCCGGGGGTCAGCCCCTGAACCCTACGGAGCAAAACCCGGGGGTCAGCCCCCTGAACCCTAAGGAGCCAATCCCGGGGGTCAGCCGCCTGAACCCTACGGAGCCAAACCCGGGGGTTAGCCCCCTGAACCCCAAAGAGCCAAACCCGGGGGTCAGCCCCCTGAACCCTACGGAGCCAAACTCGGGGGTCAGCCCCCTGAACCCTAAGGAGCCAAAGCCGGGGTTCAGCCCCCTGAACCCTAAGGAGCCAAACCCGGGGGTCAGCCCCCTGAACCCTACGGAGCCAAACCCGGGGGTCAGCCCCCTGAACCCTACGGAGCGAAACCCGGGGCTCAGCCCCCTGAACCGTAAGGAGGCAAACCCGGGGGTCATCCCCCCGAACCCTACTGAGCCAAACCCGGGGGTTAGCCCCCTGAACCCCAAAGAGCCAAACCCGGGGGTCAGCCCCCTGAACCCTACGGAGCCAAACTCGGGGGTCAGCCCCCTGAACCCTAAGGAGCCAAAGCCGGGGTTCAGCCCCCTGAACCCTAAGGAGCCGAACCCGGGGGTCAGCCCCCTGAACCCTAAGGAGCCGAACCCGGGGGCCAGCCCCCTGAACCCTAAGGAGCCAAACCCGGATGTCCGCCCCCTGAACCCTAAGGAGCCAAACCCGGGGGTCAGCCCCCTGAACCCTAAGCAGCCAAACCCGGGGGTCAGCCCCCTTAACCCTAAGGAGCCAAACACGGGGGTCAGCCCCCTGAACCCAAGGAGCCGAACCCGGGGGTCAGCCCCCTGAACTCTAAGAAGCCGAACCCGGGGGTCAGCCCCCTGAACCCTGAGGAGCCAAACGCGGGGGTCAGCCCCCTGAACCCCAAGGAGCCAAACCCGGGGGTCAGCCCCCTGAACCCTACGGAGCCAAACTCGGGGGTCAGCCCCCTGAACCCTGAGGAGCCAAAGCCGGGGTTCAGCCCCCTGAACCCTAAGGAGCCAAACCCGGGGTCAGCCCCCTGAACCCTACGGAGCCAAACCCGGGGGTCAGCCCCCTGAACCCTAAGGAGCCGAACCCGGGGGTCAGCCCCCTGAACCCTAAGGAGCCAAACCCGGGGCTCAGCCCCCTGAACCCTAAGGAGCCAAACCCGGAGCTCAGCCCCCCGAACCCTACGGAGCCAAAAACGGGGGTCAGCCCCCTGAACCCTAAGGAGCCGAACTCGGGGGTCAGCCCCCTGAACCCTGAGGAGCTGAACCCGGGGGTCAGCCCCCTGAACCCTAAGGAGCCAAACCCAGGGGTCAGCCCCCTGAACCCTAAGGAGCCAAACCCGGGGGTCAGCCCCCTGAACCCTAAGGATCCAAACCCGGGGGTCAGCCCCCTGAACCCTAAGGAGCCAAACACGGGGGTCAGCCCCCTGAACCCTAAGGAGCCGAACCCGAGGGTCAGCCCCCTGAACCCTAAGCAACCCAAACCCGAGCAAAACCGAGCCAAACCGGGGGGTCAGCCCCCACCGAAAAAGGAGCGAAATTTTGGGAGGCTCTTTTCTTGTTTTAGAAGGTATGTCTGTTATTTCAAAGATGCGCCTTGTCATTTTAAAGAGATTTTTGCTCGTATCAAGGAGGATTCTCATCCGAAAATTACTGATGCAGGTGATCTAAGGGAATAAAGAATCAAAACGCGATTCTTTAGCAATCTCAAGTAACCTTTGGCGAAACTTATAAGCCGAACATTCAATGTTTTATTTAGATGAAAATAGGATTAAAACTGAAAAAACTCAGCTACAGGAACTAAAAGCCACTAGAATCAGTGGCGTGGCGTGCTTTACGAAATATATATTAGTCTGTCATTTAAACCTATGGAGAAGGATCGATTAACAGGGTGTCCGCAGCGAACACCTTAATAATCGATTCTTTACCAAGAATTCAAATGGGGATATATGGATAATCGATCATTCACGCCACGCCATTGACTAGAATATGACAAGTCATTAAACGTATTTTTCCATTAAAGATACATAACAGATACGCGGCTGTTTAAGACTTACTGGAAAATAGCGCACCTCGTTTACGAAAAAGAGAACAGTTGAACAGGCATTAACAGACATCATCGGTTTGAACTGGGATTTTCATAAGCTACCCTTACCTGCAAACAAACAAAAAAAAACGTTCAACATGAATCAGAGGTAAAATATGTACAGAAAATGAATTACGTAATGATTGAACGATAAGTATGCTTAGAGTTAAGGTAAGAATGGGAGGTGCGAGGTTTTTTTTTGGTCATCAAAGACATTTCAAAAACCATATTTCTCACAGGAATCCTTCAGTGATTTTCTTCAATTTCACAAGGCAAAGGAAACATAAAAAGAGAGTCTTCCGCAAAGTCCTCGTTTTCAAACGAAAAAAGATAGAATGACCCGGTGGGTTCCCTGAAAGACTTGGACTTTGCTCGAGACTTTGAAAGGTAGGATGAACTTGAAAAAGAAGAGCCGTTTCTCCGGTAAAGAGTGGATAAAATAAAAAATTCACAGCGCCGAGCAACATTTCTATGCTTTTAGGATAAATTATGCAGCCATTCATGCCTTTGCTCAAATAAGGAGCCCTGAATTGTTCATTTTTTCTTGACTTATCCGCACGGTGAAACAGATTCCTCCAACAGACGAACTTATGGTCATAAGGTGAAGTACAATGTACTTTCCCCTTGCATTTTTCGCGATATGAAAGCCTTATTCGTGAATAATCAAATCTGATTTTCAATGTGTCTGAAGTTACAAACAGATTTTTTTAACTGTTCAACCACATTTTGCGTCTGTATTAATATGAGATCCAATTAAACTACATTAAGCCGTGCTGAGGAAAAACGCCGTATGGGCCTCCAGACGTTGCCAAATTTCCCCTGGATAATCACTCATTTTTAGGAACATTTTTAAATATTTGTCTACCAATTTCTCAGATAATTTTGTTTGTAATTTGATCTGACACTTCTAAAAATTTGAATAAAAATATTCATAATTTTCCTAAAAAATAAACATTTGATCGAAGGAAATTTTGCAACTCTCGAATGTTCATACGGCGTCCTTCCTTAGCACGGCAGAATTAGGAACTACCATCTCTGACTTATCTGTAAAAAAAAATTAGGTGCATAGCGGCCGTTCAAGTACTACGTAACGCACTGGGGGGAGAAGGGGGGTTGAGCGAGCGTTACGATGCGTTACAAGGTGGGTCAAGTCCAGCGTTACGTAGCAAATCCAAGCCGAGGGGGGAGAAAAACTTTTAAAAAACGTTCAAAAATTGAAAAGCCCTCCTTTCCCGATTGAATCTATTCGAAAAAAAGGGGTGGTTGTAAGACTGCGTTACGGGTGCCTTACAAGGCGGGTCAAATCCAGGCCGAAGGGGGGGGGGACTTTACATAAACGTGCAAAAAATTGAAAATCCCTCTTTTCCCAAAAGAATCCTTTCGAAAATGGGGGTGGGGGCGTAGGGTGAGGTGCGTTACAAGAGGGGAGGGGGGATCAAAAATCTGAAAAAGTGCGTAACGTAACAGTTGAACGACCCCATAAAAAAACTAATGCAACTAAAGGTACATGCGTTGATGAACTAATGGTACATGCGTTGTTTCTAAACTGAGCCGATTGAACGGAAATCGTAATCCCTCATTGCAAAAATGTAATCCAATCATAACCGGCTGAAGTATTTCAGGTCCCTTTATGATATCACAAATGGACGTATTTCTGTCGGACGGAACTATGTGCATTGTGACGAGAGCCCTGTTATGCATATATTCTTATGGGTATCAAGGCTCATGTCTTAATGCATTTAGTCCCGTCTGATAGAAATACGTCCTAATGTCCTTTTCCAGACCAATACCCATCGGTGGCAAGGGTAAAAATAATCGACTATCGATATTTTCCCGTTCGAAGCTATGGTAAAGAATCGATTATTAAGGTGTTTGTTGCGAACACCCTGTGTATCGATCCTTTTCCATAGGTTTAAATGGAAAATCAATCAATATATCGCAAAGCACGCCGATGAAAAAATGGAAGGAGTCCACAAAGCCGTGCCTTCCGAGCTGTCCTTTCGCTCCGCAATCTCGACTAACGAGAGCGCAGAACGTTTCCGCTAAAGAGTCCTCAGGGCAAACATCCCCTAGCTTATCGGTAATAATAACGCCTCATTGCGTCGTTAGCATGGAGTAGCATGGAGCAAAATTCCGCGGCACCGACCGACTGGAAAACCCCTGACGAAAGCACACGACCCGATCACCGTTGAGCCCTGGAAAACGTTCAACTTAACCCACCCCAGAGCTCATTTTAAAAGGCAGTTAGGCTTTTATGCAAAAGGTGCGGAGGATCCTGCTCCTTGAGCGGCGAAACGACACTCCCATGGTTGGGAAATTTGGCAGTAAAATGGAGTGTTTCACTGGAATTGTTTCGCGGGTGGGAAATTCGAGGGATTTGGCAACGTTGCGCAGGGGCAAAATCGCTCGCGCGTCGTCCCCGGCCGGCCCCGTTATGCATTCAAAATACGAAATTACCTTCGGCCTCCCGGTGTTGTCGGATGGACGGGGATTCTTACCCGATGAGTGACTATCCACGGAAAAAGGTACTTCAGTCCACGAAAAAAAATAGAGAATTTGCAGGTGTATGAAATTTGATGAATTTCGTGTTTAAGTGAAAACTACTGCACTGGAAAAAAAACACATTGGATCTGGAGTCCAGACTCTTAAAAACATCGACAAGAAAAAGTACTCTTGATTCAATCAGAATCTGGCTTAAATCAACAACTAAGCCTCTTAATTTAAGCGGATTTCGTTTTGATTCAAGCAAAAATCCGATTGAATCAAGAGTATTTTTTCTTGTCAATGTTTTCAAGAGTCTGGACTCTAGATCCAATGTGTTTTTAATTTCTAGTGTGAGTGAACTGAACACGATGATACCCATGGTTCATGAATTGAACAATTATTGGAGAAGATATGACAAAATGATCCAGTCTGCTAAAATACGTGTGTATAATTGGGAAATGCCGCTAGAAAACGTCACTAGGCGGTGCATTTTCTCACTTTTGAATCTATTTTTATACTATATTTTCCATATTAGAAAAAAATTATAAAAAATTCTGTGAAATCAGCTCTTTAAACACTGTTAGATGAAGCAATAAAAAATTTGCATGCAAATTCATAATCTGTCTTTAAGATGTAAATCTATCTGGATCGGATTGTTCCACACGTGAAAGGTCTCAAACAGATACACCAATCGCAGAGCGGCTAAGATATCACAATCCTGCTCCTTCATAGGTTGGTAATTTAAGTTCCCTATGCACAGTCCTGCCACTATAGCGAAGAGAGCAGTAAGTGGATTTCTATATGAACCATGGTTAACACATGCTTTAATGTGTCTCGCTCTCGAGGTTCATCCCAAAATTCGCTTACTGCTCTCTTCGCTATCACGGAAAAGTCAATCCTTAAACATATTTCTCCTTACGAGAGCTCATATCGACGGTGAAACTACCAAACCACGTATCTCGTTTGCGGTGTTTAAAAATCTACGCTCACATTTTATTTTTTTGAAGTAGACCAAATCAATATCATTCCTTGAAATTTTCACGGAATTTTCTCCGCACAAAGAGGAAAAATCACAGAAATTTTCAAGACTGGATGTTAAGTAGTTTTTCATTTAAAAAATAAAGTATGACAGAAAGTCTGCGACGTCGCAAACCGAGATACGCGTGGTTTGGTAGTTTCACCGTCGATATGGTGGTTTACATTGTGACGAGAGCCGTTAAACTTTAACTTGGCATCATAAAGAGGAAAATTTATAGGGAAACATTCAACGGCATAACTTCATAAATAAATCCTTGCAAGCGATTGCAATAATTTACTTCCACAGAATATCAAAAGTACGAAAGCAAGTGTTCCCAGGCCTTGAAAAATTTCAAGTAGGTACGTGCCTGACTCAAAGTTTTTCAAAATCGCTGAAATTTGTTCCTTACTACAATTTGTGTCGTGGCAAACCGTTGCAATTCTTTGCGACGATCAATTTTCAAAGTTAGTCTGTTGAATCTCACGCGGAATCCGTTAAGGTGCACTGATGCCACTATTCATGCTTCGCAGATGTCTGTGTTGCATGCGAAATAATTGAAGGCGCACCGGGTTTACGAGAACTGACCGCAACGCATTTGGCTCACAGCGCCGGAACAACGAATCTGCACGGGTCATATAGATTTTAGTGGTATTGCGTGCTTTGCGATGTATCGACTGATATGCCATTCAAACAAATGAAAAAAGGTCAATTATCGATAGGTCCGCAAAAGAACACCATTATAATCGATTCTTTACCATAACTTCAAATTGGGCACGCCTTGCCATTGAAGAAACCCTTTTTTAGTAGATTCTTAGAATTTTATCGTAGCTTGTCAATCCAGTTCGAATTCAACCTAAATGGTACTATTTTTTTCCATACATGATAAATTCCTAATTAGTTAGGAGGAGCAGTCAGTCACTGGTAAAAAAAACCTCTTGGACCAATGCCGCATTGCATTGACTTAAGAGTGCAGTTTCTTGTCGCCGAATTTAAGAGTCTTGAACTCTTGTTTCAAGCGGATTTTGCATTGATTCAAGCGGATTTTGCATTGAAACAAAAGAGTCCAGACTCTTAAATCCGGCGACAAGAAACTGCACTCTTGAACCAAGAGGTTTTTTTTTACCAGTGGTAGTTTTATTTTTATACACTAGGGAGGGTAATGATGGAAAAGGGGGTAAAAGATAGACTTTCATTGACAGCAATCAACGAGGGACCCTAGAGTCCATCACTTTTCCACGGAAAAAAAAGTGTCAGGGGTTATCCCCTAAAATTGTGGTACTACCCCAATTTGTTGGATGATATGGACATTTCTAATTAATTGAGGTAGTACCGCAATATTTGGGTTAGTTACCTGATTTATTGGGGTGCTACCATAATTAATTGGGGGTACTACCATAATTAATTGGGGCACTGCCACAATCAATTGGAAAGGTCCATATCATCCAACAACCTCGTGCTTCTGCTGATAAGATTACAAAGATAGAGAAGACCAGCGCAGCGGGCTGATTGTTGAAATGGGTAGACAAAGCGACAATGGGTAGACAAAAATGATACGAAGGAATCCTATTGGTGGAAGCAGGCGGCTGCAATGGATAAAGAAGGTCGGTATTAGACTGACTAACGGCAACCCACGAGAGACCCTTTGGTTAATCCATCATTTTCTCCCTTAGTCTACATATAAGAACCACCCATTTCAACCAATAGGATGCATCCATACTCCGTATATCTTCTTTATCTATCAATTCGTCCATCAATTTCAACAATCAACCCGCAGGCTTTGCAGCGCCATGCAGGCGAAAGTCATGCTATGTCTAAGAGAGGTTTCATTGTTAACGGCTCATCGACTTCGGGTAGAGCCACTTTGGAAAAGCAACTAGGCATCCCTGTGCTTTTGATCGAAACTTGAGAAAGGGCTCGAATCTCTTGAAAGATAAGAAAATCTGGACTCAGGAAGTCCGAGCACAACTCGAGGACTTACGGAACATCTTCGGACTTGAAATTCAGCCTCGGCCCCGGCAATGGAATAATTTTCGTAAGTCCTTCATTATCCTATCGTATCCTGCTTTCCTACCTTAGACTAAAACCACGAATAGCTCGACTGTAGACCCACTATGCAAATCGATCGACAAATTGCAAATTTAGGGGTTCGTTGTGCTCCTGGATCTTCCTCCGAATGGGCATTTCTGGGCACACTGAGTCGACGATGTTAAAATATAATCATAAAAGTTTTTACAAGGCAAGTTTTAGTGTTTTACATTAGAAATTAAGGCTCTCGATCATTAAGGTGTTCGTTGCGAACACCGTGTCCATCGATCTTTTTTCATAGCTTTAAATGGCAGATCAACCGACACATCGAAAAATACGCCAAACCACTGGAACAGTCCATAAATTGAAAAAATTCAACATTTTTGAGGATTTATTTCACCCCCTCAGCCTCTAAAACTTTCTGATTGCAGCTTAGAAGGTATTATTTGGCGGTGCTAAAATAAAAACTCACTTTTGTCGAAAAGCGGCCTTATGCCCTGCTGCCGTGCAACGCAAAAACGCCGTAAACGCCATTTTACATTTTTTGGAAACAATATTTCATCGCAGAAAAATTTGTGTACCTTGGGTCAATGTTTTTACGGAATTCTTTCGCAAATACTATCAAGAGCTTAACCTGAAAATTTGAGGTGCATGGGTAAAACAATTTTTATTTTATTGAATGTTAAGATCCAAAAATAAGGGGAGGTCTTAATGGGTTTAAGGCGTTCTTGCTTAGCACGGTAGATCTCGGTCAACGTCTTCAACGGCCTCCGAATAACATCGCAAAACTACTTGTAAGAAAAGGAAGGGGCGAGGAGATAACTATCTTAACTTCCCAGTCACTAAAATTGTATCACATGATTTTGAAGGCGCCCCGCGAAACCTGACTGAACATCACGTCGCGGCGTCTCCGTTGGTTCTCGAGGGGAGGTGCAAGCTTACTTTCCGGCGGGCCGATTATTGAAATCGATAGACAAAGCTATAGACAAAGAAGACAAAATGAGTATGGAGCGATCCTATTGGTTGAAATGAATGGTTGTCATAGACTAAGGGGGAAAATCATGGACTAACTGTAAGGTTTCTCGTGAGTTGCCGTTAGTTAGTCTATCTCTTACCACCTTCATCTATAGCAACCACCCGCTTCCACCTTGATCTTGATAGATTTACGATGTTCTTCCTTAGCACGGTAGCCTTCTGGTCCTTTTTGATTGAGTTATTTTCAAACCAATAAAAAGGGAGTATTGCAACGTTGCAATAGAGATACGTGTGTTTGCAGTCCGGAGCCCCGGAACCGGACCGGATCAAGTGTGTTAAGGGACGGAATCGAACGTCCTGGAGCTACAAGCTCGGCTGCGTTGCCGAATATCCTGCGAAATAATTCAAAATATCCCGGCGGAAATCCCTGAGAGGATCCTCACGGATTCAGGGCCGATCTGAAGGGGGTGCGGCCGGACGTTCGCCGGGCTCGGAGCCTATTAGCCATTCAGGGCACGCCAGTATCTTGCTCGGAAATAAGGAATACCCGGAGACTTGAAGATTCTTCCTTCGCCGCGTTGTCGGATTTAGTCATATTTTTGAAATTCTCATTAGCAGAGGTAAAAGGAATTCAAAATTGGAGTTCATAACTTTCCGAAGTTTTCCTCGATCAATGCGGAGCAAACGGGTCGAAGGGTTGCTAGACCATGAACGAATTTTGACTTGCGATTACATTTTTAGAGTTAAATGAACTACATTTTGCACTTTGGAACTATAAATTCTAGCCCGGTTTAAAAACAACGTATGTGCCATTAGTTTCTCTATGCATATAAGAGCTTTTCCAGGAGAGCCAGAATTTATAGTTCCAAATTGCAAAATGAAGTCCAAATGACGTGTAGAACACGATGCGTACATAAAATGCGGAAAAATAACTCAAAAACCGAGAAATACGCAGTTCAAAAACCGTAACTATTCCGCACATTTAAAACGCCCCAGTTTCGCGCGGTACCGAATGCCATTCAGCACCAATCAGAAGCGTGCACGGGTTTCTACGACTTCCGTCAAATGTGTTTCTACTCCTCGTAAATGAATAGAACAGAAAAGTCGAAAATATATATTCAGTTAGAAATAAGCCTTGTTTTAACTAACACCAGAAAAAAATGAGAAGAGACAGCGGGTTCACTGCAAAAGTAATTCACCGCCGTCATTTCCCCGCCATTAAGATTTCATTCGAGTCTCTGGACTATATGAAAGGGGGCTTGTCCAGGATTTTGGCTCCAAAGATACGCATTAATCACCACGTTATACACTTACCTGGTCCTTTCAGAAACTTACTATATTAAAAAAAAAAAACACAAGGTTTAGTGACCAATTGCCAATCTGTCGGAAAAAGAAAGAAAAAAAGAGAGAGATCCGGCTAAACATTGAGTTTCTACGCCCAATATTGCGTTGCGGTCAGAAGCACCCGGCGCGCCTTCAATTTCTTAGCATGCAACACGGGCAACCACGGAGCACGAATAGTCGCATGAGTGCACCTTGACAGATTTTGAATATAACTCATGAGTGTAACGCGGAACGCCTTTTGTAACATGGCATCTGATATCATCCACCGCGGTGGTGTATACCATGGTTTTTTCTACCTTCGCATCACCCGTGTTTACATCGTACAATCAATGAAGATGTGTTTATAAAACCAAGGTGGAGTAGAGAATCGTATACAAAATCGTGATGGATGCTATGTATACTGTGAAGTTTTGCAGTTCTGATCCGAAAAGTAAATGTCGAAGGCAAATAGTCAAATTGGGCATTTTGTCAAATGCCTAGGCAAATGGTCAACTATTCTTATTTAGATTGAAATTTTGATTTGTAACCCTAACTTTAGACAAAATAATTCGTTGCTCCTGTAAGAAAGAATTCTCTGTAAAAATAAGCAGCATACAATAGTATTTTAAACGATTTTAAGATCCTGAATGCACATTTTTCATGAAATTGTCAGCACGTCATAAAACATAGAATTTTTAAAGTTTTAACATTTAAATGCCCTAAAAGCATGTTAAAAGGAAGGAGCATGGAGAGTTCGCGGATTTGAAGAGTTATTCTTCCCAAAATATTGAAAACCCGTGAACTCCTCGCCATAAATTTAAAGAGCTCTGTAATCCGTCAAAATTTGACTACCGGCCAATGCATTTGATAACATTCCTGATTTGACTAATTGCCTTCGACATAAACACCTCCTTTTCTCTTTGTGCTTTTGAGAACACGCGGCTACCTTCAGGAAAAAAATACGCAGAGAGAAAGAGCAGAATAGTCTGAGCCAGACGACTTTATTCGCTGAATCTCGCAAGAGCAAGGAGCGCCTGGAGAGGCTTCCAACGGCACAAAATTGAACAAACGACTTTCTCGCTAAACAGCGTAAGCGCCACGGGATTCATGCGGCGTTTCGGTTCTTCTTCCCGTCGCCCGTTCAATTGCGTTGGAGAGCGGTAGAGGAAGGGGCGAGATGCTCGGCGCAGCTGAGTTATCGCCAAACTCAGGACTCTGGCCGGGAGAGATAATGCAGCCGCTCATTTAGGTACGAACCGGCGAAAACCCCGCAATAATAACGCTGAAATAATAACGCTGAAATAATAACGCCGTTATACTAACGCCAAAGCCGACGAGGGTCGTTCCGAAAAAAGGCTGTGCCCCGGAGCGCTGCCAATTTTAGGTGGGGACATCAATGGAAATAATGTTTTCTTCGGGAAAGGCCTTAATGTGAATCTTTAGCTGTTGTTCCGAAAAAATTCAACACCTTGTTGCGCTCACTGAAAAAAAAAATTGGTAGAATTTACCATTCCTTCACGCTGTGTGAAATACAGCCTGAAGGAATGGTAAATTCTAACAATCTTCAAGTCGATTCTGCAAGAGGAATGGTTACATGTACCAGTATATAGTTACGTTTACCATTTACCTGACTGAATTCACTCTAAATTGACGCTATGTGAAATGCAGCGTAAAGAAATGGTAAATTCTACCAAACTTTTTTTTTCAGTGCTGCGAAATCTGGCTCTGAAATCAGTGATTATTCAAATATCACAACAGATATACTAAAATTATAACACTCATAAGTTCTAGCAGCGTACGTCTGAAATTTTTAAAACCGAACACGGGCTTTGAAAGTTAAAAAAAATCAAGGCTAAAACTTTATCCGAGTTTCTCTTATGTTTCACCTGTGAGTGCGAGAAAGATAGTTTACCGTGGGAGAGAGATATCTGCAACTACTGAAAGAGATCGATTGTGATCGGTCGCATCAAAATGATTTTGCTGAACCCTGATTGGATTGCATTTTGCAAAAAGGAACCAGGAACATTGCAATGTTGCTAAGATTGTGCAACTTTCTTTGTCTTGGAAGAAAAACCTGATTATCAATTAACAGTTTCTATTTTACTTGCTAAAAACTGTAAATTTAAGACAAAAATTACCATGTAAATTTCATATTTCTTCACGATTTCAGCAAAACATTTCAAAAAGATGAGGTTGCACAATCTTAGCATCATTACAATGCTTCTGGTTCCTTTTCGCAAAATTCAATCCAATTTTTCCTTTGATCAAGTTACATAGCTTCAGAAATTCCCCGACAGTTCCCATTAATCCCCTGACTTTCCCAAGATGAGAAATTTCTTGACTTTCAAGGTATTTCACATTGATCTTAAACCTGCTGAGGCATCACGCTGGAAAAAAAACACATTGGATCTAGAGTCCAGACTCTTAAAAACATCGACAAGAAAAAATACTCTTGATTCAATCGGATTTTTGCTTAAATCAAGAACCAAGTCTCTTAATTTGAGCGGATTTCCTTTTGATTTAAGCTTAAATCTGATTGAATCAAGAGTATTTTTTCTTCTCAATGTTTTCAAGAGTCTGGACTCTAGATCCAATGTGTTTTTTTTTCCAGTGCACCTCAACAATAATCAATTTTTTTTTATTTTATGATTTTGTTTTTTTGTGCAAACCTTGATCCATTTTTGCATAATGCCACCCAACTGAAGCTCCATACGTCCCGCAATCGGGTCCAACTCCATGGCTGAGTGAGTGAGCGACAAACGAATTGACACGAGTAGCGTTGCCAAATTTCTGCGAAACTCCTAGATCTACCTAATGGATAAAATTAAAATACCGGTGATCTGGCAGCTACGAGTGACCGGACGCTATCGGCAGACAGGCGAGTAATACACGGCCGGCTAGGCTGTGCGCGGCCAACCACGTAATTGCGACATATTTGGAGCAGAGGCGAAGCGTCATGATCGATTATCGATATTTCTCCATTTGAAGCCATGGTAAAGAATCGATTATTAAGGTGTTCGTTGCAAACACCCTGTTTATCGATCCTTTTCCATAGGTTTAAATGCCAGATCAATCGATATATCGCAAAGAGGGTACGCCAGGCAACTGATGGAGAGGATTGACAGTCGGAAAATCCAGAAAAAGCTCGCGCAAGAGAGCACTAATAACGCAAAGCTAACCGGGGGATACCGTGATTGTATTTACGCAAGAGAAATCCGGATTTGGACGAATTTATGCTGAAAGGAACTATGTGCATAGGGTTTGCATGAGACATAGGTTTTTTTGGCATAAATAAGTCCGTTTGTCGAAGGCCAATAGTCAAATAGACACTTTGTCAACTGTTTAGGCGGTCGGTTAAATTGTGATGATTTACGACGTTTTGAGCGCACTGTTGGAAATACTGCCACGATAAGGAAGCATGCCATATGAGCATTCAGACGTTGCCAAATTGAGAAATTGGGTGTAGAATGGGCATTCCTTGGTTACGGTGTTTCAGAATCTTAAGTATGCTAATTTATATTTTAGAGAGGAAAATGTTGGGTGAATTTTTCAGAAATTTGCCTATTCAGCATTGTGAAATTATGAAGAAAACTCAGTAAAAGTTTCGATGATTCCACACATTTGCTTTAATAATAATGGATGAATTGTTAGAAAGGTTCTAGGACATTTCGTCAACGATTTTTTTGTCCGCGCACCTGTTTTTTCCAGTAGTTTACGTCCACGCGTTTTTTCGGAAGGGGAGTTTTGGTCCACCTACCACTTGAGACCCAAAGTTAATTGGTCCACATGTAAATACAAACGACAATTGCTTACGACGTTTTTGGATGAAAATGTTTAACGTCTTGAAAGAATGAGAGTTTGCTTGTTTTTTTGTTTTGTCTGTTTGGTCCAACGGAGAATAATATAAAGTTGAGAGTTTTGGTAAAAATGAGGGAGTGTCATTTCCATGAGAGAAAATTCACTAAAACTCTCTACACTTCTTTGGTGCAACAGGACTTAATTATCTTTTAAGAAAATCCCATATTTTTATACCTGAATTGGAAAACCTTTTGATTTGCCTCAGCTAAAGGATCTCATATTTTTCCTGTGCATGATAACTTCGCTTCGGCATTGGTTTGCCGCAGCGCTTCGAGCTACTATTTCGCCGATGAGGTGTTGTATCATATGAGATCGAAGGCACCCCAACGTATCATGATGGCATCTTTCAAAAGCACGAAGTTCCCTCGCAAATTAAATCGAGTGACGACAACAAAAAGAGAGCGGTAGTCGAAAAACTAACTGTCCTAGTGTCTGTATTTAATAATGATTAGTATGATTTTTAACTTCATTAGAGGAACAAGTGACCTAATTTAAGGAGAAATATCCTCAAATTTACCGCCGAGAATATTTCCTTATGAGTTAATACAAAAAATAATGTTTTCTTGTAGAAGAAAAGCTGCTTTTATTAAAAGGAAAGTAACTTACATCAAGCAGAAACCCGCTTTTGTTCACCTATTTTATTCTTGATTCAAAATAAAATCTTCTTGACAGCATACTCAAGAATGTTCCTTTATCTCTCATTTCGCGACTTACTTTGCAAGGAAAGTTCCGTACTCTTAAAGGATGCGTGTCATTCTTATTGTTGGTATGTTGGAGTGCCTTCAATTTCGTATAATACTGTACAACACCTCTATTGTGAAATAGTGAAGCGCCGTGGCACGTAGCACGCTGCGACGCTGCCAGCCAGCCAGCAAGGAACGCGCATTAGCGCCTACAAACCTAAGGGATACCTCAAGCATTGCGCAATGCGTGAAGTATCTGCTAAGGTTTGTAGGCGCCAGTGCGTGTTCCGTGCTGGCAGCACGTCAAATCACTCTGCTTTATGCTAGGGCCTATTATTCGTACGTATTTCTGTCAAAACCACCTTTCTTGTCTGTACCAAAGGATTTCCAAAGACAACAAGAAGAGGATTTATAACTCGGTTGTCAAGCCTATTATCACCTATGGCAGTGAAGTGTGGCAGTTGAAGAAGCGGACCCAAGAAATGCTCAAGGCGACCGAGATGGATTTCTGGCGAAGATCGGCTGGAATCTCGAGGAGAGAACGTGTCAGGAATGAACGTGTCCGAGAGATAATGGGCGTTGAGGGGACGATTGTGCACGATATCATGACCAAGCAATTGGTATGGTATGGGCATGTGCAGAGAATGGCTGATACCAGGTTGCCGAAGAAGGTGTTGGAGTGGGTCCCCCCAGGTAGGCGACGGAGAGGGCGTCCAGCCAAACGGTGGGTAGAGGGCATCCATGAAGAGATGGAGAGATGCCAGCTTCCGGAGGATCTCTACCATGACAGATTCCTGTGGAGAATAGGCGTCGCAGAGCGCCCTAGCGCGCCGTAAAAGCGGCTCATACATACATTTCTGTCAAACGGAACTACGTGCATTAAGACATGATCCCTAAATCCATAAGAATATATGCATTGCAGGGCTCACGTCACACTGCACATAATTCCGTTTAATAGAAATATGTCCATTTAAACTCGCTGAGTCAGCGTTTTTCAACTCATGATTTTTATACGTTTGCACACTCTGCATGGATTACTTTAATGTAAATTGATGAAAAAAATACATACATGTAAGGCAAATTTAATGTGTGTTTTATAAATACATATTAAGGTGTTTCCTTGTCGTATTTAATGATTTTCAAAGCACATTAATTTTTTCTTTTATATTATGCGCTTTTACTGTGCTGCAGCGTGGCGTGAGCGCAGCCAAACGCTTAAAATAGGACGTATTTGACTCTGAAAGATCGATGTACAAATGGGCTAAAACCGAAGATTGCGTGCTTCTCGGTTTTTCCCCTCTCTTATTCATTTGTGCATAGTTTCTTTCGACACAACTACTACTCATTGACTTTAATATCGATGCCATCGCTTGGAAAAGGTTTTACAAATATTTGCCACGTTTTAAAAATGTAAATGTTTTTAAAATAAAGTAATATTTTCATTTAAAAAAAAGTATTTATAGGGTTTATTTTTCATCGAAAATTTTAAGGATGGAAATAAAACCAAAAACTCACCCATGACAATTTAAAAAGATTTATCAAAAGAAGGTAATTACGTTGAATTTTCAAAAATGAGTTACCACAACAACTCTTCCGTCCCTCTCAATTTTCTCATTTCATTAATGTCAATATAATTTTACATACGGACTAAAATATGACACTTGGACCAAGTCACTGTTGCTCATTTCACGCGTGGACGTAAAATACTGGACACAACAGGCGTGCGGACAAAAAATCGTAGACGGAATGCCCTGAAACCGTTAGAAAAGATTCTGAGACACCGCAACCAAGTAACGCTCTTTCTGCACCCGATGCCTTAATTGGACGTATTTATGCTAAAAGGAACTATGTGCATAGGGTTTGCGTGGGAAGTAGTTCGTTTCAGCATAAATTCGTTCAATTGAGGCGTCGGGTGCAGAATGGGCATTTCTTGGTTATGATGTTTCAGAATCTTCGGTGCTAATTTATATTTTGGAGAGGAAAATATAGGGTGAATTTTCTGAAAGTTTACGATGTGTGAGCAAAGTGAAGTCATGAACAATATTCAGTATAAATTACAACATATTAAGTAGATTTGCTTTCATAAGGATAGATGAAACGTTAGCGGAGATTTTGAGCCACCGCAACCAAATTTGTCGTTTCTGCGTCCGGCAATTCAATTTCCCTCGATAAAATTCGAAGTTTTTCGGAAAGTTCTGGATATTTTCCGCCTACATTTCCAAGAATTCCGATCGTACTTCGATCTGAATGATTTGACAATATCTTTGTCTATCTATTACAATAATCTACCTTTTGTTTCACAATAAAAGCTCTTGGCGGGTCGACTCAATCCAATTTGCGCACTCCATATCACAAATCACACAAAACAATTTCTGTGATACCACTATTCGAGCTCCGATGTGTTGCTGAGTATCATCGTTTTTTGAAGGCGTTTTGAAAGACGGGCGATTGTGTCACTGTTGCAATACGAGGGACAAGGCGATCTTGAACAGGTATATTGTGTCACGTAAAGGTGAATGAATTAGTTTTAACGTGACAAATTAATGTTATTCATTTAATTATAAATCTTTGTCGGTTCAATATAATTTCTTGACCTTTTCGACAGCAACTGTTTCCTCCTCCTAATACTGTCTTCTTTTAAAACAGTAAAATACTGTTGTGCTGAGGAAAACCGCCGTATGAGCCTTCAAGCGTTGCCAAATCTTCTTCGACAAGATATGAACTTTCAGGAAAACGAGTGTACTTTTTTTTCTCCCAACTTTTCAGAGAGTTTCATACCCAATTTAATCTACACTATCTGGAAATTCCAAGGAAAAATATTCATTTATTTCCTACAAAATAAATATTTTAGGGCCAAACATTTGGTAACACCAGAATTTTTATGCGAAAATTTTCCTTAGCGCGGCAGAATATGCAAAACGGTGAATACATTTACAATGATTTCCCAGATACAGAAACACGGCATTGACTGCATTTCAACTTTGCAAAATTTCCACTTTCGGATAATAAATAAACCAAAAAAAGGTAGAAAAATGGTGCTGGGTCCACACTATTTCGCGGGAAAATTAAAGCCAAGAAATTCCAAAAATTATAATTAGAGCCAAGAATAATTTTTTTTTAACTCTGGTGAAAAAAAAAATTAATAAATAAAAAAAATATCTTCGACTCTAATTATAATTTTTGGAATTTCTTGGCTTTGATTTCCTCGCGAAACGGTGCGGACTCAGCACCATTTCTCCACCTTGTTACATCCAGTATTCTTGCCACTTCTCAGTGTTTTTTTTTTTTTTTTTTTTTCTCTCTCTCTCCTTTAAACCAAAGAAATTGTATTCCATTTGAAAATTTCACTGATTTTCTCTCTGACTGGACATTATAATCAGCAATTAGGACGCATATTACACGGTAGTATTCTTATAAAAAATTAAATTCGTTCAATCAATATTGCAACCTTGGACTGGAGTTACGTTACTACATTACATACTTTACTACGTTTCCGACGTTACTTACGTTACTACGTTACTTAACGCGACGATACCCGCGTTCTTCCGTTGTTTCCAAACGGATGCGTTACGATGGAACGTTAAGGGGGTAGTTTGTGCGCTGCTCATAATTTGCCAGCCGGAGAATCCAGCCGAGGGACGCATCGCGATGCATCGATCAATCGATAGATCGTCCCGGCAGTGATACTTTCCCTTCGTTGCATAGAACTTAGAAGTCGAGGTTTGAGGTATCGAGCCGAACTGAAGCGAGACGCCTTGCGGCCGTTATTTATTTTCTTCCAACTTCATTCTCATTCCCCGAGTTACGACTGGAAGAGGCGAACCCGTTTAAAGTTTCAGACCAGACGTTCCAGGCTCGCGCCGTGTGCATCGCGGCACGCACACTGGTCCCTCAACGAAAGGAGACCGGATCGATATTCGGCAGGGTTTCTGTGGGCAGCTCTTTGCTCTCCGGTGGGAAAATTATTATAAAAAAAGTAAAATTTAAAATTCCAGCTCAGCACTAAATTTCTAGGAATTCATTAAGGCTGTAGTAAAAAGCCTAGTCGACCAAACATTTTCTTAAAAAGGAAAAAAAACGCTGAGAAGTCAGAATTTTTGAAAACGTTTTGAATTTTAGTGGGCAGTTTGCTAAATAATCGAATATTTGAATGTTTATTATTGGAATCTGAGATTTCGAACGAAATTTATATGCAATATTACTTGTTCTACTATCATATGGACGTATTTCTGCCAAACGGAACTATGTGCATTACGACGTGAGCCCTGTTGTGCATATATTCTTCTGAGTCGCAGGGCTCATGTCTTAATGCACATAGTTCCGTTCGGCAGAAATACGTTCATATTTATGTTTAGGGAGCAAACATGCTGGTGTTATCAGACTATTAGGCACAGCGTTATATCGAGATGGCAATACGTTCCCGTATAGAGGTGATCTCCGCAAAACAGCTGAACTGCGTTCCTTACCGTGGAAAAAAAAAAACACATTGGATCTAGAGTCCAGACTCTTGAAAACATTGACAAGAAAAAGGACTCTTGACTCCATCAGATTTAAGCTTAAATCAAAAGGAAATCCGCTCAAATTAAGAGGCTTGGTTCTTGATTTAAGCTTAAACATGATTGAATCAAGAGTTTTTTTTCTTGCCGATGTTTTTAAGAGTCTGGACTCCAGATCCAATGTGTTTTTTTCCAGTGTACCCTATGACGTCATTGGTGAATTCACCGATAACGCAATTGTTTTCCTCTTTATTTCCAAGACTTGCGGTCTCGAAGAACGTCTGTGCGTAGCTTGCAAACACTCCAAGGGCACACTCGAGCCTTTCGAAATCGCATTTTCCCGCTTAATTAAATTCTAATCTGTCTTGATTCCGACCCCAGGAGCGCCCCCGTGCGACGATGCCCGTGACACCCGGCTTCGCCCTCATAAATACCCCCCAACCCCCTCAGCCCACCCCCTCGCCCATCCCTCCCCCTCCCGGCTCTACCATCGGCAAGCCGCAGTCTTAACCGTCTATAGCACGCTAATGAAAACAAATTGGACTACATTTTAGCAATGAGACACCAGTTTTTCAGTCTCGTCTGTAAAAGCACTTGTCTCCTCGAGGAAACTAATGGCATGGACGTTGTTTCTAAACGGAGCGAGAAGTAGCGGTTCCTTAAAGAGTCCTTTCATAGGGTGAGTTAAGGTGATTCGTCACGGATTCTGGCGTGGTCGAACTGGCGTGCGATTGATCGCCACGATTGAGAAAAAAATTGCGGGAGATTTTGAATTCTTAGCGCAAAAAAGAACGAACCCCCCTGAGTGATCCTAAAGGATCGAATCGGATGAAAAAATTGGCAAAATTCAGAGGAATGAAAGCAAGATCTTTTTTCGGGAAAGCAATATTTGATACAACTATCGCTTCCTGTATGGTATGCGAGGTTTTTTCCAAAAAGGGATCCTCTTTCCATCTCTCTGAATTTTGCCAATATTTTGGTTGCGAATGATTCCTGTGCTCCTACGTAGGGGTTATTGTTCTTTTTTCTGGTCAGGGTGTGTACGAAAACAGACTGACCAGAAATCAGACTTCTTCAGTGCTTTTTCAGTACATTCCCAAGAAATTCAGAACCTCCTCAACAGAAAAATTCAGTACTTTCTCAGTACCTCCAAGAGACGAAATTCGAAAAATTTCAATTTCTCGCTCAAAAAATTGCGACAAAAAATACAAAAAATTAAAAAAAATTCCGGACCTTTTTGCGGAAGTTTCACACTTTATCACGACTTCCGGCCCGCCTTTGAAAAATCAGTACTATTTCTGGACTTGTAGACACCCTGCACTACCTATTCAATTTCAAAAAGATTATGCAATTTGACACTAGGAAGAAAAAGTAGGACAGCAATGAGCAATGAGGTTGAGAATAACAAGTCGAAGAACCGTTAAAAAGTTGTAAAAGCGTGGATACCGACTCGAGAACGTTTCAATTGAACGATTAATTTAAAAACAGCGCAAGGGCTGCAGGATCCGAACCGCGCTCACAGCTTTTTGCAAACAAGCCGTTCGCCCGGCCTCAAATTAAAAGTCCTCTAAACATTGGAAAACCCTGTAAATCGCACTTCCGCGTTTTAAAATGCACGCGGATTGTTGCCGGTGCTGAAATATCAACATTTTCTCCATTTAAACCGTGCAAAATGTTCCAATTTTATACAAAAAACTGGCAACCTCGTGCAAGAGCATGCACGAAAGTGGTAAAAACTCGTAGAGCAAAACCCGCGCGGTTGGGTAATTTTCGACTTTTGCTTTATTTGCCTTCCTCTCTCGCTCCTCCCCTCCCGCTCTCCCGAGTTTAATTCACTTCTGTTTTAACGCGTTTGTTTATCGTCTTTTTACGGCGTCTCAATTGAACCGTTTATTTCAGAAAAGGCTCAAGGCTTGAGAATCGCTTCGCTTTAAGCTCTCTCGTGTATTTCCACCTTCAACGGCTCGAGCGTTCTTGGAACTTGAGCCCTTTCGAGAATCAACTGTTCAATTGGACGGGTTCGAGCTAAATCAGCCTATCTACGGTAAGCTGATCACGAGGAAAAACAATTTCAACACGTCAAGTTCATTGCAATTCGGTCATTTCTTACGGAGTAGTTCTTGGAGTTAGGCTCATTCTGCTTCATACCGTGGAATTTCCTTCACTTAAATCGACTTAGCCATCTCAGGCCATTAATGCAACCCATAAAGTCTCGTTTCTCCTGCGAGATACTTTTTTACGGTCCCAAGTACGGTTGGTGCTTAAATTACTGATTTTATTATAAACTGGTACAACACCTGCTGCTAACTCATTGCACGAGTTGTAGTTGAAGCTTTCAAACTGCCGATGAGCTTCTATAGACGAGATATGAATTGAAGTATCACGCAACATGTTTATTGTTCCCTCTTCAAAATTTTACTGGGAAAACGAGTCACACAATGAGATGTCTAGGATTCGACTCTGTAGCCTGTGTCACACTATCAAAATACTCTATCAAAATGTAAAGGTCAACAGCTGTTATTAGTCCAAGTCATTAAATAAGCCAATCATAACACCTGACCTTGATATTTTGATAGTTAGCCTTGATCGTGTGACATTAGCTTAAGGGTCGTATTCATAGTCGTTCAGATAATAAAAAAATGTGGTTCCTAAAATGTTCAGATTCATATTTACCAATGCAATGCTGATAGCTTGGGCCTTAGTTTTTAGGGATCGATTATGTATACGACCCGGAAAAAAAGTTTTAGGTAAGTGTTTATGGTTTGATCAAAAGGCAAATCATATGAATAGCGTCATTTCATTATATAACTTGCCTTTGAACTGCGTTTAGCAGAAAAGAACCAAGCCACATCAGTTATTGCCAAATTTAAGCGGGATATTTCATTTTATACGAAAGAACGTTAGTGCGGATTCCTGTGAAAATTTTAAGAAATTTGCTTTGCAATGCGGAACATTCACTGAAATTTGCAAAAAAAAAAATCCGCACAACCGTTTTTATGTAATAATTAAATTGCCAAATTGTGGCATGGTTCCTTTCTGCTTCACGCAGTCCATATCATCTGTGTTAGGAATGAGTTAATAATACCTTAGAGCGTTTATAGGAGTTGATTCCGAAGCCTCCCATTGTGTGAAACGTTTTTCATGTAAGAATTTGAAGACTCAAAATGTTATATTTTTCTCTCTTAAAGACTTTCTCTGGTGGCGTATTCTGCGAGAGAATTATTTACTAAAGTTGTTAAAGCCTACTCAATCCTCCTAAGAAGAAGGCTCTCTGACAATAATGTGACGTTGCATGGATTGGTTTTCTTTTCATTTTATTTTATATTTTTGTGCTACACAAAATATACTGAAATAACTCGCTGAGCTGTTTGCACTGAAGTCTTCGGTGAATGAAAAAGATACGCGACATTCAGAGAAAATTGGGATGTTGCGGTGATTTTGAACAGGAGTTATTCCACGGTAAACTTTCCGAACAAATCGATTTCAGGAACTCAATTTCCAGATCCGTATCATCGATACAAAGTTATAATATACGCTACAGGATGTCATTTTCTGAGTAACAGTTAAAGTTTCGCGATATGACACACGTGTTGCCCAGTCTTCCATGCACAGCACTATGAGGGAAATAATGTTAGTATCAGACGTAATTCAGCTGAGTCCTACTTCAAGAGGACTGACCTAAACTGGACTGCCTGTAGAATTTCAAGGGAAAAATCCAGAAATTTATTTTAGACACACGCGTTAGAAAAACGGCGAGTAAATTTTCGAACTTGCCATTGTAATTTTCAGCAAATTTCAACTGCATTTGATCTGATGTGTCTGAAAATTTCGAAGCAAGAGCTCCTTAACTTGAATTGAATAATTGACGTCCTTAAATTAAGGCGTTCATGAAGGTTAATTTGACAAACTTTGAATGGCTCCGGTGTATTTCATCATCGCGATACCACAGAGGTTATCGAAGATGTAATATAGTGGATTGGCAAAAAATGTAACTTCCACCCTCCCCGAAAGTCTAGATTTAGACATAAAAACTGCCGTGATAAAATAGAACGCCGTATGTGCCTTAAGGCGTTGCCAAATTTTCTCTCAGAAAATATCTATTTCTGAGGAAAATTCTTGATATTTCTCCTTAAAATTTCCACAAATTTTAGATCAAATTACGAACAAAATTCTCTGAAAAATCACAAGAAAAATATTTACAAATTTTTCCGAAAATTCGTGATTTGTTGAAGGAAATTTGGCAGCGTCTGAAGGCTCATACGGCGTTCTTCCGTAACACGGCAGAAAAGTGCTGATGACTACTTACGGTAAGATGACCAAAAAAGGGGGCTGAAGATCATGTCAAGAACAGAAACGTACCTGAAACATGGGAGAAAAACCATTGTATAAGCACGTTGTACAATATGAGCTACATGTATGGTTGCATATGGTCGAGGTTTTTGAAATTCGGCAACATTGGGCCCATGTAAATGTAGATAATACATCCAATGATGTTCATTTCAGAGGAGGCAGAATATATTATTAAGTATGAGGTTCAATGGAGGAAAAACAGTGTTACTATCTTGCACTGGAAAAAAAAACACATTGGATCTAGAGTCCAGTTTCTTGAAAAAATTGACAAGAAAGATTACTCTTGATTCAATCGGATTTTTGCTTGAATCGAAACGAAATCCGCTTTAATTAAGAGGCTTGGCTCTTGATTTAAGCTAGATTCTGATTGAATCAAGAGTATTTTTTCTTGTCGATGATTTTAAGAGTCTGGACTCTAGATCCAATGTGTTTTTTTTTTCCAGTGTGCGAGAATCGACACTGAGGGCTAATTCATGAACTTGATAGACAAAGCATAGATGGTTCCATAGCAACAGAGGAAAATTAAAGCGATCTTATTGGCGGAAGCAGGTCGTTGCAATGGAAGAAGAAGGTAAGAAATAGACTGATTTTCAGCGATCCAGGGACCCTTGGTTAGTCCATCATTTTCTTCCGTAGTTTATAAGAAACACCCGTTTCAACCATTAAGATTGCTCCATTTTCACTTCGTCTTCTTTGTCTACACCTTTGTCTATCAATTTCAATAATCAATCCACAGAACGTGGGTTCCTCAAAACTCGACCTCTTGTGGGCTCGATCTCTTGTGGGTCGATTTAAACCAGTTTGTGCTCGCCACGTCTTACAAGCAGAAATCCGCAATACCACTATTCGAGCACCGGTGTGTTGCGGAGTATCGTCCTTATTTGAAGGCGTTTGCAAAACGGAAGAAACCAGCATTCGAATACTCATGAAAAAGAGATACCACCTTCATACAGCGTTCTCCCTCGTTTACACAGCCAGCTTATTCCAACCAATACGATCACTTCACTTCCTCTTTGTCTTCTTTGTCTATCAATTTCAATATTCAGCCCGCAAACGTACGCCCGTTTTAAGATGAAGAGGTTCGTCACTGAGAAGCTTCGAATGAATATGCCAAAAAAAAACATAGGTATCATTGTATTTGACACCGAATTTTGCAGCAAAATTTTTCAACTTGTGGATCTACAGGTTCGGGTTGATAATTGAAATTGACTAACAAAGCTATAGACAATGAAGACAAATGGGAAAATTAAGCGATTCTATTGGCGGAAGCGGGTGGTTGTGATGGACAAGAACGTAAAGAGACTTTAACCAAGGGCAATTAGCTCACGAGGTCTATCATTTTCCCCCTTGGTCTATAACAACCGTCCGTATCAACCAATTAGATGACTCTATTTTTCTTCCGTCTTCTTCATCTATCGCTTCGTCTATCAATTTCAAGAGTCAGCTTGCTGTTCCCTTAAATGACGTCCAATTTCACTTTAATCTTCCCCGATCCCAAGACGAATAAAAATTGACGATATCTTCTCGCCTCAGCCTCCTTCCCACCCCTTATTCTGAAGTTTTAGACAGCTGAGCCATCACTTCGCGCCCAGTATCGACTAATCGAATCAAGCGCGAGGCCTTCGTGGATACACCAAAAAGGGACTAACTCGATTTTCGAGATGAACCTTGAGCTTCATAAGAACACTAGCGTTTCGAGGCTCATCTCAAAAAGTACATATTCCTTTAAGAAACGACTCGTTTGCTCGTTCCCTTGTTTTCCATTTTTTTGCCGCGCTTTTAATTTCGAAGAGTGAACGGGGGGGGGGGGTGGTGGATGGAAGAGGGTGGAAAAGGGGGGGGTTGACAAGCGGACAGGTTGAGCCTTTATGATAAAGCACGGAGGTCCCCACCTATACAGAACGTCACCATCATTATCGTTTGATCCCTCTAAACCCCCTCCCCCCTCCCCCGCCCCCATCTGCGACTCGCCCCTCTTTGACTTTTGCCTTTTTTCGGGGTTGCCGTTAAACACGATATTAAAAAGGAGGAAAGAAGGAAAATGAAGTTTAAAAAATGACGTTAAATCCCTTGCAATGATCGGTGTGCGCTGGGATGGGTTGCACAAGGGGAAAAAGTAACATGAATTTTCCATCGCAAAGATTCCCTCTTGAATCAAAAATGAAATCGTTTGAAGTAAGTTGTTGCTTAATATAACGATGATGAGAATACACTGACGTGATGAGGAAGAACGCCGTATGAACCTTCAGGCGTTGTCAAATTTCTCCTGGAAAATGAATAATTTTCAGGAAAGTTTTTGAATATTTGCCAACCAATTTCTCGGATAAGTTTGTTTGTAATTTGATCTATAACTTCTGAAAATTTCAAGGAAAAATATTCATAAGTTTCCTCAATAATGAAAATTTTATCGAAGGAAATTTGTCAACTCTCGAATGTTCATACGGCGTTCTTCTTTAGTACGGCAGTACAGAAGTGCATAACTCGATTTTTCACCGATTCCAGTTAGCCACGTAAATGAGTTGTAGAGAAGTATCTTTTGTCACCGTTAAAATGTTTTACTCCAAAAAATCAGGAGGTCACTCATAAATGGAATTAAATTTTTGGGGAAAATGTTCAAAATGCTGATAAAGTCTGGATAAATTGTTGATTCAAGAAAAATTCCTTCTTGATCGTAAAATCAAAAACATTTTTGCTAGAATGATCCGTTTTACAACCAGAAATTGCATATACTCAACACTGGCGAGGCGTGAATGTTCGAATATTCAGGTTTTCCTCATTTGAAGCTATGATAAAGAATTGATTATTAAGGTGTTCGTTGCAAACCCCTTGATTATCGATACTTTTCCATAGATTTAGATGGCAGAAAAATCTATAAATCACAAAGCACGCCGCCACGATACCGTTGCACCATCATATTCTCCTTAAACGTTGAATTGAGAATTTGTAGTTGTCTGAAATTTAATGAATTTCGTATTTTAGTGGAAACTGCTGAATGAACTGAACACGGGGATGCCCTAGGTTCATGAATTGAACAATTATTAGAGAGGATATGACAAAATGATCTAATCTGCTAAAATACATGTGTTTAAGTGAGAAATGCTGCCAAATGACAGTCATTAGGCGGTGCATTTTCTCACTTTTAAATCGATTTTCATACCATTTTTCAAATCAGAAAAAATTATAAAAAATAATGCGAAATCAGCTCTTTAAGCACTTTCAGATGAAGCAATAAAAAATTTGCATGCAAATTCTCCATTGTTTTAGTCGATTTCATGACTGAAATGGATGGTGTTTTTGGAATTTGGTTCGTCTGCGGAGGTCAACGAAATACATATGGATTGCATTTTGCAAAAAGGAACCACTAGCATTGCAATGATGCTAAGATTGTGCAACTTCATCCTTTGCAATAAAATTGCGGAAATTGTGAAAAACTATGAAATTTAGATGGTAATTTTTGTCTTAAATTTACAGTTTTTAGTATTAAGGGATAATCGGGTTTTTATTCCAAGACAAAAGAAGTTGCACAATCTTAGCAACATTGCAATGCTAGTGGTTCCTTTTTGCAAAATGCAATCTATATGATCAACTCGCATAGAACGTGTTCTTTAAGTTCTATTGCTAGATCGGCAACGAGCAACCTCTGAAAATTTGACCACGGCCCATTAAGTCATCTTGTCACACGCTTTTCATTTTTCAAAGCTCCCCTTTTTGTCTCGGTCGCGTCTCCGGGGGCGAAGCGCTGGGAGCCGTCGCCGTCGCGTGGTTTTATTTGAAAGCATTTTTGTGTCTGCTCCCTCTCTATACTCCCCCGCACACTTTGTCTTCATTCGTCATTCTTCCGCATTACGCAAGTTTCGTACTCTACGATATTCTCGTCTTAACGCGGGGGTTTTGTATAAATCGCACAAAATAATTCAGGCAACAGGTCTTCCAGTTGAGTTGAACTGGTTTTAGTTAGGTTAGGTTAGTTTTCCCGAAAAGCAGATGGAGGGAGGAAATCGGCAAAATAATTATTCACTGGAAAAAAAACACATTGGATCTAGAGTCCAGACTCTTAAAAACATCGACGAGAAAAAATACTCTTGATTCAATCAGATTCAAGCTTAAATCAAGAACCAAGCCTCTTAATTTGAGCGGATTTCCTTTTGATTTAAGCTTAAATCTGATTGAATCGTGAGTATTTTTTCTTGTCGATGCGTTTTCAAGAGTCTGGACTCTAGATCCAATGTGTCCCCCCCCCCCCCCAGTGTTGGTTTGACTCCCCTTTCTTTTCTCTTTTTGGTACAAAACTGGAAACTGTTTAAAAATCCAGGTTTAGCCTGCAAGATTTGAGAATAATATTAAAAACGATGGGCAACTTATGATACTAATTCATTTTTGCAAAAGTTGTTATTTTACCCAAAGGCCGTAATACAAATACTGCCGTGCTGAGGAAGAACGCCGCATGAACATTCCAGAGTTGCCAAATTTTTTCGAATAAAACATGTATTTGTGAGGAAAGATTTGCATTGTTTTCCTTGAACTTTTCAGATATTTAAGAGTCAGTCGCGAACAAAGTTGTCTGAAAAATATTAACGATTCTCCCGGTAGATTTGATTTTAATTGAAGGAAATGTGGCAACATCGGAGGGCTCACACGGCGTTTTTCCTTGGCACGACAGCATAGAACGCAGCACTTCCGGCAGTGCCGTGTTTAGATCCACGCGATAGAAGACGATTTATTACGGCTCACGTTATGATACAACTATTCGTACTTCATGGATGTCCATGTTGCATAATCAAAAATTGAAGGCGCGCTGGGCTTTTCCAATGCTCGCATTAGTAACTGAGCACCATGATGCGACGCTTCGCACAATGTCGAATCTGATAACTGACTGGGCTTTTCGATGGTTTCAACAATCTTCCAAAATCAGAAGCTATTTTCAACGAACGTAATTAGTATTAAATCGTGAGTTTGATTGAGTATCTGAGGTGCAGTGTATTAACCGTTTGAATCTTTGAGAGTTGGCTACAGAGTAATTTCATTTCTTACGAGGAGGTGTCCGGATAATTTCTATTTCAAAATTTTGGCATGATTTACGAGTAATCATTGTCCCTTCGAATACGAAGCATTACAAAGCAACTTACGTGGGACACCCTCCTGCTGCTCCTTTAAAAATAGAGTTAAAACGACTGAGGTCCTGATTTCACAAAACGATGACTGAGAATACAGTTTGTAGCGTTTCTTGTCAACTTTGTCAACTTTGAACGACAGATTTTCAAACATACCTTTTCCGGATTCTATTTTCATTCCATTTTTCCCTGATGAGCTCTCAGTTCCTCTACATAAAAATTCACCACTTTTAGTATTGCATTTTAGCCTTGTTACCCGTTTTCCCCTCTTCTTTTTCTCCTCTTACCATTATCTTGGGCTGCTTCGTAAAAATTTGTATCTTACAGTATAAAGGGACTCTAGAGCATGGATATGTCACAGGCAAATAGTAAAATCAGGCATTTTGTCAAATGCCTAGGCAAATAGTCAAATATTCTGACTTAGATTGTAATTCTGATTCTTTTCCTAATTTCAGACAAAAAACTTCATTGCTCCTGCAAAAAAAAAATTCTTAGTAAAAATTTGCACACACAATAGTATTTTAAACAAGTTTTAGCTCCTGAGGGGACACTGATCTTTTCAGCATGTCGTGAGATACAGAATTTTTGGAATTTCAACATTTAAAAGTATGATAAGCAATTGAAGAGGAAGAGACAAAAAGAGTTCGTAGGTTTGATGGGTTATTTTTCCAAAAATAGTGAAACATCATTAGCTCTTCGTCATAAATTCACAAAATTTTGTAGACCGTCAAAATTTGATTATCTGCCTAGGCATTTGATAAAATGCCTGATTACACTATTTGCCTGCGACAGGTACAGAAAAAAGCTAATAAAGGAACAGTACAAATGGTGTACCCTAAATTAGAAGAAAAATCTTTGACGAGGTCAGTTTCAAAAATTACCTCTGTTGGTTCCTCAACGATCCCGGAACAATAGAAGCTCTCCACTGCGGCAAGTGTCAAACACCCCGTCGTAAGCGTGTCGATTTAGCGCGATTCACCGGCCCGGAATAATGCATTGCGGACGGCAATTCGTTATAAACGCTCGTTGAGCTCTCCACGAGCAGCGTTGCCGGACTTCCTCGAAAATTCCTAATTTTTCCATTGTTTTTAGGGGAGCGCGGCTTTGGGCGGCAACGGTGCCGAGCAGATGGACGCGGATTTTTTCAGGGCGGCGAGCGTTTTGAATGGGGCGAGCGGCTCTCTCACAGCCACTCACCGCCTCTCTCCTGAATAATGTACCGACTTCGACCCTTGTTTGACGAGTTCACCCCCAGCCCCTCCTCCACGGCCTCCGCCGCTGACGTTGTCGCCGGCGCGAGTATATTTTGCGTTCTTTTTTTACAAGGGGAAATAAAGACAGGGTGATTCAAAAGTCCAGTTCCTGGTAAAAATTGGCAATAGGAGCTGCGTTTCAAAATACCTTATGAAATCTTACATCCGGCTATAATGCCGTGCTAAGGAAGAGCGCCTCTTGAACATTCGAGAGTTGCCAAATTTTCTTCAACAAAATGTCTATTTTCAGGAAAGTTATAAATATTTGTCCTTGAAATTTTCAGGATTTCGAGGTGAAATTGCAAAGAAAATTACCTGAAAAATTGGAAGAAAAATATTCACAAGTTTACCAGGAGATTCGTTGTTCACTGAAAAAAAAACACATTGGATCTAGAGTCCAGACTGTTAAAAACATCGACAAGGAAAAGTACTCTTGATTCAATCAGAATCTAGTTTAAATCAAGAACCAAGCCTATTACTTTAAGCGGATTTCGTTTTGATTCAAGCAAAAATCCGATTGAATCAAGAGTATTTTTTCTTGTCAATGTTTTCAAGAGTCTGAACTCTAGATCCAATGTGTTTTTTTTCCAGTGTTTATAAATGGAAATTTGGCAACGCCTGAAGGTTCATACGGCGTTATTCCTTAGCAGGGCAGTATAAGCCCTGGTGAAAATTGGCAGTAGAATCTGTGTTCCAAAATACCATAGATCTACAGCCGGCTGTAGGATTTCCAATAGCTTCTGTAGCCGGCTACACAATTTCTTCTAGCCTTTAATAGCCGATGACGATTCAGCAATAGCCAGGCGATAAAATATATGCGAAACGTTACCAATTACGGATGCTAGGACTTAGTGAGCGCCCTCAGTTTCGTATGATACTGTGCAATACCTCTGGTTTGAAATAGTTGCTTCAAGCGTCGTGGCACGCTGCAAGCGGGCATCCAGAGCGTAACGCGCATTGGCGCCTACAAACTTAACAGGGATACTTCACGCGTTGCGGAATGCGTGAAGTATCCCTGTTAGGTTTGTAGGCGCCAGTGCGTCGCCGCTCCGCTTTGTGTTAGGCTCTAATATTTAATCTGGCGGAGTCAGCGTTATTCAACTCATGATTTTAAAATGTTTGCACATCCTGCATGGATTATTCTCATTTTAATTGATGAAAAAAATATGTATTAAAGGAAAATATAATGTGGTTTTGTAAATATTAAGGTGGTTCCGTATCAAACTTAATGATTTCCAAATCATACGAATTTCTGCACACTTTCTTATAGCCTTTTATAATCGATGGCGAAAAAGCACCAGCAAGGCGGTAAAGTGTAAAGATGTCAGCCGTCATAGGGAAGATTGTGCCGTTATTGTAAAAATAAAGTTTTTGAGAGAAGGGGCTCAGTAGCGTCTGAGCGGAGAACTGTATTGAACGAAGCCTCCGTTCTTTGACAGATTGCCACCGAGCATCCAAAAGACCCTCAGAAATTGTTCGGAGGATTGAAAATCCACGAATTTTTATTTCAACTTCGTATGAAGGGCATTTTTCAATGTTATGTTAAGCTAGTCTTCGGCAAGACAGCCGTAACTGCTAAAGTCCCTTTATAGAGAGAGTTAAGACAACGCGGCTCATGGGATGTCACAAACGGGAATAAAGATTACACAAATCGGACGTTTCCTCTAATATTTGATCAACCCATTTCCGGATTCCCGTTCCCTCTCTCATTCCATTTGTTCCTTGCCCTGCCCCCCATATCCCGGTCCATTCCAGATGATAATCTTTGCAATTGGTGAAACAGTAATCTTTATTCCCGTTTGTGACACTGTGAAGGCCTAAAATACGGGAACCAATCAAAAATGGATTCCCATTGTCTTTACTCCCAGTGTAGAGAATCTCTAGTGAGTGCAATCTTCTGCACGCGTCTGTGACTGCATTCTGGACACCCGACAAACACCTATTTCTGTTTGTCGCACTGTTGTCACACATTCTCTGTTTGTACTTGTCTTCCTTCTTTACTTCACAACTATAACCAGAAACCACCGGAAAACTTGCGGATTTTTCTCAAGAAGTGGTAACCCACGACTCGGAAAATTGCCTCACTTGACTACGATTACATAACCAGGATCGTTAGTGCGGGATCTCTAAAATATTATTCCTCTGCCCCCCCCCCCTCCCTCACACAAAAAGCTGAATTTGGCAACGCCGGATCCACCCTCCTTCGCGGGGGCGCTGAAAAATGCGCATAGTTATACACGATTCCGAATACATTTCCCAACTTTTAGTGTGATATTATTCTGGCCCGGTCTCGCCCGACGATATTTCAAAATTGACCACCGGTGTCGCCGATCGAAACTTTCGTGCTTTCAACGTGTTGCGCCCGCGAGGGGGGAGGGAAAGTTGAGTTCGATAGCTCGATCGAATTTTCGAGCAGCCGAAGGCCTGCTCAGCAAAGTTGCCAGCTTGTGCAATTAAATGTAGATATTTTACATGCGTTTAAAAGAGGGAGAGAGCTGATTTTCCAGCGATATATGGCGACTGTTCTGCTCAGCTATGCGATAATATATTTGTGTTTCTCTCCGTTGGGCAGTGCCGTTATTTATGCGCGATGGGGCTCACGGTTTTCCCCCGCTTCGTTTTTTTCCCCGTTCGGTTTTTCCGGCTTTTCATTTTTCCGAAGCGGTCTTGACAATGGAGCTTTTCGCGCGAGGAATTTTTCATACGCGATTTGTAAACTTATCGATTGCCGCATTTTTGTTCCTGTGAAAATGAGTCTGTGGCGAACTTTTGCGGGCGTAAAGAGGAGAGTGGTTGCGTGTGAAAATGACTTAAAAATCACGATGAGCAGCGAGGGTGTTTTTGTTTTTTAAGTGTCACTTTTCATAAAAAAATAATCTCAAGTAACCGAATTACTCGTTTGACTACGTTACTACACTGTTGATTGGGTTTTCAATTGATGCAACTATTCGGTCTCTGAGACAACGCTAGGCTATGTTTCCACATTGAAGGCGTTTCTTATACGTCGCTATACACTTCAGCGAAAAATAATCTGCGGCAATATCGAATTTACTAATTAATCTACGCTGCTACCCTTTTGGTTGGGTTTTCAAGTGATGCAACTATTCGGCCTCTGAGACAACGCTAGAAAGTATGTTTTCACTTGAAGGCGTTTCTTGTGCGTCGCTATACTCTTCATCGAAGAATGGACCACTAGACAAGGTACGAATCTCAGCATTCTGATACATGATATGTGACTAAAATGTCACGTAAAACACGATGCGCGCAACAAAAATTACCGAAATTGACTCCTTACGAAGATATTTAATGATTCCTGATGCGTGAATTCAATACATCCGCTCATGAAAACTCAATGGTCTGCGTGATTCACATCGCTCGCTAAACGTTTTCATGACAGTCTCTGAGATATAAAAATCTGGCACCCTCAATGTTGACGCTTTGACTCAGCTATAGCAAATTGCTTATAGTTTGAACAACACATGGTGGAAAATGAACATTACTCGATTGAGAAGCTTGTTGAAACCGTTGTAGTGCGCGATTTGACTCACAAGGAGCTTTGAGTTTCTTGTCAGCGGGCAGTTCAAATTCCTCGTGACCAAAGTGAAATAAAAACGTTGTACTCGTATTGTAGTTAGGAGTTGGGTTCAGTAATTTTCGTTGTGCGAATCGTGTTTTACGTAAAATTCTGGTAAGGAAACGTGTATCAGATTGCTTAAATTCGTACCTTGTCTGGTGGTCCACTACACATATGCGGCAATATCACATTTGCTCATTGATATATGCTATTGGTTGGGTTTTCAAAAGATGCAACTATTCGGCCTTTGAGACAACGCTAGGAAGTATGTTTTCACAATGAAGGCGTTCCTTATGCGTCACTACTCTTCATCGAAGAATTAACTGCGACAATAATGGATTTATTTATTAATCTATGCTGCTTCATTCTTGATTAGGTTTTCCGGTATTCTTTGACTGTAGCAATCCTGTCACTAGTCCTGTTTTTCCCGAAATTCAGCCAAAATTTCCCACGGCTTTTCCAGTTTTGCGTGGATAAAATTACGCCTTACAATCTCTTTCTCGCGCGAGGAAGATGAGATGAAATCCTTCCTCCCATCGCACAGTGAGGGTGTCTACTGAAACGGGCTGGCCAAAAATTAGTACTTTTACAGTCAGTACATTCCCAAAAAATTCAGTACCTTTTTAACAGAAAAATTCTGTAGTTTTTCCAGTACATCCATTTGAAGAAATTCGAAAAATTTCAAGAATTTGTATTTCTCGTATCAACCTACATGAATTAAAATTCTTTAAAAATAAAAATGAATGTCGGAATAATATCCTAATTATTATCTAAAAGAACAGGAATAATGAAGTTATCCATCTTTTTTTTTCTTTTTTAAACAAAATTAAAAAAAAATTTATCAGCTTAATTCCTTAAAACATTACTCATAACGCTTTTCATTCACACTCTCACTCACACATTATACAAGTCTCTTGTTAAAAATTATAATTAATCGATTAACTCCAAACAAACAAATCAAGTCTCAGGTCTAAAATTCTCGAGTCCGTCAGAGGGAGATCCAACACTGTCGATTCGAATTCCATATTCGTTTTCACTGCAATCACTAAAAACATCCAGAAAACGCAGAGAAAACACAGTGAATTCGGTAATTCCAAAAACACACTGAGCCCCGCACTGCCATGGTAAGGAAGAACGCCGTATGAGCTTTCGGATGTTGCCAAATTTCCTGTCAGAAAATATTTATTTTTGAAGAAAGTTATGTGTATTTTTCCTTGAAATTTTCAGACTTCTTAGATCAAATTACGAACGAAATTCTCTGAAAAATTGGAAGACAAATGTTTTAAAATATCGACGAAAATGCATGCATTATCAAAGGAAATTTGGCAACGCCTAAAGGCTCTTGCGTCGTTTTCCCTCAGCGTATCCATGCAACTCGGAGTTCACCTCACGAGGAATCCCGCTTTTTGCTCACTCTTCAGTTTGTCACTGAAAAGAGGAAAGCAGAGTAAGACCAGGAGCGGGGCGTGGGTAAGAGGGGGGGAGGGGGGCTCGGGAGAGGGAACAGCGGGGTGTTTGCTTTATGAATATGTTGATTAAACGGAATACGGAGCAGTCCCTGGGCCGGCGTCGCCGCGCGGCCGGAAATGGACCGAATTTCCCGGAAGTGAGCGCGAGACAGGAAGCTCGAAGCTCGGCCCACTAATTTTTTCACCTTATCAACGCAAAGCCGGAATTTTCGAGCCTTGTTCCTCTTGCTCTCAGAAACCCGAGCCGGGATCCTAATTGTGATTTTTTCCAGGAAAATATTTAATCCTCGTTGACGTCTGCAGTCAGAATTAGGCAGTAAAGTTATTGGGATTTGCGCCGCGTTCAGCCGGAAGTGGACAGAATTTCCCGGAAGCCCACGCTAGACAGGAAGCTCATTCTGCCGTGCTAAGGAAGAACACCGTATGAACATTCGAGAGTTGCCAAATTTCCTCGGATAAAATGTTTACTTTTGATGAAAATTAGGGATATTTTCCCGTTAAAAATTTTCAGGGACTTTATGTGAAATCGCGAACAAAATTATCTGAAAAATAGGAGGGAAAATATTCATGTGTTAACCGAGAAATTCGTGTTTTATCATAGGAAATTAGGCAACGCCTGAAGGTTCATACGGCGTTTTTCCTCAACACGGCAGCATTCCTTTGCTCCTTAATTTTGTTGCCTTATCAATTCTAAGGCGGAATTTTTGAATTTGGTTCTGTGCGCTAATGGAAAATCGAGCCAGCGTCCTAATTATGAAAAATATTTTGTTTTCCTTTACGTACCGAATCCGATTAAATAGAGGAAATATTTTGTATCATCTTAATTTTGTTACCGTATCGATGCTGAGGCGGAATTTTTTAATTTGGTTCTGCACGCTTATTGAAAAGCGAGCCGGCGTTCTAATTATGGAAAATATTTTGTTTTTCTTCTCTTACCGAATCCGAAAAAATAGAGCGAGGATTTTTAATCGAGCTGGGAGACAACCTTGTTCGGTGGCTATTTGCGCAATAGTGTTGTAGCCCCTACTGTAAGCATTTTTATTTATTGTACTGAACTTTTTGGAAATTGCACCTCACTTGGTGCGGACGTACAGCCAATTGTTGCCAAATCGTTTGGAAGTTTGCGCAAGACAGACACATAATTAGACAAAATACATCGAAAAATGGAGCTCCTAGGAGGGGCCCAAAGGGCAGCCGCTTTCTTACACGAAAAACACTGGGAAAATGTCTCTGCCAATCTTAGATTCTAATATCAATATGAAAAACGCATATTTCTTGGGCAGATTGTGAAGCTAGGAGTGTATTTCAGACTTTCCCAATCCGCCTATCATGATTTTTGAGCCATTTTTCATAAGAAGCATATCCTTTTTTTGCCCTATCTAAAGTTTGCAGCAGGCTCATTGAAGAATCCGGAATGAAGTTAAGACGTTCGTAATGGGTTTGGCAGTTTAAGGTGATTCGATGGACGCTATATTTTGTGTCAGAACGACATGCGATATATCGCGTCGATTAGCTCAATTTTTTCAGCTACTTGTCATTTTTCCAAAATTTTAAGATCCCAATTCCATTGTCAGGAGACTGAAGAATTCACTTTTCAATTTTTCCAACCAAATCCAACGTTATAAAGGCGTGATCGTTTTAGAGGAAAAATATAGCATTCGATATCGATATCGAATCTACTCTCGAATGCGATTTTTTCTCCCTCAAAAATCACGCCTATATTATACGTTGAATTCGTTTGGCAGACTTGGTAAGTGAATTCTTTAGTCTCCTGGCAACAGAATTGCGATCTCAAAATTCGAGGAAAATGACGAGTAGCTGAAAGAATTGAACCAATCGATGGGATTTATCGCATGTCGTTTTGACACAAAATATGGCGTCCATCGAATCACCCTAATGCGGGGTCCGTAAATTTGCAGCCCTTGTGTAACTTGGCAAGGGGGCGAGTAGTAGTAAGCGAGAGTAACGTAAAGACGTCGGGGTAGCGGCGAGTAATTCGGTTTAATCGCATCACAGGAAATATGCCTCTCGGAATCCCACCCCTCCCCTCCCTTCTCCCATCTCCATGCTCGTGTTTATCCAAGGCATTCGAGCGTCTCTGCTCACCGTTCATTCACTCCCAAAGCCGTCTTGTCTCTTGTGTCTCTCAGACATCGAGACCCACCGATATGAAAAAAATTCCGACGCCCAGACATTGAGACCCGACGCACGGTGGATCTAGTCAATAGGAGAGGTCGGAAAAAATTTGGAAACTTTAAAAGCTCATAACTCCGTTTATACAAAACTTCAAGGTTCTAAAAGTGGTTCCATCGGTTTTCTCGTGAAATTTTACCCTAGAATCATCCCTTAAAATTGACAATGTGGCGAAATGAACATCAAAATTTGCAGTTTTTGTCAGAAACTTCATATCCGACCTCTCTGATTGACTCGGTCCACTGTTAGGGTGTCTACAAGTCCAGAATTTCCGGAAAGTCCGGAAATAGTACCGATTTTTTAAGGGGGCTCCAGAAGTACTGAAGAAAGGCGAAAATTCTGCAACCGATCCAGAATTTTTCCAATTGTTTTGTCATTTTTTGTCTCAATTTGGCGGGACATAATGCTTCTCGTGAAAGTTTAAAAAAGTAAAAATAAAACAAGAACAACCACGACAAGGCATGTATCACGATCGATACGACGTGAGGATGTGAGACGGACTTCACAAGGTTATTTGAATCATTAAAAACCTATAAATCAAAATTGGTCACTCGTTTGCACATAGATTAAAAATAAAAACGATTTAACAAAACGATTAATTTTTAATCTATTTGCGAGTGAGTGACCAATTTCAATTTATCTGCTTCTTAATTATGCATCACAATATTTTAATCCGTAAAAAAATTTCAGTGGTGAATTTTTCACAAACTTTAAAAGTTAGTTTCAGTTGAGATCATTGATTTTCAACAATTAAAGCGCGCGCCGTGGTATACGCGCAATGCGTGAGGTTTTCGGGCGGTCTTGCAGGCGCTTATATGCGTCTTTCGCCAACCGGACGGTGAAGTATTCCTGCGGTAATGTAGGCGTGCTTTGTTTAGTGCTCGATTCAGAAATTCACGGTAGGATCGGGCAAGTTCGGGATCAATGGAGAATTTGCATGCAAATTTTTTATTGCTTCATCTGAAAGTGTGTAAAGAGCTGATTGCACATTATTCTTTATGATTTTTTCCTGATATGGGAAATAGTATAGAAGCATATTTAAGAGTGAGAAAATGCACCGCCTAGTGACGTCATCTGGCGGCATCTCCCATTTAAACACACGTATGTTAGCGGATTAGATCATTTTGTCATGTCTTCTCCGAAAATTGTTCAATTCAAGAACCAAGGGTACTCTTACGTTCAGTTCACTCAGTAGCTTCCATGTAAACACGAAATTCATCAAATTTCAGACACCTGAGAATTCTCTATATCTATCGCTTAGTCTATCAATTTCGATACTCAGCCCACAGTTTCTCAAAAAACTTAGACCGTGCGAGTCGACTCAATCCAGTTTGCGCACTCCATATCACCCAAACAAGTTTCCGTGATACCACTATTCGAGCTTCGGTGTGTTGCAGAGTATCATTCTTATTTGAAGGCGTTTCGAAAAACGGAAGAAAAGAACATTCGAATACTCCTTCATTACAGCACTGTCGTGCTAAGGAAAAGCGCTGTATGAGCCTTCAGACGTTGCCAATTTTCCTCTGATAAAAATCGAATTTACTGGGAAGATTGCGAATATTATTTTTCAAAAATCTCAGAAATTTTTTTACTCATTTTAATGTAAAATATCGGAAATTTTCAAGGGAAAATATGCATAAATGTTGTCAAAATACATGTTTTATCAATGGAAATTTGGCAACTCGCGAATGTTCATACGGCGTTCTTCCTTAGCACGGCAGAACAGGGTCACGTGGAAATCGAGATACGCCCTTACGTCAGACGAGCGACGAAATGGACTACATTTTGCAATTTGGAACTATAAATTCTAGACCGGTTTAAAAACAACGTGAATGCCATTAGTTTCCCTATGCACATAACTGTTTTTTTCCAGAAGAGCCAGAATTTATGGTTCCAAATTGCAAAATGCAGTCCAAATATCTTCTCCTCAGAAATGGACTGCATTTTGCAATTTGGAACTATATAAATTCTGGCTCTTCTGGAAAACACTCATGTGCATAGGGAAACTAATGGCATATGCGTTGTTTTTAAACCGGTCTAAAATTTATAGTTCCAAATTGCAAAATATAGTCCAAATAGAAGGCTAAAAAGCAATATAAGTGCTTAGGAGCGAAGAAACATACGGTTATTTCGCTTCAAATCGACGAAACTTCGAAACTTCGCGGTCGCCTGTCACAATAATATGAAGCGGTAACAACGGTTGGGGAGAAGGAAGAGAACGAGCCGTCGAGAATAAAACGGGGAAAGGTGGAAAGCGGAAGAAACAAGAAAAATTAAAAATAAACGCCGGGAAAGGACGGAATGCAAAGTATTTGAACTACCGCTCAGCCACTTTCATTATAAGTTGCCTCTCGCTCGTAGCACCCGGCAAAAAACCGGATCCGGGCGAGATACCCGTCATAGTTGAGCGGTTTTTGATCGGGACGATATCGTAACAACATCCGAGATAAGTTGGATGTAGATTATGAAACAGTTTGTTCTTACGTCGACCACCTCCCAGCCCCGAGCAGCCTTGAGAGATAAAATTACTGCATTTTTCATGAGAGAGGAACTTCGGAAAACCATCGTGGTGGTTTACCCCCTCCTCCTCCCCCTCTCCACCCCCACGGATTCTCCGCCCCCGCTGTGGGGGTAATTACTCTGTCCTCAAGAGCATCGGCTGTCTGTCTCTGCAAGGAGCACTGCCATGCTAGGGAAAAACGCCGTATGAACCTTCAGGCGTTGCGAAATTTCGATTGATAAAACACGAATTTCCTGGCAAACGTATGATTATTTTTCTTCAAATTTTCCAGATAATGTTGCCCGCACGGAGAAAAAAACCTCGTGCGTGGGACCCGAAGTTTAGATCATATGGATCTCTGAAGTTTTCAGATTGAGTGTCTGAACACTCAAGGTCTAGCTGTCGAGGTTCGGATCACACGTCTGAAACTTCAGTTCTTACATCCGAAGTACTTCGGTTTTCACATCCGAAAAACTTCGGTTCTCACATCTGAAGTACTTCAGATGTCAGACCTGAACTTCGGCAGCTAGACCTTAAGTGTTCTGATGCTCAATCCGAAAACTTCAGAGATCCATATGACCTAAACTTCGGGTCCCACGCACGAAGTTTTTTTTCTCCGTGCGCAATGGAGAATTAGCATGCAAATATTTTGTACCTTCATCTGAAAGTGCTTTAAGGGCTGATTTCACAGTATTTTTTATAATTTTTTTATGATATGAAATAATATAAAAATAAATTTAAAAGTGAGATAATGCACCGCCTAGTGACGTCATCTGGCGGCACTTTCCGTTTAAACACAAGTATTTTAGCAGATTAGATCATTTTGTCATATTTTCTCCAATAATTGTTCAATTCATGAACCAAGGGTACACTGGAAAAAAAACACATTGGATCTGGAGTTCAGACTCTTAAAATCATCGACAAGAAAAAATACTCTTGATTCAATCAGATTTAAGCTTAAATGAAGACCCAAGCCTCTTAATTTGAGCGGATTTCCTCTTGATTTAAGCTTAAATCTGATTGAATCAAGAGTCCTTTTTCTTGTCAATGTTTTCAAGAGTCTGGACTCTAGATCCAATGTGTTTTTTTTCCAGTGTATCCTCATGTTCAGTTCACTCAGTAGTTTCCAGTTAAACATGAAATTCATCAAATTTCAGACACCTGTAAATTCTCTATTTCACCTAAAGTTCCTGAAAATTCACAGGAAAAATATTCATAACTTCCCGCAAAAATAAATATTTTATCGAAAGAAATTTGGCAATTCTGGAATGTGCATAGGATGTTCTTCCTTAGCACGGCAGAACACTTGTCTTTGCAACAGCAGGGTAATTTTTCCAAACTTCTCCCTCCTTCCCCCGCTCAAAGCGCAGCGCTGCTGGCACGAAAATGTTTGGCATGCATCGAAAGTTAGAACTTTTACGCACAGATAAATAGGGGTATTTGCGTGTACGTGCCTCAAAGTTGGTTAACCCTAGTTTGACAAATTCAGCTCGTAGGAGTTTTAACATATGTCAGACGAATCAAAAGAAAAAGTAAAAGGAGAAAAGAAGGAAGACGAATAACGAAGAAAATGCCGACGGAAAGATTAGAAAAAATAATCGAATTAGGATAAAAAATCAAAATATGAATTTTAGAGACTGCGTGGTGATGATAGAGAATTTAATGGGTGAAGAAAAGATCACGGAATTGAGAGGGCTAGTCCATGTAATGATGATCATAGCCACCAACCATAATTTTCTGTACATTTTTGTTTTCTTGCCTGTTTAAAGCGGTTGTAGGATTTGAGGATTTGCATGTCAGTATATTTACAGGTGAAAAACAATAGAGACGTACCCGATGTGATCATCGATATTTTTAAGCAATTTTCCACAAGAAATAACTCTTCTTTTTGCTCTGACTAAAGTTTGCACCACACCAGTTATAGGATATTTTGTCAACGATTTTTTGTCAGCGCACCTGTTTTTCCCAGTAATTTACGTCAGCGCGTTTTTTCGGCACGGGGGTTTTGGTCCACGCGCCAGTTGAGACCCAAAGTTAATTGGTCCATATGTAAATACAAACGACAATTGCTCACGACGTTTTTGAATGAAAATGTATGATGTCTTTGAGGAATAAGGGTTTGCTTGTTTTATTGTTTTGGTTGTTTGATCCAACGGAGAATAATATATAATTGAGATTTTTGGTAAAAATGAGGGAGCGTCAGTTCCATTAGACAAAATTCACTAAAACTCTCTACACCTCTTTGGTGCAACAGGACTTAATTATCTTTCAAGAAATTCCCACCATGTTATACCTGAGCCGGATGAACCTCTTGATTTGCCTCAGCTAAAGGCTCTTAGATTTTTCCTGTGCACGATAAGTATCTTGATTTATTTTGCGAGGAAACATCTGTACTTTTAAAGGATACCTGTTATTGTCATGGGAACGGAGTTCCCCATGATATTAGAATCGTTCCGTTGCTTTCGCTATGGGATTCCCTATACCTCTGCGACCTTGAGCGTTTCGCCCAGTCTCCGATTTTTGGTTGATTTTCCGATGTATCAAAAACCGTTGTATTTTTTAGCCAATCATGTCTCTACGTCAAGTTGTGTTGATTGCTAAAATTCGCTTTCAGCGAGTTTTTTTCCATCTTGAGATGTCGTGTCTGACTGGTAAATCCGCGCAGAACCACGAAGTTCCGTTTTTAGGCAAATTCTTTTTTTTGGGAGGTTCTGATTGGTTATTTTTCGCCATCAGTTTTCTGTTCGTTGGTGCAAAAGATCGCCTACCTCGGTGTTCTTGAGAAGCCGCCATTATCCCACCTCAAATTTGAAAAATAGAAGTAAAGAAATAATAACCATCGTACAAGGTGGAAAATTGTTCTGGAGGACTCGTTACGGATAAAGAAGTCAAAATCAGAGCTCGATTGATTGATTTAATTCATGGATACGCAAATATTGCCTTAGCTCAACTGCCGCGATCGGAATGCGTGCTGGCATGAACCTCGAGACGCATTAAAACAGTGCGAACCATGGCTCCTACAGCAAAACAGCAATGCGCTTCATATCATCCCAAAAGCAGTCAAGGTCTCTTGTGATAAGTCCCGCCTATTGCCCGAGTCTTTTCTATGCTATTTTTACTCTCGCTCACGTGGATCCATTATAGCCTAGTTGACTATAAACCGCCTCGTATTTTTGATTCGGTGCGGGCACCCGGCGATCGGGAGTTCGATACCCGACGATGGGAACTACTTTTTAATGGTTGTATTGAATGTTTTAGACTAATCATCAAAAAATAATTAATAGTAGATGATAAATGTACGAACATTTTCTCGTGAGTTAATATGTTAAACAAAAATACTGGAATATACCTTCTTCATATAATCAGCCACATGTTCCCCCAAATTAATGACGTTATTTTCTTTTTTCAATAAAGTTAATTTGCATTCAACGTTCGTAAGTTAAGCAAAAAGTACCTATTGATACAAATAGAAAGACATGAAAATAGTATGTCTAACATTTCAGTTGTTTTTTTTTATTTATTTTTTGTTTTTTTGTTTTTTCAATAAAACAAATTGACTGGGACTAGAATCATTGTGTCTCTGAAGACAAAAGCTAAGTTTTTTGATACAGAAATACTAATATATTCATCCTTCATATAATCAGGGAGATGTTGACCCAAATATTGATGTATATTTTCTCTGTTCACCCAAATTAATGATGGTATTTTCTTTTTTCAATAAAACTAATTTACATTCCACGTTCTTAAAGCAATATTTTCTCCAAAACTCAGCAAAAAATAACAATTTATACCTACGCAAAAAGTAAATAAATAAATAAATAAATAAAGCAATGACATGAAAGTAGTATAGGTAGTACACATCTAACATTTCGGTTACATCTATTTGAATGAAAAAAATGGCAACTTAGGAAGCACATAGGTCACTTATCGACGGTGAAACTACCAAACCACGTATCTCGGTTTGCGACGTCGCAGACTTCCTGTCATACTTTATTTTTTGAATGAAAAGCTACTTAACGTCCAGTCTTGAAAATTTCCGTGATTTTTCCTCTTCGTGCGGAGAAAATTCTGTGAAAATTTCAAGGAATGATATTGATTTGGTCTACTTCAAAAAAATAAAATGTGAGCGGAGATTTTTAAACACCGCAAACGAGATACGTGGTTTGGTAGTTTCACCGTCGTTATGATGCGTATTCGGGCATATGCGTAGAGTAAAAATATCATACTTTACGCCGAAAAAACGAAACTGAAAGTTAAATGCGTTAACTTCCAAAAACCATACATAATCCAACGAAAATAAATAATTGGTAAATAACAGCTTTCTTGTATGCAAAGAAAAAAAATTAAAAATGTTAAAAAAGAGATGTCGACACAAAATTACATAGCCCCTTCAATTCTGAAGATACTACTAACGAACTGTACCTTAAAATTTTCATATCCCAGAAGCAAAAGTTCCCATGACGAATATTGCTATCGCTAGCGATTGCAAAAACCAACTTGTTCTTAATACGTTCAATTTTGTCTAATACTGTGTAACACCTCTGTTGTGAAATAGTTGCTTCAGGCGCCGCCGCACGGCGGGCGAGCGGTCAGCGCGGAACGCGCATTGGCGCCTACAAACCTAAGTGGATACTTCAAGCATTGTGCAATGCGAGAGGTATCCACTTAGGTTTGTAGGTGCCAGAGAGTCTCTCACGCTGGCAGCACGCCGCTCCGCTCTGTGAGGCTCTAATATTTATACTCGCATAGTCAGCGTTTTTTAACTGATTATTTTGAAATGTTTTCACACTCTGCATTGATTATTCTCATTTAAATTGATGAAAAAAAATAAGTATCAATTTATCAAAAGAGAGTAATAAAATAATGTGTTTTTTAAATATTGGTGGTTCCCTGTCAAACTTAATGATTTCCAAGGCACTTTAATTTTTTATTTTACATGTTGTGCTTTTACTGTGCTGCAGCGAGGTGTGCGCGCAACCAAACGCTCAAAATTTGACGTATTTGCTTCTAAAAGATCGATGTACAAAAGGGTTAAAAGTAAAGATTGCGTGCTTCTTGGTTTTTTTCCCCTCTTTTATTCATTTTTGCAGTTTCTTTCGACACAACTGCGGCTCATTGAGATTAATATCGATGCTATCGCTTGAAAAAGGTTTTACAAATATTAGTCAAGTTTTAAAAATATAAATGTTTACAAAATGAAGTAATAATTTCGTAAAAAAAAAAAATTAAAACGATAAAAAAAAAGTACCTATACATATGTAAGGTATATTGTACGTCGAATATTTTGAGGATAGAAATAAAACCATATATTTACCAATGACAATTTAAAAAGATGAATCAAAATGAGAAAGTAACATTTCATTTAGAAAATGAGCAACCATAACAACACCTCCTTCTCTCTCAATTTCTCATTTCCATATTGTCAGTATAATTTTACATACGGACTAAAATATAACGCTTGGACCAAGTCACTGTTGCTTATTTTACGTGTGGGCGTAAACTACTGGACAAAAAAAGGTGCGCGGACAAAAAATCGTTGATAAATTGTCCTGAAACCAACACGCCCATTCTCAGTTTCTGTTTCTTCAGCTCTGCCGCACAGTGGATCGAGTCAATTAGAGAGGTCGGACATGAAATTTTTGACTAAAACTACAAGTTTTGATGTTTATTTCGTCACTTTTTAAATTTTAAGCAGTGTTTCTAGATGAGAATTTTACGAGAAAACCAATGGAACCATTTTTAGAACCTCAAAGTTTTGTATAAACGGAGTTATGAGCGTTTAAAGTTTCCAGATTTTGTCCGACTTCTCCTATTGACTCGATCCATTGTGTGCCGTGGTAAGGAAAAACACAGTAAGAGCCTTAAGGCATTGCCAAACTTCTTTGACGAATCAACAATTTTCGGCCAATTCTGATGCATTTTCTTCCCAATTTTTACGAGAATTTTCTTTTATAATTTGCTCTGAATTGTCTGAAAATTTCAACGAAAAATATTCATATCTTTCCTCAGAAATGAATTTTTCGAAGAATAAATAATTTAGCAACATTTGGATCTCCATACGGTGTTCTTCCTTGGGACGCACTGAAAAAAAAAAAAAAAAAAAAAAAAAAAAAAAAAAAAAAAAAAAAAAAAAAAAAAAAAAAAAAAAAAAAACACATTGGATCTAGAGTCCAGACTCTCAAAAACATTGACAAGGAAAAATACTCTTGATTCAATCGGATTTTTACTTGAATCAAAACGAAAGCCGCTCCAATTAAGGGGCATGGTTCTTAATTTAAGCTAGATTCTGATTGAATCAAGAGTATTTTTTCTTGTCGATGTTTTTAGGAGTCAGGACTCTAGATCCAATGTGTTTTTTACCAGTGCGGCAGAGCTCGCCAGGGTTTGGAAATCGTACCAATTTAAAAATAATCCCATCCCGTAGAGAAACGTTGATACTAGACAACTGTGCCTCTTAAGTTTGTAATTCAGAAACTTTGCTAAGTTGCACCCCTCCGTGTTTCACCCCCCCCCCCCCCGCTCTTCCCTCCGTTCTCCACGCCGGCAATTCGTCCGCTTGCCTCTACTTCCGAGCGAAAACTAATTTAATTAGTTATTTCGTGTATTTATTTCGTTTTTACTCGGAGGGAAAAATTAAATCTTGCTGTTCCGTCCCTCGCGCACGAGGAGCACTGTTCACCTTGTGCGAACTTTAAAAACAAATTATGAAAAAAAGGGAATAAGTCTGCTTATCTGAAAAAAACAAGCGCCGGGGGGAAAGCTTTTCATCCGCTTCCAGTGGCGTGGCGTGCTTTGCGATGTATCGAAAGATCTGCCATTTAATTCTATGGTAAAGGATCGATAAGGATTAAGGCGTCCGCAACGATTCTTTAACACATCTTCAAATGGGGAATATCGTCACCTTCCAGGCAAAGTATCACAAGCGCCATGCGACGTTTAAAAATTTCCGCCGCCATTTTATTTCTTTACTGAGAAATTGTTGGTTGAATCTGTTTGGAAATTTCACTAAATTTTACCGGCAGCACAAAGAAAATTCAGTGAAAATTTCGGACAGCTTTGTTGAACAATTTCTCTGTAAAAAAATAAAATGGCGGCGGAAATTTTTAAACGTCGCATGGCGCTTGTGATACTTTGCCTGGAAGGTGACGATATCGATAATCGACCATTCAAGCCTCTCCACTGCCGATTTTGATGTTGTTGAAAACGCACCTCGAGACAGGGTTTAAATTACTGCGACCCGCCTAGTTTTCTCACAAGATATAGCGTAACGTCTTTGCAACGTTGGCAAGGTTGCAAAATTTCCACTCGTAAATCATTTCTACTACGGAACCGTCGGGCATTTCTAAAAGAAGATTTCATAGAATTTTTTCATGAAGAACGTAACGCATTTCAAGGTTGTTAAATTTACTCAAACAATTCATTTATTTTAAAAAAATGCACCTGTGTAATTCCTATCAAAAAAAAAATTCCGATTATTTCAAGGAATCTGAGGTAAAATCAGTGACATTTTCAGTTAGAAGTGCCCAAGATTCTCCTGGCTAATATGCAATTTACGAGGGGAGATTTGGCATCATTGAAATGTACTTCCTTTCTTTCTAAGAAGAAACGACGATTCTATCCATGTTTACTGAGGAAAATAGTTCGGTCGTATGAACCGTAAATACGGTGTTAAATCCGGCATTACTGTTGAGATAATCATCAGGGTTGCCATAATTTCTTTCTCTTTAAATTCCCTGACTTTTGCTGATTTTGCCTGACTATTTTTGCTTTTCCCTGATTCCAAAATTTTCTAATTATCTGGCCTGCGCACATTTCCACCTTCCTTTTTCCTCTTAAAATACACTATTTTCCGCTAATTTCGGGTGAAGTTTCCTTCTTTTTGACGATCGAACGATAGATGTAGGCATTCAGCAGCAGGTAAAGGATGACAAGCCTTAAAAATGACCAGAATGGTATTAAGTTGAAAGATTATGGTACATTTTAGTGATTAGTAAATGTTTAGAAAAGTCCTGACTTTTTCTGATTTTCCCGGTTTTCCACCGGCAACCCTGATCATGGAAGATCTTTTCGTACTCCACCGAGAACATTTGAGCATCATAATGATGTTTTATTTTCACCAGCGACAGCAGACAGATCCCCTTTCGCGGATGATAGACGTTCACCAATAAAGTAGGGTTGGAGGTCGTGTGCCAATATCCGCGTTTTCCAATACAGCTGTATGCACTATAAACGCGACGTAATGATTCTATTCAAGTCGGAAAATCCGATGGTTGGTTGCTCACCTGAACATCACATCATGGGGAGGGAAAACATAACGGCACAGCGCGAGGCTCAATCACCATGGTGAGCCCGTAAGTTTTGTCCACAACTCCCCTCCCCCTTCTCCCCTCCACCCTCTCAAAGCGGCGGGGTGGGGGGAGGCGGGGGTGCTATTCAAGCCCCGGCCGGTAAATTATATATGATTACATGCAAATTACACTCGCGGGCCTTAGCGCTGCCGCCGGTTGCGCCTGAAAAATCGATTTTCGGCAGGTGCAGCCAGCGGACTGATTATTGAAATTGATAGATAGAGTGATCGACAAAGGCAGCGGAGAGAAAATGGAGCGGTCCCATTGGTTAAAGTGGATGATCGCAATGTGCAAAGGAGGGAAGTAGTAGACAAAAGGCAACCAACGAGAGACCTTACAGTTCGTCCATCATTTTAACCCTTAGTCGACTCTTTTCAACCAAAAGATCGCTTCATGTTCCCTTCGTCTCTTTTGTCTATCACTTTGTCGATCAGTTTCAATAATCAACCACAAAAAAGTAGCTCTGATCTGATTTCCACACTTTATATCACATAAGCAAGTTTTCGTGATACCACTATTCGAGCTCCGGTGTGTTGCGGAGTATCGTCGTTATTTGAAGGCGTTTTGAAAAACTGAAGACGAACGTTTGGTTTGAGTACTTAGACAGCATTCTCCCTAGCAAAAACGAACCGAGTCAGGTCAAGACTGAACTGCGGGCTGATACTCACTTGAAATTTGGACCGCATTACGAAAAAAGGAACCAAGCCACATCAGCTATTGCCAAATTTAATTGGGCAGTTTAATTTTTTACATGAAAACTGTTGTGCGGATTTTTGTGCGAGGGACTCAGCAAATTCCTTCAGATTTTCACAAGAATCCGCACCAACGTTCTCATGTATGAATGAAATGCAATGGAGAAGTTGCATGTGTGAGGGATTTGCGATTTGTCGATTGATACTTATGTAAAAGTTCGCGAGAAACACGATGGTGCCACTGGTTTTCTCTGAAATCAACTCCCAAGCTCAAAAAAGCTCTCAAGTTGAGGCCAAAATGGAGGGGATATCCCACGCTATCCTGAGAGTCCACCTCTACATCAAGACAAACTCTCCATGCAAAGATAGGGAGCAAATACATTAGCAGGGTTGCCGTGTTTTCAGTTTTAGAGTCCCCAAATAAAGTGGCAGCCCTGTCAATGTATTTGCTATCTAATTTTGCATGGAGAGTTTGTCTTGATGTAGAGGTGGACTTTCAGGATAGCGTGGGATATATCTACTCCATTTTGGCCTCAACTTGAGAGCTTTTTTTGAGTTTGGGAGTTGATTTCAGAATAAACCAGTGGCACCATCGTGCTTCTCGCGAACTTTTACATAAGAATCAATAGTCAAATCGCAAATTCCTCATACATGGAACATCTCCATGGCCCGATTAAATTTAGCGATAGCTGATGTGGTTTGGTTCTTTTCTGCTAAACACGGTACTTTTCACTTTAAGGCTCTCGTGGTGGTACGCTCCCGGCAAAAGCTTTCGAATATTTTTTCAAGGTCACGAACACTCGTTTTCTTATGATGATGAATGATGAATAAGTTGGCGAACAGTTTGCTGGGGAGGAAGTTGGTGTACTTGGCCTGACAGATTGCTCATTAAATTGCTCGTCGGCCATAATTAAACGGAGATTACGTCGCTCCCCTGACATAAGGGCGTATCCCTATTACCAAATGAGCCCCAGAAAGCATAGATTTATATGGAGGACAGGGCTCACGTTGAAATTGAGATACGGCTTTATGTCGGGGGAGCGACGATTAGTGCGAGGCCCCTGTTAACTTCCGCGCTACAGGACGCCATTGAAGCAGACATTCTACAGGGTATTTTGTCTGGAAAATTATGAAATTTTTAAATGAAGTTCAATTGAATCATCGCCTAACAGTCTGATCCGTACTAACTCCACCCTAGTAGCAATGGCTCTTTAAAAAAATTATACAAAAAGTTGTCAAAAAAATGTAAAAAACTTGTACATTTTTAGAGTTCGTGAATTTTAAGTAAAAAAAAACTCTTAAAATACTAGTTTTAAGAAACCCTTTTGAGGGATTCTTTGGAATAAAAAAAATAATGTTATTTTAATTAAAAGAAAACGTAAAATTTACGTAAAAATCAACAAACTATATCCTCAATTTTCATGGGCTGCAACTTTTCCTTTCGAGAATCCGCTCTTTGACGCACAATTTACGTACTTCATGACGTATTTTTTCAAAATTGCGAAATGGTAAAGCACTTCCTGGTCACCGGAATCCAGGTTTGCCCTGAAAGTGACGTAAAAAATAAATAATCTCGTAGAATGATGCTCACGTATGACGTATGACGTAGGCCTATACAAGCGCAAGAACTTGGCAACTGCGCTTGTAAACTGCACCGCGCAAAAAACGTACTGCCACACGAAGAGCACACCATTTTCCGTCTGCAATATTAACACTGATGTCATACTTCTTCATGCTCAAAAAACGGTGCTGGGTGCGAGAACACTTATAAGCAACCATCTTTGCTAGTGATGATGGTATGTTGGATAAGGTATGAAAGTAGAATGGACATGTGGATCGCATTTAGCAAAAATGAACCAGCGCGATTAGTGTTTTCAAAATCTTGCAACGTCTCCATTTCTTTTAAGAAAACTTAATAAATGCACAGTATTAAAATTTACACAATTATAACCCTTTAAAATTACCGATTTTTGTTGGGAAGCCAAAACTATTTGGTACTCTGAGAGATTTTTAGATAATTATGAAGAAGCAATATTTTTACAACCCTGTAATCGTGCTGGTTCCGTTTTGCTGAATGCGATCCATGAATGAGGCTTGGCTCACGTAGGACTGCAAATTTATCTGGGACTCTTCAACAGAGTTTAATTGAGCAGATGAGGCTGCAAATGTCTGATAAACATAAAAATGTAAGCTTAAATGGACTAGGAGACAAGGTGCAAATTTAAACATTCTGATACATGTATTTGGTAACCAGAATATTATCTAGAACACGACTCGTGCGACGAAAATCAACTCTGTTTACAAGTTATGTACTATTATAGTTGTTTCCATCGGTTAAGGGAATGGACCACTAGACAAGGTGCAAATTTCAGCATTTTGATACATGTTTCTTAACCAAAAGTTCACGTAAAACACGATGCGCACGACGAAAATTACCGAAATCAACTCCTTACGAAGATATTCAATAATTCTTGATGCGTGAATTCAAACCGGTGCTATGCTTTTAATTTCCGAGCCGCAAAATGTTGATAACACGTCTTCTTCTCCTCCTTTTCTTTCCTAGGGTGGCACTAGATGTGGACGGAGTTAAACAGAAAGGAACCAAGCCACATCGGGATCGAACCGAGAAAAAGAGGTTTAAAGTTCGGCTCCTGCATAAGACTCAATGTAAGAGATGAAATTCAAGTTCAATTTCTGCAAAATTTGCTCCAACAAAAACTTTGAATTTTTGGCGATAGATGGTAGAGCAGTGGTTGAGTTCAAAACCACTCATGACTCAATTTTTTCCAAAATGTGGGTTGGTTCCTTTCTGCTTAACTCAGTCCGTATATCCCTCCTTACGAATGTACGTTTCATTATTTTTCTTGAAAATGGTTTGAAATTAGATGCTCGTCTCATATTTCACGAGGAAGATAATGGCACCGCATGACTTCAAGCGACCCAATTTAGCGAGGCACAACGCTCGAGCGTCGGAAAAAAATGTCGGGTGGCGGTTGGGGGGGGGGGGGAGAAGGGGGCTAGAGGAGTACCTACGCGATGCAAAGGGACGCGCTCGCATACTCTCGTACCTGGGTAAAACGCTTTATGAAAATCCAAACGTTGCCAAATTTCTATTTAGTTTCTAAGTTAGGATACCGGGATAACTCATTTATCTTTGACGTGTTGCATACTTTTCGAAGCGATGGGCTCAAAAATGCGCGCTTGTATTATGAATGTATGAATTCCAGCAGGGTCGGCACAAAACGTAAGAAAGAGATGGAAGGTTGGAAATTTCAGGGAAATATCTCATGAAATTTCACGAGGCTATGAAATATTTCATATCTTTCAGGGGCTAGAGTATGCGATCCGCACTTAAACACGCGAAAATTAAAGTCACAATTTTTACACTTTGAGACATGAAAAGGAACCGGTATTTTTCAATATCTTTCATAAATTTCTGGTATTTCATAAAATGTTTCACGTGAAATTTCAAGATTTCATTTTTCATGAAATTAAGTCACCCTGAATTTCAGACTTGCTTGATACCTCGTCAGGATTTTTCAGCAAAATCTCTTTGGAAATAACTTCTTTTCTCGCTCAGCGGTCAAATTATTCCACGTAATAGATGAAGCGATGGACAAAGAAATAATAGAGAAAATTGAGCGATTCTTGTGATTAAATGATGTCGTTGAAAGAAGACGAGTAGTAGACCAACTACAGGGAATCAACGAGAGACTAAAGCAAGTCTATCATTATCTCGCTAAGTCTATAAGAACCTCCCGTTTCAAACAAAAGAATCGCTTCATTTTCCTTTAATCCCCTTTGTCTATAGCTTTGTTTATTGACTTCAAAAATCAACCCACAAACGAACGACACAACGAAGAAGACGAGTAATAGACCAACTAAAGGCAATCTACGAGAGACTTCTATCATTATCTCGCTTAGTCTATGAGATCCTCCCGTTTCAAACAAAAGAATCGCTCCATTTCCCTGTAATTCTCTTTGTCTATAGCTATGTTTCTTAACTTCAAAAATTAACCCAAAGACCCTTTGTTTTCAAATAACTTTGTTAGCTACTTGCGGGTCAACTCAATCCAGTATGCGCACTCCACATCACACACGCTTTCCGTGATACCACTAATCGAGCTCCGGTGTGTTGCGGAGTATCATCATTATTTGAAGGCGTTTTGAAAAGCGAGAGAAGGAAACACTTGGATACCTGTACAACACGCATTCTCCCTGACAAAAACGAGGCAAGTCACAGGGAAATCGAACTGCGAGCAGATTATTGAAATTGATGAACAAACGATGGACAAAGAACACGAGGATAAAATGGAGCAATTCTATTGGCTGAAACAGGTGGTGAGTTCCAGTTTAAGTGATCAACTCGCTCGTAAAAATTTGCGACGAACCCGCGAATGGATATATTTTTTTTTTAATTTTTCATACAATTTCGATCACAATTGAACCGCGTGTAGCAGAGAGGAACCAAGCAACATCAGCTTTTGCCAAATTTAAATGGGCAATATAATTTTTTAGAGGAGAACGTTTGTGCAGACTCTTTTGACAATTTTAAGGAATTTGCCTCGTACGCTCCAGAAATTCATTGCAGTTTGCACGAAAATCGGCACAAAAGTTTTCATGTAAAACATTAAATTGCGCAATTAAATTTGGCAATAACTGATGTAGCTTGGTTTTCTGCTTAAACACGAAATTCATAAAATATCAGACACCTTCAAATTCTCCATTTGCCTATGAATTTTAATCGCGATTTCATCAAAACTATCTAAATATTTCAAGGAAAAATATTCATACCATACCTTACCAAAAAATAATATTAATATTATCGTGATACGCACCGCTTTTGTTTGTGGAACTACGCACTACGCAGTTCACTTAGAGACTTTTTCTGTTCTTTGCCCCCCCCCCTCTCTTTTTTTGTAGTTCAGTATTTTTTGCTGTTTCACTATAACGGACGTCTCCGAAATAATTTATTTCCGTGTTATTTTTCCTGTTTACAAAAGTTAACCCTTTTTCATTGTTTCGCAGCCCGGAGGTTCCCTGACCCGACCGCCAAAGAAAAAAAAACAGGGGATTTCCATGTCCTGATTACAATGACGCACGTGAGGTCCATCATCCACCTCGCAGTGGAACAAAGGACCCCTCCTTCTCCCTACGCACCACCTGACTAATGATGTTTACGATGGGATGCTGCACCCTTTCCTAAAATCCGTTAAGTTCGGGTTTCCCGCCACTGGAAAACAGGAAGAAGTTTCTGGAATACACCCTAATTGCAAGAGGGGTCAGCAAGGGGGGGGGGGGGAATGGGATCGTTTGTGGTGGATACAGACAAACAGGATACGAGCTTATAAAAGGGAAACCCCAACCCCTAATTTCAGTCAGTTTGGGTTCAACAAGTGAAGTAGTTCAATGGGTGAGCAGGCCAGTGGGTCAGTGATATTGTGTTGTGTTGTAGTGGTGTAGTGGTGTAGTGCAGTCGGATACTGGAATTGCAACACTTATACTGCAGGTTCTGTATACCGTATGATATCTTATTCATAACTTCTACTGTCACACAATTTAATGTTTAAACTTTATACCCTCTACAATTTAATAACTTATTTTTTCATTTTTTTTTCATTTCAAAATGTTTATCTTTCAAATTTTAGATTTAAATTTTTAATTTATAAATTTTAAGATTTTAACTTTTCAATTTTATTTTTATTTTAATGTTTCACATCATTTTTCCGATCTATTCATACTCAATAGGTCGATAGTACACATATATTACTACTACCACAACTATATAATTACTTACTACTCATACTATACTTATTTACTTCCTGTACTTACTATACTGATTTACTTACTATACTACTCACTTTATACTCACTACTACTATGTTTATAGTATATATACACCATTAATCTCTTGAGTCTGAAAAAATTGTTAAAAATGATGTAAAACATTAACATAAAAATCAAATTGAAAAATAAAAATTTTAAAATTTAAAAGGTAAAAATTTTATTTTTAAAGTTTGAAAGATAAAATTTTTGAAATTAAAAAAAAAATTAAATTTTGAAAACCGAAAATAAAGTTTTTAAACTGTAAAGACTGTTAACTGTTAAAACTCTTCTTAAGGTCATTCGATGGACGCCATATTTCGTGTCAGAACGGCTTGTGATGTATCGCATCAATTGGTTCTATTTTTTCAGCTACTCGTCATTTTTCTCCAAATTTGAGATCGCAATTCTGTTGTCAGGAGACTAATAAAGCACTCACTTACCAATTTTAGCAAAGAAATTCAACGTATTAAAGGCGTGGATTTTTCAGACAGAAAACAACGCATTCGATACTGATATCGAAACTGCACTTGAATGCGATATTTTCCCTCTGAAAAAACCACGCCTTTATTACGTTGAGTTTCTTTGTTAAAATTGGTAAGTGAGTGCTTCAGTCTCCTGACAACAGAATTGCGATCTCAATTTTTTTAAGTTTTATTCAAGATTTCGCCTACTACAAAAGTATTAAGAAATATGATCTCAATATTGGAGAAAAATGATGAGCTAGTAGCTGAAAAAATGGAACCAATTGATGCGATATATCGCATGCCGTTCTGACACATAATATGGCGTCCATCGAATCACCTTAAGCCGTATATTTCCCCTCTTCAAAAGCTTCACAGTTACTTTTCTTTCTCATTTGTATGAATCTTCAGAATTTACGAGAGATGCGGTTAGATGATTTTCAGCATTTTAATCACAAGGAAAATTGGACTGCATTTTGTAATTTGCAACTTTAATTTCTGGCCCGGTTTAAAAACAACGTATGTGCCATTGGTTTCCCTATGCACGTACGTGTTTTTTCAGAATTTATAGCGTGTGTTTTTTTTTAATTCAAAATATAGAGCACTACAAAGTATTAACTCTAGTCTCTGTGTTTTACTTTCATTTATTTTTTATCAGATTAGTATGAAACAAACACGGTAAAGACCTTGTTTTATTTAGTGTTTTTTCTTGTATACATTAAACTACTACTCCTACTAACTACTCCTCTTTTTCCATAGCTTCAGACTGATAGGAAAAACAGTTATTCAAACTATTCAGCTTAGTTTCATTTTCCGTTTTATATTCCGTAAACCTCAAACTACCTAATTTTCTTTTGTTTATCTTTTTTTTTCAGATCGGCAAGAAACGAAGCGCTCACAGTGAAAGCTGTTTTACTCGCATTTTGATTATTGAATTTCACATTAATTATTTTTAGTGCTGCAAATATAAATACAGATTTTCGCATAATTTAGCACGCTCATAGTGAAAGCAATTTTACACACATTTTGATCATTGAATTTCACATTCTTTATTTTTAGTGTTGCAAATATGAAGGTGATTCGATGGACGCCATATTTTGTGTTAGAACAGCATGCGATATATCGCATCAATTGGTTCCATTTTTCAGCTACTCGTCATTTTTCTCCAATTTTGAGATCGCAATTTTGTTGTCAGGGGACTAAAGCACTCACTTACCAATTTTAACAAATAAATTCAACGTAATAAAGGCGTGGTTTTTTTAGAGAGAAAATATCGCATTCGAGTGCAGTTTCGACATCAGTATCGAATGCGATGTTTTCTTTCCGAAAAAAACACGCCTTTATTACGTTGAATTTCTTTGTTAAAATTGGTGCTTTAGTCTCCTGACAACAAAATTGAAATCTCAAAATTGGAGAAAAATGACGAGTAGCTGAAAAAATGGAACCAATTGATGCGATATATTGCATGCTGTTTTGACACAAAATATGGCGTCCATCGAATCGCCTTAACATGGATTTTCGCATAGCAGGAAATACTAAGATATTTTTAATCACTAATCACTTTTTTATCATTTATAATCACTTTAAAATGACTTTTATTAGTCGCTCACATCATCGCCTACCTGACATAAAGGCGTGACTACACTCTGCAGTGAACCCTATGTCTTCCACACAATTCAATGCTTTTCCGGGCTCATCTAAATGTGTAGTTACGCCCTTCTGTAAGCCAAGCGAAGAATTATCAAACAGCGAAAGAAAAGACAAAAGTAAAAATTAGCTTCATTACATTCCAAATAAATTATTAATTTTGCATTAGAATAAGAGATGGGTATCAGCTTTCTCAAATTTATTTTATTTATTTATTATATTTACGTACATGAGAACCCCATTATTGGAGCTATGGCAAAAGTCAAAAAACACTAGCTGATTTTACATGAACAATACTAATTCTCTAATAAATTTTTTATTTTCAAGTTAGGTTAAGCTCCAACTAATCATCCTTTTTTTTTATTCTCAGTTTGTTTCAGGCCTGCAAAAAACGAAGAAAATGCTCCGCATGATGAGCCATTGAAGACGGAAGTAGTGCCCTCCAAAATGTGCACCTTTTTGTTCTATCGTATCCTTAACTTGAATGCCCTCAGTTGTTGAAAGAGATGAAAAGTATTTGCAATTCCTTTCCGTTCTGCATAGCTCTCTTGTGATACTATCGAACAATACTGCATTCAACTAAAAGTAATCAGACTGAATCATGTAGAAAGGAGTTAGCTTTTTCGGTTATTGTAGCAAAGACATAAATGCCATCAATTTTTCTAAGTGAGCCAGAAAAATTAGTTTCTTTTCGCGTGATGCAGTTCAGTTACTCTACAGATGAATGCAAACTTGAAATTATCGAGAAAAATAAAACCGCAAAGAAACGTAGCCCGGACGCATTGTCGCTCCTCTGGCGTAAGGGCGTATCCCGATTTCCGCATGAGCCTCAAAAAGCATGGTTTTATATGTGAAATAGAGCTCACGTGAAAATTGAGATATGCCTTTAAGTCAAAAGGGCGACAGTATGTAAGGAGGTGGTACAATAGTAATTAATAGTAAAATAGGTCAAATGGTACAATAGGGCTGCGTCCACACAATTTTGCTGGGAAAACAAGGCCAAAAAGTTCGAAAACAAAAAGAAATCAAAAAGTTCTCTTTGGCCTCGTTTCCCCCGCAAAATAGTGTGGATGCAGCACTATTTTGCCACTTTTCTGCAATTAACGCTGCATGGTATAGTCAAAAAGCAACACGGAACGGTAATTTTCATTTGAAAAAGTAATACCTAAAATTTGATACATTTTGGCATGGTGCCTTGACTAGAATTTTGACAGGAGATAAATGGACAAATGGATATCGGACCTATACACGCTAAAAGGAAGTATGTTGCATGCAAATAGTTCTCTTTAGCATCCATAAGTCCAGCTTAATAATCAGTGGCGTGGCATGAATTGCGACATATCGATTGGTATGCCATTCAAACCTATGGTAAATAATAGATTATGAAGGTGTTCGCTACGAACACCCTGTTTATAGATCCTTTTCCATAGGTTTAAGTGGCATAACAATCAATATATCGCAAAGCACGCCGAGCCACTAATGCTCTTAGAACAGAACTTTTAACACCGTGGATTAGCGATTAAATAGAAACGTAGAGGATAGTTTTGCCACCTGTTGCTAATCATGCTATTAATTCTTGATTTGCCTTGTTTGTTTCAGATGCGGCTGAAGAAACGGGCTTGGGGGGAGGGATCGCTGAGGGGGGAGGTTCCCAGGGAAGGGGGGTTCGTAGGGTTGGGAAGTATCGCGGATTGAGGATTCCCAGGGGGGAGAGTCCCGGGGAGAGGGGGGTACAAGGGGTTGGTGCGGCATCGCGGGCTAGGGTTTCCTAGGGGGGCTCCCGGGTAGAGGGGGGATGTTCGTAGGGTTTAAGTAGGATCGCGGAGTAGGGTTCCCCAGGGGGGAGAGGCCGCGGTGTAGAATCACGGGGGGAGGCGTAGGATTTTTTTTTTTTTTTTTTTTTTTTTCTGCGACTGGCTTGCTGAGATCCTCCGGGGCGTTACGTCCCGGGGTCCGCCGTCGCCGGCAGGGGCGCCCGCCGGGACCCCGTGGGTCCGTTGGGCGTCCCTGCCCCCGACCCCCCGCGAGGGGGGTCTTTTTCCCCCCTCGCGGGGGGTTGGGGGTGGGGGCGCCCAGCGGACCCTTATGGGGTCCCGGCGGGCGCCCCTGCCGGCGACGGCGGCTCCGGGGCGTTACGCCCTGGAGGATCTCAGCAAGCCACGAGTGGGAAAAAAAAAAAAAAAAAAAAAAAAAGGGAGGAGGTGGGAAAGGAACCTGGGGGCCGGAGGGGCCTGAAGCCGGGGTTGGGGGAGGCCGTCATCGTAACGGGATCGTCGTACCAGGATCGTCGTACCGGGATCGTCGTACCGGGATCCTCGGATTTTTTTTTTTTTTTTTTTTTTTTTTTTTCTGTTTCAGGTGCTGCTGCTGCTGCTGTTCCCGCAATCGAAGGTAAGATACCGTTTTATTTCGCCTCGTTGCTAGATAAGGGTTATAATCGTTTATCAGTTTTAGTGGGCACTACTTCCGTCTCACGAGCAGAGCTGCTTTTCAGCAGAATCAAAAACGGCATGGAGCAGAGGAAGCTGGAGCTGCGTCAGCGTTGGTAAGTGTGCTATTTTGTCCCCCCTCCCCTCCCCTCCCCTCCCCTCCCCCGTGGATTAGGGCTCATGGCGACACCACGTTAAAAAAAGCGCGCCGAAAGCTCTACCTCCAGGAGCAGTGCCGTATCATTTTCCTGACCGGACTCTCCTAAGGTGGTGTGGAAATGAGCTTTTCAAAAGTTGTTTCCCCATTCCTTTTCGAGTTGTGCTTTCTAGTTTCTAGCTGTACACATGAAAAACATAAAGAAGTGACGTTAAAACCTGAGAATCTTTTTATTGAACCGTGCGAAACTGAAATTTTCAGGTGAGAGCAACACGAAGCTGTAGAAGTGTGAATTTTTTTTTTATATTCAGAGCAGAAATTCAAAATCTTGTAAGTGTTATCAGGTGTTGCTGTACCTAATGTTCTAAGTTTCTAATAGACCAAATTTAGAGAAAATTTCCTCATGAAGACGGGGCATTTAGGATCTTTTACGCTGGGGAGCGACATGCATATTTTAGCAATAACCTGATGACGCTCGCAAGGTTTTGAATTCCTGCTCGTCATGTATCGATGGCTAAATGCGAAAAAGATGTATCTCAATTTAAGCGTTTTAAAAACCTCCGATTATATGTTTTATTCTCTGCAAGGATTACTAACCAAAATGGTTCCTTGGAGTTTTCTATGATTTACTTAGAATACTCGTACATGAATATAAGTACGTTGGTTGATATTCACTCAAAAAATAAAACATGATCGGAGACTTTTCGTCGCAAACTGAAAAACGCATTTTTCACTTTTCGTCGCAAACTGGAAAACGCATTTTTCGAGTTCAGCTAAGAAGATGGGACCGTCAAAGGGGCCCCAAGTAGCACAGATTGCAAAACGTAGTAATTACATAATGTAAATATTGCTATTTAACCGAGTGTTGTGTATGTTGCCTAGCTCCTATTTAAAGGGGCCCCATTTACTGAAACAAGCAAGGATTTTTTTTTTTTTTTTATCTTTATTTCATTTCTCCTACTTTCAGTATTAGGAAACATGTGTTATTGGAATTAACGCCGAGATATGTGTTTTGAGTTCTACGTTTTTAGGTGACTTCCAGATTTTTTTCGACTGAAATATTTTATTTTGACAGCGGGTGAAGGGCATCTACTACACTTCATTTCTGCAGCTAACTCAAAACCGCCAAAAATCAAGTTACGTGATTTCCGACTTGCACCGTCGATATCTATACTATAAGCTCCAAGACCTCCTAATTTTGCGAAACTGGTGACGCTTAGTTCCAGCGTTCTACCGGGCCGATTTTCATGATTTTTGCGGCTATCGACGGGCAATTGTCTCTAGATAAGCCAACTCTTTTCAGATTTTCAAAATATGGCCCAGGTTTTTTTATATTACGTGGTAAAGTTGCGAATTCTCCCATTTAAACAATGTAAATTTATACTTTTTGTCATAGTTCGTTTGAGCGTTCTACCGGGCCGATTTCCATGATTTTTGCGTAAATCGAGAGGTAACAGGCCCTAGATGAGCCCGCTGTAATCAGATTTTGGAAAAAGGACCCAGGTTTTTTTAAAATCACGTTATAAAAGTGAGTGAGTTTACAGAATGCTCCGGCACTGCTACCGTTATGCGCGGGAGGATGCGCAGTGGTCGAGGAGGTTGCGCAGTAGTTGTGTAGCCTGCGCATCAGCTCTACACTCATCTACACAAGATTGCGCCGAGGATCACATGGTGAGCGGTAGCCGAGTCGTTAAAGACGTCGAATGCGTCCCCTAAACCTCGATGTGGGTACGATCCCCAATTCATGAAACCTTAATTATTACCTGACTTATCATTGTTCATTGTTTTACTGCAATATTTCATCAAGCAGTCATTCCAAAACGCGTCCTTTTAATTTTAAAGTAATTTTAAGTATAAAGTTTAAAATTAAAGTATATCTCATATCGTAATTTTTTAGGGGAAAAATAAAACTAACACTGATAGGAGGGTAAAAATAGGGCCGCGAAGCGACCCATTGATGGCGCGGAGCGCCTTCAGGGGGTTGGGCCGCGTAGCGGCCAGGGGGCGTAGCCCCCTAGTGTATTTATAAATTTCGAATAATCTCGATAAATTTTCTAGGAAATAAATACTTTTTCGGCGGTGATGCGGCAACATGGGATTGCTCGTACGGCGTTTTTCCTTCACGAGGGAGCATAAATCAGGGCCCGCGCTGCGGGTCCCCGGCCGGCGCGGGGCTGCGGTGAGGAAAGTGGGACAATATCCATGCATCACGGGCGCCACCCCCGCCGCCCTCCCGGCAGAAACCGCCTTACGCCCATGGTAAATGCGAAGCAGTTACGGGCTTTTTCCTCGGCACGGTGTGGTTCTCGATGGTATTGTCTCTTTTTGTGGGTCGCGCCACGCAACAGGTTGACAACTTGCTTCCCGTCCACCGGGCCGACCCCGAGGCTCACGCCGTTCCAACCTCAAACGCTTCCTCTCCCGAGTGCCTACATAGGGAGAGTACCAAAATGGCGGAATATCTTTTCCGGAAAAAGTATACATTTGAACCGAGTCTATCAGAAAGGAACCAACCCACATTTTCGAGAAAATTCAGTTAAAAATGCTTTTGAGTTCCACCAGCCGTATATTTTCTCCTGCCAAAAACTGAAAGTCGAAAAAGAGAAATTAGTCTGCGAAAAGAGGGGTTAAAGTTGGACCGCGTTAAACAGAAAGGAACCAAGCCACATCAGCTATTGCCAAATTTAATCGGGCAAGTTAATTTCTTTCATGAAAACGGTTGTGCGGATTTTCGTGCTTTCAGTGAATATTCTCCATAATTTGAAGCAAATTCCTTAAAAATTTCAAAGGAATCCGCACAAACGATCTCTCGTAAAAAATTAAATTGCCCAGTTAAATTTGGCAATAGCAGGCGTGGCTTGGTTCGTTTCGGTTAAACTCGATCCAGTTCACTTTCTACATTCAGCCTTATGCAAGTGTAAAACTTCAAACCTCTTTTTCTCTGTTTCAACCCAACGTGGGTTGGTTCCTTTCTGATGAACTCGGTCCATTTGTGGTAATTTTTCCGATTATCGTTGCCGCACAATATCAGGGTGTATAGTTTTTCTTTTCTTTTCGGGAAATCCTGATTTTTCTTGATTTTTGACTGCTAAATCCTGATTTCATAATTTTTCCAAATCCTGATTTTTTGCGGAGAAAAGTTAACATTTCTACATAAACTTATAACAATACAACAACAAACAACAACACACACAACATAATGTAACAATGTATCATATTTCTGTATAAAGAAGTCGATATGTAATAAAATAAAAAAAAAAAAAAAAAGAACTGAACTCCAGAATTCCGGACGGCCGACATTTCTCAAATCCAGATTTTACGACCGAGTTTTCCTCAGATCCATGGAATCGGGATTAAATTCTGTTTGACCTCAAAACCTGGTGGAATCGGGAAAATCGGGAAAATTCTGATGCTAGACACCCTGAAAATCATTTTCGCACGAATCAGATCTCAAACACGTGGTAACATCGCACAGCAGCTGAGCAGGACAACCATGCTCCCTCTTGCTCGGTAGCTGTTTATCTGTCGCGCATCTGAGGCGTTGAGATAAGTGATCGAAAGTTCTCGAGTAATTCGGCAAGGCATGCAGTTAGTTGTCCCGATTATATTTTCCCCCCAATATCATTATCCAATGCTGCGCATTCCACCTGGGACAAATAATTTGTGCGAAAATGATTTTGTGCGGCAACGATAATCGGAAAAATTACCACAAATGTACTTTGAGCGGAAAAGATAGTCAGCCACGAGACTGTAGGTGACTGATGCCGCAATCACACGCTGAATGTGGGAGCTGAATGTGGCTTGAATGTGGAAGTCATCGGGCCGATGCCTGAATTTTGCGCGCGACGCGCAAAATTCAGCAACGATTCTCAGCAACCGTCGGACTAATGTTGGATTTGTCTGAACTATTCGAATAGGCTTGATACACATCTGGATGAAAATAACTCGAATTTGCGAAATTTCAGCCGTTGGGCGATGACTGTTGACTTCCACATTCAGCTGCTAAAATCAGGGTGTGATTGCGGCATGAGGTCTTGCATGCGTGAGGGAATGAGTCAGTTGCGCTCGTCACAGAATCGTTTTTTCATGCTTGATTCTTGTAGATTGGCTAAAAATCATAAGATCTGTCCAAACAGCAACTTGCTAAGTTCAATATTCAGAGAAGATATCACCCTTTGAATAAAAGTCGGGTTTGTGACGTCATCCACAGCGGTAGCGACACCCTTTGTTTCTTTCACTTTGCTTTCCTCAGTCAGTGTGACGCACAAGTGCACTGGTTACTGAACGTGAAACTTGCATGAAAACAAGGTGGAAGAAACCAAATGTGTCACTATCGCGGTGGATGACGTCAAAAATCGGGCTTTAAAGGCGACAATCTCTGTTGATATTGAACGTAGACAGTCGCTGTTTGGACAGATTTTATTATTTCTAACTGATCTACAAGAATCAAGCATTTAAAAACGATTCTGTGACCAGCGCGAGGATTACCGCACAATTTGGGTCCAAAATGTTGATGATTTTTAGCCATAATCCCATAGTTTTCGAGTGAAACTAAAAAATTGAAGTGGAAATTGGGCAACGTTGAAAAGGTACATTCTTTTGACTAGAAGTACTGAAAAACACTCAAAAGATAGCGTTTTAAATCAAACATAAATTCTGAGCAGAAACAGCCACCGCGCAGCGACAACTTGCAACGTACACCGCAGAGCTCACATGGAAACCCGAAGCGCCTTCAATTTTTTCATATGCAACCAGGACGTCCTAGGAGTTCGAATAGTTGTATCACATCGTCGGAAGCAAAGACGCGTCTTCTCTCACAGGGGCTATTCCCAGGACGCATCTTTCTTTTCTTTTGAAGGTTAAAGATGGAAAAACAAAACTTTCAAACTAAAACGAACTATAAAACGAGTTTTAGCTGAATCTTAAAGGGAGTTCACAAATATGAACCGAGGGTTAAGAAAACGATCACGTAAACCGAAAAGTACTACTCAACGGCTGTTTAAAAAACAAAAGAAAAGTCCTTCGATAGTTTTCTGTTGGTTTAAATGGAGGGAAAAAAGTATCCTGCCGTGCTAAGGGAAAACGCCGTATGAACATTCGAGAGTTGCCAAATTTTCCCTGATAAAACCTGAATTTTTGAGGAAAGTTATGCATATTTTTCTTTGAAATTTTCAGATATTTTAGATCAAATTGCGAACAAAATTCCCTGAACAATTTGAAGAAAAATATTGACAATTTTCTTAATAAATTCGTTTTATAATGAACAACATATGACAACGCTTGAAGGTTCATACAGCGTTTTTCCTAACGACGGCAGTATTACCAACATGGAAAAATCGCGGCTATTCGTTTGCCTACGTCCCACGAGGCAACGTGTCGGTGGCGTCGTTTTAATTTTTCCCTCGACTTTTCTCCCGGCGAAGCACCCACTTCAGGGGCCGTAACTCGCGGCTCGAGAGCAATTTCCACCCCCCTCCCCCGGTTTTGAAGACCGCGGAAAGAAAACTTATTAAAGTCAAGACGTATATTTTCGCATTTCGCGCGCGCTTTGTTTCGAGTTGCCGAATAAATCACGGCGGCGGGCGGGCATGAATACGCCGGGCTCCTTACTTCTTACGCGCGCCGCTCCTAGATGGCGCTGTCGCAAAATTTAATCGCCCGTTCTCGGGGCAAAAAGGTATAGTACTCTCCCGTGCTAAGTAGAAACGCTGTTAGAGCATTCTGCTGTGCCAAGGAATAAGAACGCCGTATGAGCCATCAGACGCTGCCAGGTTTCCTTCGATAAAAAACGAATTTACTAGGAAAATTGTGAATATTTTTCCCCAAAAATTTCAGAAAATTTTGTGCGCATTTTAATCTAAAATACCTGAAAATTTCAAAGGAAAAGGAGCACGAATGTCGTGAAAAATACATGTTTTACCAAAAAAAATTTGGCAACTCTCGAATGTTCATACGGCTTTCTTTCTTAACACGGCAGCATTGGAATATTCCCTCTCGGAAAATATTAAATTTTGAAAAAAAAATGATATTTTCCTTTGAAATTTTCAGACTTTAGAGATAAAATTTCGAACTAAATCCTCTAAAAAATCAAAACAGAAATATTTAAAAAAAAGTTGAACGCCTGATGGCTCATGCAGCGTTTTCACTTAGCACAGCATTAGTGTTTACTGCATGCGATGGGGATTTTGAAGAAAATGTCATACGTGTCAAATGTGAAAGTCAAAATCGCCGACAATTGGACGCAATTCTGCCGAACGGAACCAGAGACGGGTGAGAAAGAAAGAGTGTGCTCCGTAGTCAAAGGCCGCAGGAATAAATAGGAATCATCAAGCGCCAGTGACGTCAGCGGCAACGAAGCCGTCTCGATTGTCGCTCTTGCTCGGCATTAACTCATGAGCCCTGTCCACAAGAGTCTTTTCCCATGTCCATGACTCATGAGTACCACACAGTTCCATTTGAAAGAATGTAAAACCCCACTTTTCCATTTCTCAAACGGGAATCATGCTCAATATAACATTGTTTCTTATGCAGCTTTCAATGCACACCCTATCTTTCCCACTCGTCTATAATTCCGCTTGGCAGGAATACGTCCATTAGTGAGATTCACGAGGAAAAATAGCGAAAATGACTTATTAGAGGACCCTCGCACAAACATCGAATGCAAGAAAGCACGACGACTAAAAGCTTCTTTTTAAGCATCCATTCTCCTCGGCGTACGCTCGGCTCCTACTTCATTCGGGTGTTTCCGAATCCGACGCCAGACCCGCCGCGTGGAGAGAGAGATAAATTCGTGTCGGAAAGAGCCAAGGAGCATCTGTTTAAGGGCGGAAAAATACGACTTAAAATCGCATTTCGTCTCATTAGCCACGACCCCCCCCCCCCTCCCACCTCCTCCGATCCTCGCACAACTTGCAGTCAAGTCCTGCGTCCCGAGAATGGAGAGCCCCCTCACCCCTTTCGGCCCTCCCCCTCCAACCCCCTTCGCCCTCTTACCAACCCCCCCACCCCTACCCCGCAGGTTAACATGATTTATACGTCAAGTTTGCTGACTCGCACGAGTGGTGGCAGTGAGCCGCGACAAATGGACGTATTTCTGCCAAATAGAACTATGTGCATTAAGACATGAGCCCTGGGACACATACGCATAAAAGCGTAACGGGGCTCACGTCATGATGCACATAGTGCCGTTTGGCAGAAATACGTCCAAATGAAACTTAATTCGCAGCTGTGCCGTTAGAGAGCGCTGTCTGACTGGAGCGGAGGGTACACGCTCCGAAAAAGAAAATTGATCCGAGATTTATAAACCGAGGGTTGAGCATGGGCCTGTTGCAGACTTCGGCTATCGCAAAAAGAAGAGTTTATGGTACAGGAAAGGGCCAGTGATCCGGTGTCTAAGGATTTATCCCCAGATCTAGGGATTTTCCGGAAATTCTGGGGATCTAGGGATTTTTTGACGACGGGTTGTTTCTGGAGGGAAATTTTACAAGAAAATCAGTGAAACCACTTTTAAAATCTCAATTTGCTGTATGAACGGAGTTACGAGCTTATAAAGTTTCAAAATCTCATCCGATCTCTCGTATTGACTCGATCCACTGTGTGGCGTGCACTGAAAAAAATTTCTCGGCGTTTTTACCAAGGTCCGTTGGCACCTTTACCATCTCACTTTTTTACCGATTGTTGGTAATTTTACCAAGATAGACTGGTAAGCTTACCTAAAAACCGGTATTTTTACTGTTTTTTTCAGCTAAGAATACCACTTTTATTGGTAATCGATTCCCGGCAACTTTGCCGTTTTATCTCGGCAATTATACCACAGTCGATAAAAAATATTGGCGGTTTTACCAAGGTCCAGTAAAATTACCGAAAAAGTTCAATAATTTTACGGAGATTTCTCGGTAAAATTACCAATTCCATAAATTGTAATTTTACCAAGAAAAAATTGGGATCAAATTTTTTTTTTTTTTTTTTTTTTTTTTTAATTTATGAACAAAACTACAGAGTATTAATTGTTTTTACATTATAAGGTTAAAATATGATTAGTAAATGAACTTTGAACTTTTGAGTCTAACTTTAGACTCTAGCTTATAACTAAATTATATATACGTACTATGTATAACTGTTAATTTAGTTGTTAGTTCCTCCCCCTACGCCAGTGTCAAAAGATGAAAAGCTGACAAATTCAAGGAAATGTTGAATGTTGCATTTGGTCTGACGTTGGTGGGCAGGACAAACAATAGCTGGATTTTTAATAAATCAAACGGATCAAATAGAACCCAGAATTCTTGGTAATTTTACCCTTTCCTTAGTAAATACGCCGAGATTTTTTTTCAGCGTAGCAAAATATATCTGCTGAACGGAAAAATCCCTCGCCAATTTCCATGAATGCAAACTCTATTAGTCCATCAAGCACCGCGTGACATCGATCGTAACACGAAAGAACTGCTCACTCGTTCGAGCGTCGTGCCGGGCCGTGCGCCTCACTGCTCCGACGCGCCGTTGCCAAATCTACGAATCCGTCGATTTTCCCGGGGAGAAAAACTCGAGTTTTCCGCACAATCCGGCAGCCATGGGCCCTTAATCTCCTTCCGCAACATTTTTTAATCAATTCCCCGCGCCACTGCCCGAGAAGTGAATGAAGTTTAATTCGGTTTCAATTTATCGCGAATAATTGCGAGTTTTTAAACTGAAGCTTTCCCCTCCCGAGCGCGAGGGCTATTCCGCCGTGCTAAGGAAGAACGACGTATCAACATTCGAGGGTTGCCAAATTTCCTTCCATAAAATGTTTATTTTTGAGGTAAGTTATGAATATTTTTCCCTGAAATTTTCAAGATCTTTAGATGAAATTGCGAACAAAATTATCTGAAAAATCCAAAGAAAAAAATTCATAAATATACCAGGAAATTCATGTTTTATCAAAGGAAATTTGGCAACGCCTAAAGGTTCATACGTCGCTTTTCCTCAGCACGGCAGATTACTCCCTTTCGGTGGGGATGAAAGCCCGTCATTTTCCGGGAAAAAATGACGCGAAAAACGAGATTTTTATTTGTGAAAGGACCTGTTTCGTTTGACTTCGGGTTGTAATTTTTCTCCGCGGAAAAGCGAACGCACTTCTCGCAATGCTCATTAATGATTGAGCTAATGATAATCTCTGTCGACTCGATCGGAGTGAAAGATCAAACCCACACTGGAATGAGCCTTTGTACTGGACGGATTTAGCCAATAAGTATTTTATTTTCTGCGAGAGTGGCTTGACAGCTGCCAAATGAGTTCGATTCAAAAATCGCTGTGTTGCACCGATGAAGTGAAGAATAATCGTATTAAGCGCTCAGCCGATAGGCGGCGCTTTTTGATTTCGATTTGCCACTAGAGCTCTAGTATAGTAGGGCGCTCAAGCGATCAAATGGCGCACCAACTCACCGATGCACGAAACGCCATTTTTACTTTTTTTTTTTTTGATTACCTCATTATGCCTCTGTGAATACGATTAAATGCAAATTAGCGTAAGAAATAAATAACAGTCCTAAAACTCTCTTTGCTATGCGGTTTATAGTTATCCTATAATTACTTCTGAAAGTTCAAGATTCGCGTTCTGTATTCCGAAAACTTTTCCACCGGTGATAACCTTATTCGGAGACCTTAGTAGAATTCTTCTACATCTAGGTTATGTGTCTTTGACCTAGGTACTGGAGAGTATTGCCATCCTTTTGCCCTTCTCTAATTGGTTCATGAGTTTTGGCGTCTTTGGCCCTCTACTGGCTTAATAAGATCAATGTTCATTTTCTGTAGGTACATAGCCGCGATTCAGATTCAGATCAGATGACACTACTCTCCCGTATTTGCTTCTCGCGTCTCGCTTACTCCTTTGTGTTTTCATATTTCGTCCATCTCCCTCCATCCATAATTAATTCCATAATCCATCCGCCTCGTTTAAGATTGTGTTGTGAAATTTAAGATTGTGAAATTGTCTGAAATTTGAAGCATAATATTTTGGAATTATTCAAAGTATGTCGTGTCTTGTCTTCAGATTCGTTCTGCCCACCTCGTGAAGTTTGTGAAAGTTTCTGAAGTATAATGCTGTGAAATTATTTGACCAATTATCATGCTACCTCAGAGACTGTTTTAGTGTTTTTGGGTTAATTAAAGTATGTCAGGTAGGAGATCTGCCATTTGCGATACATGCAAAATGCTTCATTATACTAGTGTACCACAGTTGTTCTCAAGCACCAATTACAACACGGTTTGCATTTTTATGCTGAATAGCATAGATAAACGACTGGAGCATTTTGCGCAGCTCAAGCGCAGGGATTTGTACCTTCGTAATTGTCACCACCTCATCGCTGCAAATTATGAAAAGGACCGCTCGAGTGTATCCTTGATCATAGAATATCTGTTATTCTCAAAGCGATGTCGTCATCACATCCCTGTCAGTTCACAACTTCTAATTATTGAGTTTAACTAGGTGTCAAAAAATCTGAGATATCTGAAGTAGCAGAAAATTGTGTACTTTCAAAGTCTAAGATTTTTTGCGGCACCGACAGTTTCATAAATCTTCCTTATAACACTCTACTCTGAAACCGCTACATTCTACCTCTCACATTGCTCCATAACAAAGGTATGTGTTAGCCTCTTATGTGTACTAAAAATTCTAGGTTTCATGACTCATTTACTCATTCACTCTCTGGTGAATTTGGTTCCGTCAGATTCATTGCAAGACACCTTATGTGTTATCTCCGCAGACCTAACACAGACATTTGAACGCTCAATGAGAGCAAAATTTCAACTGGCCTGTTGTCTACTTTTCAGTAAAGAGGGTAAATAACCTTCCTTAAGGACTCGCTTTGAGACGATAAAAACAAGGTTTCTCCATTACTTACCGTAAGACGATAATAAGTGTTCCACCAGACTATGTAGGAGATGAGGTTGAAAGTTACATCACCTCCATGTGTGAGGAAGTTTTCTTACCTACAACCTGATTTTATGACTTACAATAACAAAAGATACTGCTTTCGCCTGGCATTTTTTCATGCGTCGCATCGTCTAATAAACGGGGACCTACATTTACTTGATTCCATGAATAGGTAAAATGGCAGAGAGAATTTTGTCGAATGATCACTACGGCCATCTCTCATCCAGTTGGAGAACTTTTACTTACCTTTGATTAAAAAATTCATGAGCCATAGAGTTTTTGGAAATTGAGTACACAATATTATTGTGAAAGATTTTTGAGGTTGAGTCTTTGTTTACATTCTCAAAGTATCAAAAGTTCTACAGTTTCATCGTGTTTCCTCCTAACTTTGTCAGCTTATGAGCAATGGCTCCTAATTTACTCAACTCCTCAGCAGGCCAAAACTCTATACCTCTACAGATACATATGAGAATCATGCGTTTCAACAAAACCTACGAGTCCTCTTATCATCACTCAGGAACCACCGATCTTTTCTGCAGGTGTCATGGACCATTCATGACAAATACTGTTGCAACCACCCTTATCCTAGGTACATATTTATGCATAGTAATTCTAGTGATCAGCTCCATACTCACAATGTAATTTCTGTAAAATACAGTTGGACGGTGGAATTACCAGACCCCGTATCTCGGTTTGCGACGTTGTAGACTTCCTTTCATACTTTCTTCTTTACACGGAAAACCAACCAACATCAATTTATAAAAACTTCTGCAATTTTTCTTCTCTGTGCAAAGAAAACTCTGTGAAAACCAAGGAGGAAAAATGATTTGTTCTCTGTCAAAAGAATAAAATGGGAGCGGAGATTTTTAAGCACCGCAAACGAGATACATGGTCTGCTAGTTTCACTGTTGACTTGTTACGATATACCTATACCTACAATATCCCTATAGATTACATTGAAGATATTACTGTCCCTGTAACAGTGACTGATTCGAATGTTATCACAGTAAAGGGTTACAGATATTTGGGCCAGCATGGTTTATTAATTACACAGAACGTAAGTTACCTTTATAAATTAAGGCGTAGAGGCAACTTCTGCCTTTGGTTGGCCAGAAATTTCTGTAAACGCATTTAAATTCCTAAAATTTATGAGAAATTCCGAATCTACTAAATGAAAGCAAGGATTTCAGGAGAACATGATTAACAAGTCGGTCATTTTGAGTTCACGAATGACGTTTCCAATGCTCATGCTGGGCATTGGATGTTCTCCCAGTAAAGTGTAAAGTCTCCAAATACGTACTTCACTTCAAATTAATTTTTTTAAATTATAAGGGTTCGAAAAAATGAATGATCATTTAGGTATTCCTTTGTAACCACCACAGTCCTTTTCTTTGATTATTGTCCCAGTTTGATTTTTGTTGCCATCTTGAAGTTTTGTGACGTCAGGCGGGTACCACTTTTGCCAGGCGACTACCGAATCTGTAGCGCGCATTTCAAATCTTCGCCTGCTCTCAACAAGATTAGAACAAGATGAGGACGAGAAGCATTGTTTGATAAATGAGATGACGATGAGATATAAATTAGATATAAATGATCCGTCACATTCCTTCCTAGAAATGTGCCTGTTCCAGCTGAATTTAGTTTTTTATTTCTGAATGATGAAAGAATCTCAAAGGATCGAAATATGACTAATTACTAGCTCTGTAGCTTGCAAGATAACGCCCTTACCTGAGTTATGAATTTTTCCAGTATCGTTGAAATATAAGTAGAGTACCTAGTAGCGGCACCCAGTGTCACAGTATGTCATACCTATTTGATGTACCTAGGTAATTCTCATCCAAATAAGAGAAGAATAAATATTTACCTTCATTAACACCAAGTAGACGAAAGTTCCACTGTGAACTTAGTTGGCCAATAAAAATGCAAACAATGAAGCAATTATTTTTATTTCCTGACTCCAAATGGTAAGAATTATGGTAAGAACTCTAAGGCATAGTAAAAACTGTATTTATCATTCCTCAATAAATACAAGGTTGACTGTTTGCATGGAAATGATAGTACATTAGTTGGCGGCTTATCTATTATTCTAAACTTTAGATTAAGTTGATGAAGGTAGCAGGTTGTTGTCAGCAAGAGCTGTTGATATGAGTATGTAGTTTAGAATGGTCAATTTTTAATTCTGCCAGAGGAGCATCATTAGTATTTAATACAAAACTCTCAGGGGTCTCTGGATACTATGCCACCTCTTATCAAGAATGTTTATGCTAATTTTGTTGCTATGTGGTGATGGGAGAGATAATTTCAAGATTATTTTGGTAAAAGTCGGACAAATATGAGGATGCCAAGTTTATAAGAAAATCTCACAAACCAAAGTGAACATTGTTTCATGCCTCTGCAATTTTCAGCTTCGGGCTAGGTTCTCGCAAGAAGGTCAGCACAACGCGCTGATCAAACTTTTGTGGAATTTCTTGTTAATTTTAGAATGTGTGCCAAAGTCACAGTAAGTATTCCACAAAAATTGCAAATCTGAAAAATCTAGAAAAATAACAAGTACCTCTCAGCCTCCGCGCAATTCGCACCCCTGCTAATAAATGTTGGAGAATAGAGAACACTTTACCCTCAAAACATTACTCGCACTGAGTTTAAACTAATATGTAATTATATGTGTACGATGGTGGATCTGAGCTGTACTTACTTACCAAACTTTGTTGAGCGAAGTTGTTACTTAGGGGAAATTCATTAACTGCTGCCAAGGATTCACAAACTCTGACCTTGATAAATATTTCCGACATATACTTGAGATACAGTCAGATGTTTGGAATTCTGGACATTCAGTTATTGTTCACATACAAAAGAAATTGACTAACAAATACAACCGTTTTATATTTACATAACTGCTCAACAGAACATACCGACAGTTGTGATTAGTTTCTCGACAGCACTCTGATAGCGGTAGGATAGCTAAAGGATCCCTACCCTGCGGCAAAAATGGAGTTGATTGAAATTTTGATTCACATGGTGCTAATGCTGTCAAGACTCAAGACAAAATTACACTCCACGCACAGTCAAAGAGTATTTTGATAAGTAAGATTATCCATTAAGGAAGTTGCACAAATCACAAATCAAACCGAAGGACACGGACAAACCAAGGAGCCAGCCATAGCCAGCTCAGAAACTCGGCAATTCAGTTTCTCTCACTGCAAAAGGTGGAACCATCCAAAGTACCATCAATGTTAAGTTGAAGGGGTGAATTACTTATTTAAAGAGTGCTAAGTCATTTTGGGACTTTTTCGAAGAGATTTAAAGGAAAAAATTGGAAAATGCTCAACTGTAAAATGAACGTAAACAATCCGCCATTGTATCAAAGCTGAGGCTGACGCACAAATGAAAAAACAAGCGCTAAACACAAGGGTAAAAAGTACATACGTAAATTGATTTTGTTTTATAAGGAAAATGGTGAAAAAGTTAGGAAATTCATATTGGAAATTGAAGCTTTAAGATATAAAGAACTTCAGATAATTAATACAGTTTATTTAGAAACGGAGTTAAAGAAGGCAAAGTTAAGGAAACTCAGAAGGAACAGGGTATTTTGTAGGAAAGGGTTGGTAGGTTTAGAATTGAATCGACGTATCTACGTATCGAACAGCGACTATCGGTAGTCTCGAAAAACCCCTGTAAAATACACACTAATACAATAAGCGGTTACATCAGATCTTATGGGAGCGCACTCACACATACAAAAAATCGCTTTTTCAAGCGATTTTTTACAAGAGAACAGAGGAGAATCTCACTAGCGATCGAGATTTTTCGAGATTTTACATTGATTAAATAGCCCAGAGTGAAAGGAAAGTTCTCTCCAGTTGATCACTGGGAGAACAACAATTTGCTGTCAGAAGGAAAACTGCGGAAGGAAAGTGGGAAAGATTTTTCACTAAGGCTCAACATAATATGAGGCGGAAAAAATGAATGTAATTTCCGTTTACCCTGGTTATAATTCTGGTATTGCAAGAATTCTCTTTCTCTACTTACGTAATTACGTATTAGATTATTGTATTGTATGAAATCCTGTTATCACGAAGACAGAGTATCATAGAGCATAAACAATAAACATAGGAAAGGTTGTGTCTGATCATGAGTCATTAGAAGGTTTTAGCGTAGTGTGCTGCAACCTAGCGGACACATGGTGCCTTCGATTCGCGAAAAGTTACCTTCAGTACTCACAATCAGTTGCAGTTGATTGATTTCGTTTATTGTCTCATCATTTACCTATTAATATTTATATTTCGTTCATTTATTTACCTATAATATTTTTTACGTGTCCAATTAGGGCATCATTAAAACAATTAATTTGGCCTCGTTAAGTGATACGTTCATCTTTGATACATTTTCTTCAAATGATCTAGAAAAGTTATTTTTTTGGAGTCGTAATAGTTCTCTCTGTTTTTATGAGAAATCCAGGATTTTTTATGTATTAATATTTCGGTACTTAAGTAATGGATCATTATTTTTCTTATGGATCTTGGATTTTTTTTCGGGGGGGGGGGGAGGAAGCACAATTTCAGATGTTTTAATTATTGCAAATTTTAACATACTCAGTTAATAGGTAGTAAATTAAATCTGGGACTCATTAAAATTGCGCTCACCGCTGAGCGCTTCTCTAATACCCACGTATTAGAACTTTCCCGCTTGTTTATTTCTTCGTTTGTTCGGCACGGATTCACGCATTGTTATCGAAAGTTGCAAGTAGCCGAGAAATGACAAATAAATTTAAAAATAATTTGATATTCTTTCATATCACTCTTGTTTTTCTCCTGTTCAATGAGAATAAATTTATATACATGGATTTTCTATGACGTGGCCGGTGTACGAAACTCACTGCGGCGCCAACGCACCAAATGCGCCTAAAAAATGAAGGTTCTGCGCCAACGTGGCCCCTAGAAATTGCCCTCTAAAAATCTGAATTTTCATATTAGGTGGTTATTCGAAATTTTCAGCACTAAAAGTGAAAGCTTGTTCTATTCTTCACGATTTCATCCTTAGTGCTTTTGTCTTCCCCAATTTACAGCTACCTACTAGTTCTGTTACAAAAACATCTTGCGTCTAACTTTTCACTAAATACGCCGTAATATACAGGCAAAAAGTCAATTTGGCCCCTAAAAAATCTTCAATGGCGCCTAAAAATCGAGCTTGATGCGCCACATGGCTCCTAAAACTCAAAGGTGAGTTTCGAACACTGGACGTGGCACAATAGCGTCTATGGGATTCGGTGGAAGCAACGCAAAATAGTTGGAGCGGCAATCTTCTCATCCGCGTTAACACTACACGATGTAATTACGGTTGCCGTAATTGACCGCGGGTCGCGGGTCCTTCCAATTAAGCCGCCGTGTCTTATCTTGTAACACTAATTGGCGAATCGATGGAACAGCGCAAGTGATTACGGCCGCCGCGACAAACCTCCCTTCCATCGACACATTGCTTCACACGGTCCGGGTGAAAAAAATATAGGATTGTTGGAAGAAAGGTGACGGGGGAAAAACATGGATATTAGGCCCTATTTACGGTCTGATTAATGTGATTTTGTGTTCGTAGACTGGGAAACATAAGAGGAATAAATCCCAAAAACCTAAAAAAAAAAAAGGTACACGATACACAAGTTTCTCCACCAGGGAGCTCTCCCCGCAAGAAATCGGTCAGCAGCCGCCCGCAGGGAGAGCTGCGGCGTGCTGCCTGCGAGAAACGCGCTGACGCCTACAAACCTAAAGGACTACTTCACGCATTGCGCAATGCTTGAAGTATCCTCTTGGGTTTGTAGGCGTCTACTTCACGCATTGCGCAATGCTTGAAGTATCCTCTTGGGTTTGTAGGCGTCTACTTCACGCATTGTGCAATGCTTGAAGTATCCTCTTAGGTTTGTAGGCGTCAGTACGCGTTTCGAGCTGACAGCACGCCGGGCCGCAGCGTGCCATAAACTTGCCCACAATTTATACGTCAGGGTGTTAACATGTAGACAATTTGACGTCAAATTCGAAATTAGCGACTCAAAAAACAGCTGTTGCAAAACTTTCGTGATCTTTCAGTCATTATCCGACTTATTTCTTCCTATTCTTGAGTTTCGGACCATAGTGCGCGCCGCGGGCGGCGGCTCATGTTTTTGTGTTCGTAGACTGGGGAACATAAGAGGAATAAATCCCAAAAACCACTCGGAGTTCAAAATCTCAAACCCTTTCTTAAAAGCAAATGAAGGTGATTTGACAAATTTTCCCTGACATTTTCGTCATTTCCCCTAACATTTCCCGGTTTTCCATACTTTTTAAAATTCTCTGACATTTCCCGGTTTCCCCTGACTGTGGCAACGCACAGGAAAAAAAAGAATCTTAAATTTGCCGCCAAGAATTATTTCTTCTTAAATCAAGAATTTTTCAGGTTAATGTAAGCTACTTTTTTGCTTAACGCAAGCATTATTTTTCTTGTATCAGGAAAAAGTCAGCTTAAAGCAAGAAAAAAAAATTCTTGGGCAAATTCAAGAATCATCATGCTTGATCCAAGCTACTTTTTTGCTTAACCCAAGCATTATTTTTCTTGTATCAAGAAAAAGTCAGCTTAAAGCAAGAAAAAAAATTCTTGGCGGCAAATTCAAGAATCATCATGCTTGATCCAAGCTACTTTTTTTTTCAGTGCGCTGCGAAATGTGCTTAACAACACGCAACAAACTACGAAAAAAATTCAAAAATCTCACCTGTTTTACACTGGGCTCCGGACTTGGTATACGGGCACTGACAGCGCTCCAAGCCGGGATAACTGGAGGCGTCCGAGTTGACGATACACGTTCCCTTGGGCCCGCAGTCCAAGGAGCACTCCGGCGCACTCGTCGACGTCGCAACCCCAACCGCCTCGGTGGCCCCGGCCGAGGGCTCCTCCCCGGGGACCTTCTGCTCCAAGTTGGGCCCCGGCGTCGTGGGGCCCCCCGCTCTGCTCTTGAACTTGATCTTGGGCGTCTCGGCGGCCCGCGAGTCGTTGCCCGGGCCGGCGGGTCTGCTGATCTGGTTCGTGGCTAGCGAGTGGGCGTGGGCCCAGTCCCGCGAGTGCGGGGAGGAGGGCGAGGTGGAGGTGTGGGGCCCCGAGGGCTCGAGCACCGCCGAGAACATGGCCCCGCGCTCGTAGAGGATGTCCTCGCCCAGCGAGTCTTCCCGCGAGTTGAACGTCGCTCCTAGTTGGAGGTCATCGTGACCCGGTAGCGGCTCCAGCGTCGAGTTCAGCTCTGCAACAGACACCGGAATCGAGGATTAGACAAACTTCACAGAAACAACACTGTGAGCCGATTATTGAAATTGATAGACAAAGCTATAGACAAAAGAGATATGGAGAGATCCTATTGGTGGAAGCGGGTGGTTGCAATGGACAAAAGGAGGTAGGTAATAGACTAACTAACGGCAACCCACGAGAGATCCGACACAGTTAGATCCGACAGTTAGTCTATCATTTTCTCCCTTTGTCTATAGGAACCACCCATTTCAACCAATAGGATCGCTCCATACTCCTTATGTCTTCTTTGTCCATAGCTTTGTCCATCAATTTCAATAATCAGTCGGCTGGTAGCGACTGTTGTTGAATAAACTTTTAAAAAAATCTTCAATTTCAAAAGGACAACTCTTTAAGAAACTGTTAAACGTTCGTATTAGGAAACCCTTTTTAGCTATGTTTTAAATTAAAGTTTACACTGAAAAAAAAAAAAAAAAAAAAAAAACATTGGATCTAGATTCCAGACTCTTGAAAACATCGACAAGAAAAAATACTCTTGATTCAATCAGATTTAAGCTTAAATCAAGAACCAAGTCTCTTAATTTGAGCGGATTTCCTTTTGATTTAAGCTTAAATCTGATTGAAACAAGAGTCCTTTTTCTTGTCGATGTTTTCAACAGTCTGGACTCTAGATTCCGTGTGTTTCTTTTTCCAGTGTACGAGCTGTAAAATTTAAGTGAAAAAGTGTTAAAAAGAAACTCTTAAAATATCAACTGTGGTTTTTCAACACTAAAATTGTTTGGAAGAAATGTTGAAAAACTACAGTGATATTTTAAGAGTTTTCTGGAACCCTTTTCCCCTTAAATTTTATTAAAAAAAATAGCCACAAAAGGTTTTACAATATGCTGGAGTTTTTTTAGCCAACGTGCGTTAAAAATTCAGCATAAAGTTGAAAATCTCATTACAGAAGGGGAAAAGCTCACATGAGCACAATTTTCCCTCAAAGATATAAAAAAGGTTTCCTAATACGACCATTTTAACAGTTTTTTTTATGAGTTTTTGAAAAATGTTTTGAAGGCCATTACTAATAGGAAAATGTAGAGTATTGTAATGTATGAAGTGTAAGTTTATATTCATGGTCGTTCCTTAAACAGCTCAATTCCTTCGTATGCCTCTCATCGTGACTCGCCGGTGAAATCGCCTTCAAATTGATGGATACCTCCCTGCATCACCACCATGCTCGAATAGTTGCTTCTGCAAAAACCTGAACGATCGATTGAACCGCTCTTACCACAAGTGGATTGCATTTTGCAAAAAGGAACCGAGAGTATTTCAATGTTGCTATGATTGTTCATCTTACATACATTCAGTAAAATTAATGAAATCATGCAAAAAATTAAAATTACAAAGGTAATTTTTGTCCTTAAGTTATAGTTTATTCAAAGTAAAGATCAAATTTGTTTAGATAATCTGTGTATATTTGCAATGCAAACAAAGTTGCACAATCTTAGCAACATTTGAATGCTCTTGGTTCCTTTTTGCAAAATGCGATCCAAGTATAAATTGCCTTCAGTGACAAGGCAACATAAAGAAACGACAGCCGTAGGCTGAATTTTGAAAATGATAGACAAAGCTATGAACAAAGAGGTAAGAGAGAAAATGGACTGAACCTTGTGGTTGAAACTGGCTGTTGTTTCAAACTTTGGGGGATGTTAATGGTATGACTGTACTGTAAGATCTCTCATGGGTTGTCGCGCGTTAGTTAGTCTATTGCTTACTCTCGTAGTCCATTGTGACCACTCACTTCCGCCGGGAAGATCGCTCCATATTCTTCTTGGCTCATTTGTCTACCACTTTGTCTATAAATTTCAAGATCAGCGTACTGACAAATACACACAGCGTGTTCTACCAGATAAGACTATAAACTTGATACATCATTGCATTGTTGCCCCAAGGCCCTTAATTCCGATGATGAATGTAGCTCATCGGTAGCGAGACGTGATTGATCGATTATCGATATTTCCCCATTTGAGGTTGTGGTAAAAGATCGATGATTAAGGTTTTCGTTGCGAACACCCTTCTATCGATTCTTTTTCACAGGTTTAAACGGCAGATCAATCAGTATATCTGTCGCAGGCAAACGGTCAAATCAGGCATTTTATCAAATGCATAAGCAAATATTCAAATGATGGTTTCCGCAATTCTGTAAATTTATGGCGAAGAGTTCACGGGGTTACAATATTTTGGGAAGAATAACTCTTCAAATCCGCGAACTCTCCTTGTTCCTTCCTTTTTACATGCCTTTAGTACATTTAAATTTTAAAATTTTAAAAATTCTACGTCTTATGTCGTGCTGAAAATTTCATGATAAATGTGCATTCAGGATCTTAAGATCGTTTAAATACTATTGTATGCCGCATGTTTTACAGAGAATTCTTTCTAACAGGAGCAACGAATTATTTTGTCTAAAAGTGGAGTGAAAAATCAAAATTTTAAAACTAAGTAAGAATATTTGACTATTTGCCTCGGCATTTGAAAAAATGCCTGATTTGACTATTTGCCTTCGACATATCAGAAAGCACGCCACGCCACAGTAGCCTATGACCGGCGAGCATAAAATTATCGAATGCTGGCATCTTCTGAACGTTCATACGGCGTAATTCCAGGCAGGCCTTCCAAGGAGGATTGGGGTGGCTTGAGAAATGGAGGCTACCAGGTGTCGCAGCTAAGTTTTCATCTTTGAGTGCCACCTTTCGCTGATGATTTGTGCTTTGCTGTTAACAGCGGGGGCGTTGGCAAGACGTGACGAGCAGTGCTTTTGAAAGGGGCTGATGTGAATTCTTCCGAACGGCGCACGGTGGATCGAGTCAATATGAGAGGTCGGACAACGTTTGAAAACTTTAAGAGCTTATAACTCAGTTTATACAAAAATTTGAGGGTCTAAAAGTGGTTTCGTTGGTTTCCTCGGGAAACTATCTTCTGGAAGCACCCCTCAAAATTTGAAATGTGACGAAAGTAACGTTAAAATTTTCGATTTTAGTCAAAAATTTCATGTCTGACCCCTCTGATTCACAATCCACTGTGCGGCGTCGTAAGTCGTAACCACATTCGAAAGGTATCTCTACGTACCCTACCTGCCTAGTGCCTCGCTATTCCGGTCTGAATGATGATCGTGTTTTAGATTTTAACCTCGTTTTCGTGAGAGGAGATAGCGATTTGACTGCTGCAGAACTTCACTGCCATCTTTTTCCCGCCATTCCGGCGCGTTTGAAATTCCTTCGAGTCTTTCGAACTTTTCAAAGCGAGCGTGCGTCCGCGATTTCGGCTCCGTTTTGTCCGATTCATGTAACCGCTCTCTTGGTTCTGGGAACCGTATTCTCGGCTCATGCAACCGAGCATCCAAACCTAACAGAACGAACGGAAAAGCTCGGTTGCATGAACCGAAGATACGGTCCCAGAGCCGAGAACGGTCACATGAAACGAACAGTTCGGCTGATGTTGAACACCGTGCATTCGGTTCATAAGACCGAAATTTTTTCTCAGTGCATGTCAGACTTCTTTAAAGTTTGTTACATTATGTGATGTCAGTCAACCAGGGTCGCCACAGAGTATAGAGAATGAAATTCCCTGATTTCCCTGAAACGTTTGCCAAAATTCCCTGACAGTTGAAGATAAGACGGATGGTTAAGAAGGCATAATTGAAAATAGTTTTCAGACAAAATTTGTGGTTCGAAATCTCAACCCATTCTAGAAAGCAAATGAAGGTGATTTAACAAATTTTCCCTGACATTTTCGTCATTTTCCCTGACATTGCCCGCTTTTCCCTGACTTTTTACAATCCCCTGACATTTCCAGGTTTTCCCGGAATTCCCTGCTTGTCCCCATACAGGTTTATCGAAATTTGATGAACAAGGGGATTGCATTTTGCAAAAAGGAACCAAGAGCAGTTCAATGTTGCTAGGATTGTGCAAACGTACATGTTTTGCAACGAAATTACTGAAATAATGAAAAAAATCATATTCACAAGGATAATTTTTAATAAGGAAACGTTTTTCCGCAAATTCCCTGACAGTTGAAGATGTGACGGGTGGTTAAGAAGGCATAATTGAAAATAATTTTCAGGCGAAATTTGTTGTTCGAAACCTCAAACCCATTCTAGAAAGCAAATGAAGGTGATTTAACAAATTTTCCCTGACATTTTCGTCATTTTCCCTGACATTGCCCGCTTTTCCCTGACTTTTTACAATCCCCTGACATTTCCAGGTTTTCCCGGAATTCCCTGCTTGTCCCCATACAGGTTTATCGAAATTTGATGAACAAGGGGATTGCATTTTGCAAAAAGGAACCAAGAGCAGTTCAATGTTGCTAGGATTGTGCAAACGTACATGTTTTGCAACGAAATTACTGAAATAATGAAAAAAATCATATTCACAAGGATAATTTTTAATAAGGAAACGTTTTTCCGCAAATTCCCTGACAGTTGAAGATGTGACGGGTGGTTAAGAAGGCATAATTGAAAATAATTTTCAGGCGAAATTTGTTGTTCGAAACCTCAAACCCATTCTAGAAAGCAAATGAAGGTGATTTAACAAATTCTCCCTGACATTTTTGTCATTTTCCCTGACTTTTTAAAATCCCCCGACATTTCCAGGGTTTCCCTGACTGGCAACCCTGGTTTCCTCGACGCGATCCTCGGATCGATCCGCACGTCGAGACGTCACCGCGTCACGTCACGGGTTCGGCAACGCGGCGCCCGGGCGCGCGGCGAATTAGCGTTAATAGCCAGGACGCGGGCGGCGCATCGAAAGAGTCGGTGGTTAATTTATTAATGGAAATGACGCAATTATGAGCGCTCGCCGCCGCCGCCGCCGCCGCGCGCAAACAACACCCGTCGCGCCCCGGGTTCTCGCCGTGCAGTTGCGGGCTTCTCCACCACTACACCGGGAACCCTTTCACTACACCCCTCCCCCTCCTCCCCCTCCCCCTCATCGGTGGAGCACTCTCCTTGAATTATCGTCGCGGGGCTCCATAACTGCAACCCCCCCCCCCCTCGGCTCGTCGTGATCGGGAACCCTTTGAAACCTTAAAATTAACTTTTTACCGCTCCGCCCCGTGCATCGACTCATGACGTCGCCCCTACGACGTAACGTCGTATCTCCACCTTTGCATGAGCCCCAGGAAGCGTGGATATATATATATATAATATATATATATATATATATATATATATATTCATCCGTACTATATATACATATACCCTTTATATATATAAATATATATATAATGCAGAGCAGGGCTCACGTGGAAATTGAGATACGCCGTTATGACGGAGGGACGACGATAATGGAGCCCGAGGAAGGTTTTACGGCGGTCGAATGGAACGTCAAACTTTTTGGGGAGCCACATGATGCGTTTTCTGAAAATTTCCCTTTGTTTTCAGCGGGGTCGGTTTCGCTGCCTTTGAGGTAGCATCAAGTGATGGTTTACATGAAGATTAATGTGACAGTGTACCGGGGAAGAGGACTGAGGGTTTTATCCGTATACTGCCGTGATGAGGTAAAACGCTGTAAGAACACTCGACAGTTCCCAAATTTCCTTCGATGGAGTGGTTATTATTGAGGTAATTTATGAATACTTTTCCTTGACATTTTCAGGAACTTTAGTTAAAATTGCGAATGAAATTATCTGAAAAATTGGAGGAAAAATATTCATGAATTTTCCCGGAAATTCGTGATTTACCAAAGGAAATTTGGCAACGCCTGAAGGTTCTTACGGCGTTTTTCCTCAGCACGGCAGCATGGCGTTTCCTTTCACAGCTCCCTCTCTTAAGAAGTCTCCAAACGGTTTCCACTGTGACTACGAAAAGTTTAAAAGCGCTTTTACCCTACCGCATCTTTTTTCTTTTTCTTCTTTTTCCTCCTTTTTCTTGTTTTTTTGCCATCCTCGAATGACATTCATCAGTATAACTTTGAATATAGTTTAGCTTGAGAAATAATGATTTGCTTCGGCAAAATATAAAGGAAGAAATTCTATGATTTAGATAAAAGTATAGGCATGACTCTTCTACAGCTTTTGTAAACCGCCCAATATGTTTCCTCTTGTATTTTGTATATTTTAAAACGACGTGTCCATCCTAGAGTTATACTGTTGGATTCTTCCCGATTATTTTTGCATTTTTCTGACTTAAAAATTGCCTACTGCCCAGACTTTCCCCCACATTCGAACAAAATTTCCACCCTCTTTTTTTAAAAAAAAAAAAAAAAAAAAAAAAAAAAAAAAAAAAAAAAAAAAAAACTGATATTCGCTAAAGTTTGGACAAAATTTCTATGATTTGAGATCAAGTAATGGGAAAGAGCACTCAGTAGCTGGTGAAAAGACGGCAAGTCTTAAAAAAGACCGGCGAGGGTGAACAGTTGGCCTGGCCGTCAGTTTCTCCGATTCTATCGGTTTTTCAGACTGACGTCAACCCTGTTAAGCTTTCATTTGTTTAGAAGTAATAATAACCCGACAAACAAGCGTCAAACGAGGGATCACAAGCTCGACTTTTTAAAACAACGCTGGCAACTTCATTTTTGATCGCGACGCGCTATTAAGGAGATACATCTCCCCTCGCCCCTGCGGGCAAATCGGCGAGCATTCAACAATCCATCGAACGGTAGCTGAAACGCTAAAATGTATGTTGACTTACCATCCCCTTCCCCCCTTTTCCCTCTCAATAGGGAGATGCAGCTAAATTATATAGGAGGGACCCGAGAGGAAAAGGGGGACTGTGATCGATACATTTTAGTGCAGCAAGAATGCTCGCTTGTTTTGAAAGCATTTTTCGAGCCAGTGCTGCCATTTTCTTTTCTTTCTTTTTTCCTTTTGCAGTTTATTTGGCTTCTATTCCAGTTTACGAATCTACAGCCATCAATAGACAAGAATTTAACGTAGAGATTATTTTTTTACTGGCAATAGACATCAGGGGGATTTTGGCACATCCATGCTCTGGCTTTGAAATTTTCAGGGATTAGATCGAGTGGAATCTGTTTCTGCTGATCCACACTTCAGTTCCGTGAAAATTTGTCGCCACCACCGCGGTTTGAACCCAGGACCTATTGGTCTAGAGTCAAGACGCGCTGACCGCTAGACCAACCTGGCCGGCTCTGCCATTTTCTTTATCAAAAGATTCTGAAATAATTCCGATTCGGCAAAGTTCGGTATCGGTTCGGTATCGGGACACCCTTCCAAAATCGGGAATAATCGGGGACATTGGGGACCGATAGACACCCTGATTACAAGCGTTTAAAGTTTCCAAATTTTGTCCGACCTCTCCTATCGACTCGATCCACCGTATGCCGGCAACTCCGGAGTTGGAGATGGAAAGTGAAAATTCATAGGGCTCGAATAAATTTCACAGAAGTTGAAATTTATTAATTTTTTAGAATTATTAATTGGACGTATTTCTACCAAAGAGACCTATGTGGAGGTGATAAATTTGGGGTGTGCTCGTTAGTTCTTTTTGCGTAAGAGTGAATGAGAATAATAAAGCGCCAGTGACGTCAGCGGCAATGATCAACGAGGAGCGTGACGGGGAGATCGTCGTCGGGGCGCTTTAACTCATGAGCCCTGTCCACAACGCTCTCTTGCCATGCCCGCGGCTCATGAGTTCCGCATTCAGTTGCACATAGGTCTGTTTGATAGAATGCAATATCCCGCTTTTCCAATTCTTCAAAAGGAATCACGCCCACTTTTACATTGCTTCTTATGCAGCTTCCACGAGCACACCCCATATTTCTCACCTGCACGTAGGTCTGTTTGGTAGAAATACGTCCAATTAAACCTTTGGAGGTCTGAAAGCGTTTCTGATGGTCGTTCTGTTGATGCTGCGGTATTATGTTACTCTGAGGAGTGCCAGGCACAAACGGGGGGCAAAAAGGGGAGTTTAGAGAGAAAAACCCCAACCTAACCTCTAAACTAAACGAAAACCTTTGCACAATGTAAAAGATTTACATATTTGGAATCACTGTTTCTAGGCGTTTCTTGGCATCCTGGTTGCATCCCCAAAAGTTTCAAATAAAACATCATGAAATTTAACGCGAATTAATTCCATGAAATTTTCCATCGCTGCCCGGAGTCTCTCGATGACAGGACTCTCAAACTGGAAAAGGGATACCTGCGACCTGCCCCGTGAAAAATTGGCAAGCTCGCCCTTTCGCTTTGTTTCGTCCCTGCTGTATCGGAATCAAACCAGGCGGGAGCGAACATTACGCCAAGAAGAGGCGATCGAAAGGGGGCGGGTGGGGGAGTATGACTGGGGGAGAGGGGGATGTTATCGAGCACGGGCTTCATCGGATACCGAGGGACTCTTTTTCGTGGCGGGGGATTTTCGGCCGCGGCCGGTGAGGCTCAAACATTGTTCCGTGCGTTTGTTTGCCCGCGATAAAGACACGGCAGACGGTGTGTAACACACGCTCTACCGCGCTACGGAAGAACGCCGTATAAAACTTCAAACGTTGCCAAATTTCACTCGATAAAACGCACATTTTCCGGAAAACTAATGAATATTTCTCTTCTACGTTAGTACATAAATTTAGTATGTTGGAGTTTTTTGCCAACGTGCGTCAAAATTCAGCATAAAGCTGAAATTCTCAATACAGAGGGAAAAAGCTCATATTATGATCAAAGTTTTCCCTTAAAGAGATATGCTTGATATATGCTTGTATATCTCTTTGAAAGAAAACTGTGCTCATATGAGCTTTTTTCCTCTGTATTGAGATTTTCAGCTTTATGCTGAATTTGACGCACGTTGGCAAAAAACTCCAACATACTGTCTTACGACCCACCGTGCGTCTACCGCAATCAGTTTGTGTTAGATGAACTTATTTGCAATTTAATCTGAGGAATGTGACAATTTCGAGGTAGAAAAGTCACAAACTTTCTAAAAAATTGATGGTTTAACAGTAACAGAGGAAAGTTATACATTTTTTTCCTTGAAATTTTCAGGAACTTTAGGTGAAATTGCGAACAAAATCATCTTGAAAATTAGAAAGAAAATATTCATAAGTTTACTAGGAAATTCGTGTTTTATCTAAGGAAATTTGGCAACGCCTGGGGCTTCATACGACGTTTTTTCCTTAGCATGGCAGGATACAAGACCTTTAATGATTAGACTAATTGCTTTTTCAAATGATTGAAAAATTGGCTCATTTAAATTTAAACATTTTTCGGTACAAAACTGACAAAGGAGCATCCAATCGGACGCTGTCTGCAAACATAACGTCGCTCCTCTGGCGTAAGGGCGTATCTCAATTCCACGTGAGCCCTGGAACGTATGGATTCACACAGAGAACAGGGCTCACGTTGAAATTGAAATACGTCCTTACGAGAGAGGAGCGACGATAATGCTCATACTCGGAATCAAGTCCTCAAATAACCGCCCCATACTGACTCGCATATCCGGTTCCCGCTGTCTGTATCATTGGTTGGCACGAGTATGGGGTCCATTATATTTAATTGCTCTATCTTCGTTTTTATGTACCGACCAACCCTCCTCCCCCGTTCGGTGGCAGTATTGAATTACGTCATGCGCCCATAAAACCGGATGCATTGGATTTATGTCCGCTAAAACGCATGATTTTTCGGAAAAGGCGTGCTTTCGATTGAACACATGGTTTCCCGTTGCTCCGCAGTTGATGAAGATGAAGAAGAAGAGGAAGAAGAAGAGGAAAGATTGACTTGATTATTGACTTAACTTTTCTTATCAACTGCCTCTAAATCAGTGGCGTGGCGTGCTTTGCGATATATCGATTGATCTGTCATTTAAACCTATGGAAAAGGATCGATTAACAGGAAGTTCGCAGCGAACACCTTAATAATCGATTCATTACCACGGATTCAAATGAGGAAATGTCGATAATCGATCATTCACGCCACGCCACTGCTCTAAATATTTCATGTCAATGAGTAATGTTCTGTTGTGCTAAGGAAAAACGTCGTATGAACCTTCAGGCGTCGCCAAATTTCATTTCACAAAACGCGAATTTTCGGGTAAACTTATGAATATTTTCCTCCCAATTTTTCAGATAATTCTGTTCACGATTTCACCTAGAGAGTCTGACAATTTAAAGGAAAAATATTAACAGCTTTCCTCAAAAATAAACATTTTATCGAAGGAAATTTGGCAACTCTCGAATGTTCATCAGGCGTTCTTCCTTAACTCGGCAGTGTTGTCGATATACTCTCGTTCCAAGTGAAGCAACTATTCGAGCACTGCGGTAATGTAAGGAAGTATTCATCGAATTGAAGGCGTTTTAGAAATTGACGAAGAAGCTCATCGTAACAGATTTGTCCTTTCACTGCCTTGCAGACGAAACCTTATCGATCCTATGGAAAGCACTCCGACTACATTATGCAAAGTCAAATACTGATACTTTACCCTCATCTGATAAACCACCCAGCTGTAGAGGGACTTTGACGGATCATAAGACTGCATGGAGAAAAATTTTCTGTTGGATCAATGGAAATTCTAATTAATAATTTTGGATCGAAAGTTCTCGTAGTCAAAAGGAAATATCCTTGTTTCAGACGGTATTCCTGTTATTCCAAAGAGACGTCCTGTCTTGCGGAAAAGCGTGAAAGTCAATCTAAGCTATTGAAAACGGCAATTTAAAGTTGCCAGACCCAAAACTTCGCTTCCAAGAAAAAATACTTGAAACCCTAATCATGCCAAGTTCAGGGAGCTTTTACACCCTCTCTTAATCGTGAAGCTCTATCAGGTTGATTTTAGGACATTTGGCGAAAATTTTCCGTTGAAGTCTCAAAATCCGATTCTTAAAAATGTACATAAGCGCAGTGATACAGGAATTAAAGCAAAGCTTCATCAAAACATGAGCTTGCTATGTTGACTGGTTTTAGCTGAGTAAAATCTGATGGTTCGTCGAGCATATGTCTTGACGTTCGTCCCGTGTTTGAGCGTCTGGATAATAGGTCCTGACTCAAGGTAACCTGAGAAAAAAGGTACAGAGCAAGAATTCTAACTGATTGGAAACTTCAGGAAAATCCCTGTATCTGCTTCTGAATCGAGCCTTGTCTTTAAGTCTTGCTAATGTCCGATTTATTGCAGCGTTAAAGCGTCAGATTTTGTCCAATTTACCCTACTAACTGTAATCCTCTGATTCCGTCTATACTTTCAGCAAATACGCCATCGTTATTTTTATCACGCTTCTCGTGTAAATTTGCACAGATGCGTTCAATTATTTCGGAAGCCCGGCGAGAGCTATTCAAGGAACACTTCGACGGTGTAAGTCGGCAATCACATAACTCGGTTTGCGACGTCGCAGACTTCCTGTCAATTTTTTTCAAAACAGAAAACTACTCAATGGCAATTCATTAAAACTGCGTGAATTTCCATCTCTGTGCGAAGAATATTCTGCAAAAACTTCAAGGAATGATGTCAATTTGCTCTGCTTTAAAACAATAACATAGATTCGGAGATTTTCAGACACCGCAAACGAGATATGTGATTGCAGACTTACGCCGTCTATTTATTGGTTTGGCGTTTTTACATTGCCACCAACACGTACATACATACATATCAAGCCGCTAACTCAGCGCACTAGAGCGCTCTGCGACCCCAAATCGCCATCGGAATCGATCCTCCCACAAATCATCGGGCAGATTACACCGTCTGATCTCCTCCTCCACTCCCTCCCGCCAACTTTTTACTGGACGTCCACGCCGCCTTCTTCCGGGAGGAACCCAAAGGACGACTGTGATAACTACAGGACCCTGCCACCAACACTACACTGGAAAAAAAAAAGAAAAGAAAAGAAAAAAAAAACATATTGGATCTAGAGTTCAGACTCTTAAAAACATCGACAAGAAAAAATAATCTTGATTCAATCAGATCTAAGCTTAAATCAAGAAACAAGCCTCTTAATTTGAGCGGATTTCCTTTTGATTTAAGCTGAAATCTGATCGAATCAAGAGTCCTTCTTCTTGTCAATATTTTCAAGAGTCTGGAGTTCTGGACTCTAGATCCAATGTGTTTTTTTTCCAGTGTAGTTTTCGCGACGGCCCAGGACCTTGTAAAACGTGTTGCTTTTTCGAGGAATGTCGCAAAAAGTCCCAAAATCGCATAATATACCTTTACCGAGGGGTGGAATAAACCAATTGCGGTTAGATTGAGCTTGAAATGCGTGAAAAGTTAGACGTTGCCGTTGCTATTGAAAAATCTGCATAAATTGGATTTAATAGACGTCGGTGTTCGCCGTCCATCGAGTGCTTCAATCTTTGTCGTGTTGGAACCTCCAAAAACAGTCAAATCTCTTTTATCCACACTGCCTTTCCACCAATGAGAACCTTGAATGCAATAATGAGGATTTGAGGAAATAGGCTTAGTAACGTCTAAGCGGTCCTATCACTGGAAAACAAACACATTGGATCTAGAGTCCAGACTCTTAAAAACATCGACAAGAAAAAATACTCTTGATTCAATCAGATTTACGCTTACATCAAAAGGAAATCCGCTCAAATTAAGAGGCTTTGTTCTTGATTTAAGCTTAGATCTGATTGAACTAAGAGTGTTTTTTTTCTTGTCGATGTTTTTAAGAGTCTGGACTCTAGATCCAATGAGTTTTTTTTTCCAGGGTAGGTAATTTTTCAAAGGAAATTTAGCAACGCCTGAAGTCTCATACGGCGTTTTTACTTAACACGGCAGCATGTGGCGAGGTTGAAGGAATGCGAGTATAATATCCAAAAACACGGAATAGCGGAAAAACGGTTGACAATGATGTAATGTGATTATGCGGCGGGTTGCCTACGCAGCCGGGGCGTGAGAAGGGGACATAATTCGATTATCCCACTCGACGTCATCTGAATTTATTGAGTGTCACTCGCGGCGTGCTCGAGTGAGTATGAGTGCATGAGTGTATGAGTATGAGTGCGGGGATTTTTGCGCGTGTACGCAAAAGACGACCCTGCACGCGGTGCTTCGATCGCAGATACGTTCGTTCGGAATGGATGCGTTTGCGGTGCGAGGGAAGTGTCGCATGTCGCCTCGCGTCCCAGTCGATCGGAAAATTGAAGGCTGTGAAGCGTTCGGCTTTTGATTATCGTGGCAAGGGGTTGTTTTTTATTATTGTCAGTTCCCGTTGGATGGGGGAGTGAATACCGGGAGAAAATTATGATTCTCCATCTAATGCACTGGAGGAAAAGTGGTTAGAAAGGGTTGTCTTTCTTTGTACACTAGAAAAAAAAAAACACATTGGATCTAGAGTCCAGACTCTTAAAAACATCGACAAGAAAAAGTACTCTTGATTCAATCAGAATCTAGCTTAAATCAAGGACCAAGCCTCTTAATTTAAGCGGATTTCGTTTTGATTCAAACAAAAATCCGATTGGATCAAGAGTATTTTTTCTTGTCAATGTTTTCAAGAGTCTGGACTCTAGATCCAATGTGTTTTTTTTTTAGTGTAAACAAGTTGTAAAAAAACGCACTGAGAAAAAGGATAGGTAGAATTTACCATTAATCCACGCTGTATTTCACACAACGTCAATATTCAGAGTCAATTCTGCCAGAAGAAAGGTAAACGTTACTATATACAGGTACAGGTAGCCATTTCTCCGGCACAGTCGACTTTGAATTCATGCTGTGTAAAATACAGCGTGAAGGAATGGTAAATTCTGCCAATCTTTTTTCTCGGTGTGTGTCACTAATATAAGAAAGAACATTTTGTTTCACATGTCTTTAGTTAAAGGCGAGCTTTTTCTTCGATCAGGGTTGCCGAAGAATTTGGAAATTAAATGTCCTGACGTTTCCCTGATTTCGTAGCTATTGTTACGATCGTATCGAACACACATCAGATGCACATTGGTCTTTTTCCAAAATTTCTAGCTCTACAGGTTGTCTACTAAAATCTCATTTTGGACTTTCCTGATAATTATTGATTATTCCTGATATTTCGAATTAAATTTCCTGATGAACAAACTGACAATAGTTTGATTTTACAGACCAAAATATTCAGTAAATAATTGCCTAAAATGATTCTCTTTTGTGCAGGCTAACTGCAAGTGCTTAAAACATGCTCAACAAAAAAACGGAATATTCTGATCGATGACCAATTTTCCTGACATTTACTTGATCTTCCCTGATAACGTCAAATTTCCCGACCCATTCCGGTTTTTCCGATTTGTACTCTGCCATGCTAAGGAAGAACGCCGTATAAACATTCGATAGTTGCCAAAATTCCCCATGATAAAACATGTATTTTTGACAACATTCATGCATATTTTTCCTCGAAATTTTTAGATATTTTAGATGAAATTGCGTACAAAATTGTCTCAAAATTTTGGAAAATAATTTTCAGAATTTGAAGCAGAAATGTTAAGGTGATCAATGCCCTAAGGTTTGTGGTTCGACAGAGAGCAGTGGCGGTTAGGAGTCGTATAGCGCGAGGGAGTGCTATAAAGCGACCTACATATGTATTTTCAGAATGGACCACTAGACAAGGTACGAATTTAAGCAATCTGATACATGATTCTTAACCAGAATTTCACGTAGAACACGATTCTTGCAACGAAAATTACTGAAACCAACTCCTAAGGAAGATATTAACGTTTTTATTTCACATTGGTTACGAGGAATTTGAACTGCCCGCTGACAAGAAACTCAAAGCTCTACGTGAGTCAAATCGCGCACTACAATGGTTTCAGCAAGCTTCTCAATCGAGCAATGTTCATTTCCCACCGTGTGTTGTTCAAACTATTAGCAATTTGCTATAGCTGAGCCGAAGCGTCAAGATTGAGGTTGCCAGATTTGTACATCGCAGAGACTGTCATGATAAACGTTTAGCGCGCGATGTGAATCACGTAGAGCATTGAGTTTTCATGAGCGGGTGGTTTGAATTCACGCGTCAAGAAACATTACATATCTTCGTAAGGAGTTAATTTCGGTAATTTTTGTTGTGCGCATCGTGTTCTACGTGAAATTTTGGTTGAGACACATGTATCAGAATGCTTAAATTCGTACCTTGTCTAGTGGTCCATTTTCCCAGTAAATTCGTTTTTTATTGGAGGAAACTTGGCAACGTCTGAAGGCTCATACGGCGTTTTTCCTTAGCACGGCAGTACTTACGTCAGACTCCCTGAATAAACTCATTTCGTGTCTCATTTCTCGTTTCAAACCACGGACGGACCGCAATCTTCATCCCGTATCTTGAAAGCCCTCAAGAGGGAGAAACGGTCCGAGGGAACCCCGCCACACGAACTCATCGACGGCTAACTTGCTCCAACTTTTCCGTCATCTAATGGGAAACTCATTAATCCGCGACACGAGCGCCACCTGGCCGGGTGACGGCGAAACTATTAACAGTTCCCACTCCTTGTCTTGTCGTCGACACGAAAAAAGAAACAGACGGACGAAGAGGGGGAGGGGAACGAAAAAGTTTCGGATCCGACTTGCAATGACCCGGCGCGTGGTGGAATTTCTGCGAAGTTCTCCCCCCCACCCCCCACCCCCACAGCCCCCCCACCCCCACAGCCCCCCCACCCCCACAGCCCCCCCCCCCCAAAATGTCCCCCGTCGGGACTCGGAAGTTGCCGGGCAACGTGCCAATCTCCGAGCACCAATAAACTCTTATCTTCGAGGCCCCCACCCTCCGATTGTGGCTCACCGGGGGAGGGGGAGGGGGGGTCCAAGCGAGCCGCTAATTGCAAAAAGGGGAGTCCTGGTCACGGTTGTCGGGTGATTCTAAAAAAAATCTCGATTTGGTGACGCAGTTTGTTCTAATGAGTAATGAAAATCATAGGAAACATCACACAACTTGAATTTCAAAATAGCTGAAAATACGCGATTTTTACATCGATACGACGATGAATCCCCTGGAGGATCTGGTCGAATTACTCGCTACCGACGACGCACACTGGATCGAGTCAATAGGAGAGGTCGGACAAACTTTGGAAACTTTGAAAGCTTATAACTCCGTTTAGACACAATTTTGAGGTTCTAAAACTAGTTCCAGTGGTTTCCTCGTGAAATTTTCTACCCAAAACACTCCTTGAAATGTAAAATGTGACGAAATAAACATCGAAATTTGCAGATTGAGTAAGAAATTTCATGTCCGACCTCTCTGTTTGACTTGATCCACCGCGCGACGCTGATAAGGAGCTCAGCATGTTGGTAATAAAAAAGAATATAAAAAAAATTACCCGGGGGGACCCGTTGAGTTAAGGGGCCCACGGTGCTGCAAATGCGGCCCTGCGTGGCTTTATTAATGGCGGACCGCCCTTAAAAAATCAGTCGTATTGACTGTCCGGAAATTCCAGACCAATATAAACGCTGATTCTGTATGTACCCTACTATAATTGGAAAATTGGGGAGGTTGAGTACTCACGGAGGCAGCTGTATCCGTTACGATGGAGGAGGAAGCCATCGCGACAGTCGCATTCGAACATGCCGTCGTGAAGCTCGTAGCAGAGCTGCTCGCACGGACTCTCATGTCCGCATCGCCCTGCAACAACACAAAAAACCAGAACCTCAATCAAACAATAAAATCAATTCAAAGAAATGCCCATTTTGGATTGTCAACCTTTGTAACACGCAAAAAATGGATTGCTGATTTAACAATTGAATTGTTGAAGAAAGTGACAGACAAGTTTCAAATGTACATTTTACAATAGTGGAAAGCTAATTTATTCAACCATGGGCGAGGTTAAAATAGCATGTATTTAAATTGTGAAAATGTGGAGAAACGGTGCTAGGTCCACACCATTTCGCGGGGACATCAAAGCCAAGAAGTTCCAAAAATTATAATTAGAGTCAAAAATAAACTTTTTTAACTCTAATAAGCACCAGTACAAGTACCAGTTTCTCCACCTTCTTACATACAATATTCGGGCCACTTCTTAGTGTTTTTTTCTCTCGTTTATTGTAAAATTTACATTGAAATATGCCTGCCACTTTTTTTAGCTACAAAATTGTTAAATAAGCAATTTCATTTCTTCCGAGTACTTATCGAAGAGATATCCATGTTCATACAAGAAGGGGGAAACGTTTTAAAAATAGGTGATCACGATCAAAATAAACACAAAATGTCATAGATGTTCTGCGGTTGTTTGCGAGATCTTTATCCATCCGATTACCCAACGAAAGGAGTTTAACGCCATGCCAGCTCGCCTTTGATTTTCAGAGTAGGCAACATGCGCTCCCACGTGGTCGAATAGTGGTATCATCGGAAAATGGCACGCTCGCTCAAAACAGACGCAAACAATAGCTTGTAACCGGACGGACGGAGGTTACTTTAACGTCATGTCAATTAATTCCTTCCTTCGTATGACAAAATCTTCTTAACACAGTGGAATGAGCAACCACTCTACAGGCTGATTGTTGAAAGTGATAGACAAAACGTTGGACAAATGAGAAACAGGAAAATAGAGAGATCCTATTGGGGGAATACAGTGGTTGCATAGATGGACACAGGAGGTAAGAGATAGACTAGGCAACTGACGACAATGCATGAGAGACCTTACATTTAGTCCATCATTTTCCCACTAAGTCCATTGCTACCACCGGCTTCCCCTAATCAGATCGCTCCATTTTCCCTTTTCTCCTTAGTCTATCGTTTTGCCTATCGATTGGATTACATTTTGCAAAAAGGAGCCACTATCTTTGGCTCTCCCATCAAAGCACATATCTGCATAGAGAAACCAATGGCATGTATGTTGTTTCTAAAATGGGCCAGAAATAGTGGTTCCTTATTGCAAAATGTAATCCAATTTCAATTATCAGCCTACAGAATGGTTGCTCATTCCCCTTTATTAAGGAGATACACCATACACAGGTTGCATTTTACTCACATGAAGTTAAAGTAATCTCTATCCGTCTATAAACAAGCTATTCTTTGCGTATGTTTTGAGTGAGCGTGTCACTTCAAGATACCACTATTCGACCACGTGGGAGCCCATGTTGCCTACACTAAAAGTTGAAGGCGAACTGACATGGCGTTAAAGTAGCCTCTTCTCAATCTTCGTCGATGGAGTTGTTGCATGTGTGAGGAATCTGCTATTTGACTTTTGATCTTTATGTAAAAGTTCGCGAGAAACACGATTGCACCACTGGTTTTCACTGAAATTAACTCCCAAGCTCAAAAAAGCTCTCAAGTTGAGGCCAAAATGGAGAGGATATCCCACGCTATCCTGAGAGTCCACCTCTTCATCGAAACAAACTCTTCATTCTCCATAAATAGATAGGGAGCAAATACATTGACAGGGTTGCCGTGTTTTCAGTTTTAGAGTCCCCAAATAAAGTGGCAGCCCTGTCAATGTATTTTCTCCCTATCTTTGCATGGAGAGTTTTTCTTGATGTAGATGTGGACTCTCAGGATAGCGTAAGATATCCCCTCCATTTTGACCTCAACTTGAGAGCTTTTTGTGAGCTTGGGAGTTGATTTCAGAGAAAACCAGTGGCACAAACGTGTTTTTCGCGAACTTTTACATAATAATCAATATTTAAATCGCAATTTCCGCACACATGCAACATCTCCATTAGAACCACCCGCTTTCACCAATTGGATCACTCCAATGTCTCTTTTTCCTCTTTGTCTATCGCTTTGTCTATCAATTCCGATTATCGTCCCGATGAAGGGTCGATCCCTAAAACCAGCTTACTTTCATAGGTAGCCTAGGCCCGGATGCCGACTTGATTGAGGACGGTCGGGAAGTCGGCCACTTTTCGACCGGGCTTCTGGTGTCGGTGTTGGTCGTGAGCGGGGCTTGATAATTATTTTCACGGGGCGAGCGAGCGGGGATTATTGATCTGATCGTGCAGGATGCTGCGGCAAGGGGCTCGGCCCGCCGCCACCGTGTGTGCTCTATGATGTATGATGATTGATGAACCTACTTTCGCCGCCTTCCCATCGATGCCGTCCCGCCGCAATGCAATCAAAAGAGT